>NC_044383.1:66874144-67475356 GCF_006542625.1 Nomascus leucogenys | reverse complement strand
TTCAAGGTAGTAGATGGCAGAATGGAGTGTTGGGAAGAGTGATATTATTGGAATGAAGTTGTGGGTGGGGGTGTTCTATTTACAAATTTCAAACTAATACTTTGCTTTAAGCTCAATCGCTTATTCTTATTCTTAACTGTAATCTCCTTCTTATGGCTTGGAGCCTCTGTGATTTTTGTCAGGAAAAATATTGTATTAGATAAGATAAAGTCTAACCTGCTTTAACAAAGACACTCCAAAATACAATTCTTTAAGCAAACAGAAACTAATTTATTTCTGACATAGAAGATAAGATGTTTGTGTACAGTTCATGGCTGATAGGTGACTCCATTCCATGACATTCATAGACCCAAGCTGGTAGATTGATTTTGCTATACTTGGCATAAAATTTCTGTCTTGGAGAGCAAGGCAACTCCTTTTTCCTGACAAAGTAAAGCAGAAAGAGGATAGAAAACAGTAAACTTTCACTTTAAGATTGTACTTGAGACATTTTACGTGAAATTCTGCTTACATTTTATTGATCTGAACTTAGGCACATGGATGTATTTAGCCATAGGAAGGCTAAAATATGTAATTCCTAGCTGAGCCCTATTTCTTGTTAAGAATGAGAGGCTAGATGTCGAAGTGCTTTCATTATCAAAAAGGAAGAAAAGCAGAAATACCGAGGGAAATTAGCAGCCTCTGCACAGATAGTTCCTTCTTCAGGTATATCAACTTTTGCATATTATTCTAAGTAAGATTTATTTTCTTCTAGTCCATCAGTCAACACTCTTTGATCAGATTTTCTTCTTCCAAAAGTTTGTAGAACTATCATCCAACAATATTATGTCGTTCATTTACTCCTTGTTAGTATACCATTAAAAAGTATCCCTTCTTGTCATTATATTGGATTATCATTATAAGGAAGAAAGAAGTTTATATTCATAGTCTTTAAGCTTAAATTAGTTTGTAAAATCTATAATTCTTCCTTAAATCTCATTTTATGAAAAAATATTTATTGTTTTATTCAAATAAAGTGGCTTTAATGTATGTAACAATGAATGAAATTAAAAGTGTGGGATTAATATTGACATCTTTATAAGCTCATTATAGTAAAAGGCAACATCGTTTGCACATTCTTGTGTATGTGCCTCAATGTTTATGAATGGGGAAGAATTGAATGGGATAAGGTCAGAAAATTCAGGAAGGTAATTTTGACCAGATGATGTGCTATTGCTGAAATTTTTCCGTGTCTAAAATTTATTCTATCTGAAGTTAAATCTGGAATCTTAGAATAGAAAAATTGAACTATTTTAGAACTTGAAATTTTGTACATTAGAGATACTGTGAGATAGTTATAAATGGCAATCATTTTTTACCTGATGAACTAAGATGTGCCATTAGGAAGCTTTCTCAATAAAATTTTCCTAGAGAGCTGGAAATTTCTACTAGCTTATTCATAAAACCTCTCATCACGATTATAAGTGTTAATCATAGTACTTATAATAAATATGCATAATATGCTAATTTTGTATAAGTTAACTTATGATTCTTACCAAATAAATTGCAACATATTTTCATACTATTATTGTTTTAGTTTCTAAGACGTAAGAAAACAGGCACAGATATGTTAAATACATTACAAAAGATTATAAGGAAAGTCAGAATAAGGAATAACACCAAGGTCTTCTCACAGAAAATGTCACTGCAAGCAGAGAAATGGTAAATTCACTTGTTAGAACAGAACCTATGTCCCATCCATGTCTCTCTACCTATAGGATCATGTCTGCAATTGCTTGTTTTATATACATCCCAGCCAGTAAATTTTTCATTTAAGTTGTTGTACTTTTCAGGTCTATAATTTCCAATTGGTTGTTACTACAGCTTTCATTTCTCTCTTATTTTTAGCATATCGTTATTTAATTCTTTGAGCACATTTATCATAGCTGTCTTAATGGCTTTTTATTTATTTATTTTTAGCTAAAACCAATGTCAAAAACCAATCAGAGTCAATTTATACTGAATGCCTTTTATTTTTCCTGGATTTTGTTCACACTTTTTAATTAATTATATTCCTACCAATTTTTGAAAACTGTTCATCGTAGATAAGACATTTCAATATTTCTAAATTTTGCATTATTCTTCCAAGGGATTTTGATTTACTTACTCACATGGACTTAAACTGCATAACTATCACCTTTACAGTATACAATCGTGTGTGTGTATGTGGGTGTGTGTGGGTGTGGGTGTGTATGTATCCCCATTTAGGGCTGTCTCCTGTATAGTTTTGTTTGCTAGTCAGCCAATAATTTGAGCTGGGGCTAAGAGTCTATGATAACATATTTGGGACCTGTAAACCTTCCACTTTCTGCCACCTGAGTTGTATGTGAGTTGAATAATGCATTGCATAGTGCAGCATTAAAAGTGTGGCAAGTTGTAAAATCTAATTTGAATTTGAATTTTCTGTCTAATGCTTTGAGGTCTCTTCCTTGTACATGTAGTTTAATAGCAAGCCAGGATTCTGGTGGAGAGTTTATTATGTCAGTGCTTCTACCTCTCCCTCAATTCCAGGATCTGTCTGCTAATTTATTCCTACCTCTCCCTCAATTCCAGGATCTGTCTGCTAATAAATTTATGCCTAATCTGCCATTGGTCTAAACTGAAAGCAAAGTTTATAACTATTAACCTGGAATGTATTTATTTATTTAATTATTTATTGTGTGTGTGTATGTGTGTTTGGGGTGTGTGTGTGTTTCTGCCTATTTTGAATCCACCACTTATAGATAGTGGACACCACATGCCTCTGATAAAGCTGAGTTTTTGCATCCCGAATTAGAGCTGAATAGAAATTAAGATGGCTGGAGACTTACAACCATTATTACCTGATAGTGAACCAATTTGTAAGAATATGCTCCTCTCAGATTTTTGTCATTGTATTCTGCTTCATGCCTTGAAATGGTTGTTTTTGACATTGTTAGCCACTTTTATACATTCCTTCTACAGAAGGAAATTTCTCAACTTTTTCAGGATGCCATTACCAAAAATATGTTACCCAGATTGCATTGATATGAAGTTCAGTAAAGCTAATATAACATGTAAGAAATAAAAAATAAAGAGTCTCAGTATACAAAATCAATGTGCAAAAATCACAAGCATTCGTATATATAAATAATAGACAAATGGAGAGCCAAATCATGAGTGAACTCCCATTCACAATTGCTACAAAGAGAATAAAATACCTGGTAATACAACTTACAGGGGATGTGAAAGAACTCTTCAAGGAGAAGTACAAATCACTGCTCAAGGAAATAAGAGAGGACACAAACAAATGGAAAAATATTCCATGCTCATAGACAGAGAGAATCAATTTTGTGAAAATGGCCATACTACCCAAAGTAATTTATAGATTCAATGCTATTCCCATCAAGCTACCATTGGCTTTCTTCACAGAATTAAAAAAAAACTACTTTAAATTTCATATGGAACCAAAAAAGAGCCCGCATAGCCAACACAATCCTAAGCAAAAAGAACAGAGCTGGAGGCATCATACTACCTGACTTCAAACTATACTATAAGGCTACAGTAACCAAAACAGCATGGTGCTGGTACCAAAACAGATACATAGGCCAATGGAACAGAATGGAAGCCTCAGAAATAATGCCACACATCTACAACCATCTGATCTTTGGCAAACCTGACAAAAACAAGCAATGGGGAAAGGAGTACCTATTTAATAAATGGTGTTGGGAAAACTGTCTAGCCATATGCAGAAAACTGAAACTGGACCCCTTCCTTACACCTTATACAAAAATGAACTCAACATGAATTAAAGACTTAAACATAAGACCTAAAACCATAAAAAAACCTAGAAGAAAACCTAGGCAATACCATTCAGGACATAGGCATGGGCAAAGACTTCATGACTAAAACACCAAAAGCAATGGCAACAAAAGCCAAAATTGACACAAGCAATCTAATTAAACTAAAGAGCTTCAGCACAGCAAAAGAAACTATCAGCGCAGTGAACAGGCAACCTACAGAAGAAGAGAAAATTTTTGCAATGTATCCATCTGGTGAAGGGCTAATGTCCAGAATCTACAAGGAACTTAAATTCACAAAAAAGCAAAGCAAAACAAAACAAAAACAACCCCATCAAAAAGTAAGCGAAGGATATGAACAGACAGTTCTCAAAAGAAGACATTTATGTGGCCAATGAACATATGAAAAAAGCTCATCATCACTGGTCATTAGAGAAATGCAAATCAAAACCGCGATGAGATACCATCTCACGCCAGTTAGAATGGCGATCATCAAAAAGTCAGGAAACAACAGATGCTGGAGAGGATGTGGAGAAATAGGAACACCTTTACACTGTTGGTGGGAGTGTAAATTAGTTCAACCATTATTGAAGACAATGTGGTGATTCCTCAAGGATCTAGAACCAGAAATACCATTTGACCTAGCAATTCCATTACTGGGTATATACCCAAATATTTATAAATCATTCTACTATAAAGATACATGCACATTTATGTTTATTGTGGCACTGTTCACAATAGCAAAGACTTGGAACTAACCCAAATGTCCATCAATGATAGAATGGATAAAGAAAATGTGGCACACACACACCACGGAATACTATGCAGCCATAAAAATTGAGTCCATGTCCTTTGCAGGGACATGGATGAAGCTGGAAACCATCGTTCTCAGTAAACTAACACAGGAACAGAAAACCAAATACTGCATGTTCTTAGTCATAAGTGGGAGTTGAACAATGAGAACACATGGACACAGGGTGGAGAACATCACACACTGGGGCCTGTCGGGGACTAGGGGGCTAGGGGAGGAATAGCATTAGGAGAAATACCTAATGTAGATGACGGATTGATGGGTGCAGCATACCACCATGGCACATGTATACCTATGTAAAAAACCTGCACGTTCAGCCCATGTATCCCCAGAACTTAAAGAAAAAAAAAATACTGGTAGCCAAAATGGGGATTGATCTGAGTAGAAAAGAAATCAAGAAAATGTCCTAGAAAGATGAAAAATTTGTTTATTGTGATAGATATATGAGTTACAAAATTGAATAGCTAAGATTTATACATCATAATACATGCATGCAGAACTTATCCTTTCTTAAAGAGAGATCTGATCTTTGTCCTTAACTCCTAGGAGGTCACCTCTTAAACTCTAGGAATTTTTAAAGTTGCAGAAATGTTTTGATATCCGTGATGAGCCCCTTTTACTACACCTGATAGTTTAAGCTAATGAGGTGACTCACTGTGGACACTTTGGGTCACACCTTATCAGCCAGACCACCAACGATGGAGGTGAGGTCTAGAGACTGAGTTCAGCCATGTGGAAAATTAGTCAATCATGCCTCCATAATGAAGGGCCAATCAAATCTTCAGACTTTTTAGCTTGGGTGAGTTCTCTAGATTGGCAATACTTTTTCCTGACGTTGCACATCAAAGCCAGACTGTAATTTCTCCCTGACAACAACGGAAGTTTTGCATTTGGAATCTTTCCAGACTCTTCCCTTGGCTGATTTTAGTCTATCCTTTTGTTGTAATAAACCATAACTTTGAATATAATTGTTCAGTGAGTTCTGTCATTTCTTCTGGCAAATTATTGAGCTTGAGAGTGGTTTTAGAACTTATCCTCACCCTCTCAAAACTTGCAAAATGCCTCTGAAATTTAGCTTAAAAAGTAATAAACAAACATAACAATCTCGTGGAAGGATGAAGTGTGTATGAAACTAGATAATAGAAAAATGACAGATTGTTGAAGCTACATAAGAAAAATAAAGATAAGTGCTATTAGTTTTACTTCTATTTTTGTAATTTTACATATGAAAAAGTTAAAAAGTCTCAGTCTTCATAGTTTTTCCTTTAGATTAGAAAGATTCAAATGAATACAAGATTTAATTGCACAATAATTTACTTATTCTATGACTTTAAATATAGTAATCAGCATTTTGATAGGTAATGACAGTAAACACTAAAATTATCATTAGTTGTTTTTTAACTAATTTGTATAAGCTTTATTTTATTATCTAAATCATATTTAATATTAGAGTTTTGGTCAATTCACTTCACATTCTTACTCTGTAGTATTTCTCTGAGCATCTCTAATCAATAAAGTCTATTTAAACTTCTTTGAAGTAGTCAATTTACCATGAATGAACACAAAGGAGTAACCAGATTCTTTAAAATGCAAGATAGAGGTAAAGATAAAAATTCATTCAACAGAAAAAATCCTCTGTCCTTGGGAATAATCATGCCCTATATCACTCACCACCTGGAGATGTCAGTGTACAGGCATCAGCAGTTGTCAAGTGACTGATAATGAGTGAATGGTGCCTGAAATCTCTTTCCCATTCATTAGATCAACATAGCATATCAATAATACTGTATTTAGAGACCAAATTCTAACAAGAGTAGGGCATTAGGATCACCCGGGGAACATGTTCAGAACAGGAATTCTTCAACTTCACTCCACAGGTATTTGGAGGCAAGAGGTCTAGGATGGGAGCCAGGTACATGTTCTTTATAAACCTTCCCAGGTAATATTGATGTGCATTGCAATTTAAGAACATCTGACTTACGGGTTTTGTCTGCATTTGTAGGCTGAGAATTACCTGTGTTCCCATTTTAAAAAATGTAAAATTAGATTGTTTCTTTCTAATTGCTATATCTGTTTTAAAATAGCATGATTTTCAACTTGTTGATTATATTTTGATGTGTATTAATTGACAATATGGTTAAATACCTGTTGTTTTTACCATAATTTTCATTTATTATCTTGCATAAATCCTCACAAATACATTGTAACTTGGAATCAATAAATCATTCTGCTCTGTCACACACACACAAAATCTTCGCACTTCATTTCTAAAAAAAACCCTGCAGTTTCAATTACATCTTTCAAATCTTCATGTATACATATGTAACTAACCTGTATGTTGTGCACATGTACCCTAAAACTTGAAGTATAATAAAATAAAATAATAAAATAAAATTAAAAAAAAAAAACAAATCTTCCCTTCTACCATTTGTCAAGTTTCACTATCCATAGGCCTTGCTAGACTAATTGTCTATCTCATCTGAAGAGAATAGGAACTATAATCTCTGGGATCGAAATGGGAGCTTGTCATACTTCTTAACAGCTATTCAATTCAAACTTCAAGGGAAGTTTATCTCTTTGTACCTCAGTCAGAAGATATTCTGCTTTTTTTTTTTTTAACTCTGGCATTTCCACAGAGAAAAATACGCCTTTTGGGATTAGACGCTACAGAGTAGAAAGCATTTTGGACAACAAATTCAAAGATCTGCATTCTAGCTCTGGTGTTGTCAGCAGCTCTGGCAACAGGGAAGTCTTTTTTTTATTATTCTTTGTTGTCCTCATATGAATGATGATAAATGAATTAAATGCCATCTTCAATCCTCTTGGCTATATGAATTTAGATATTTGGTCATGCATGCCAAACCCAAAGTCTGCTTTTTCATTAATTACTTTGCATCAGCAGATTTTGTCCTAAATAATTCTGATGTAACTTTTGGTGAAGCTGACCAATAATTGTTCTTTTATATATAGCAAGTTAGAGTAATCAGATACCTAACCCTTTTATAATCAGAAGAATTTAGACAAGCAAAAGTTCTGAAGTCATGCTCCCAACAGCCATGTACAAAAAACCAAAGTTACATGATCTTCATTTTATATTCAAAAGAAACAAGATAAATAAAACATTATCAACCATGACATCTTTTAGGGAGGATATTAGGTTTGTCATTAATAATTATTTGCAAGTCCCCTTGGATAGCATGTAAGTCCCCAGGGATTGAATGTTGAAAAAAATAGTTCACAATAGAAAAAACTAGAAGGCAAAGATATCGGGGGTGGTGGGGGTAAGGTGTAAGATGTGGAATATGAAGCCAGTAATATGGTAGAAGATGATTTAATTTTCATTATTTAAAAATCTTCAGAAAATTTAATAAGAGTAAATTTAGTGAGAGGATATATTTGTAAAACCCAGAAAAAGAGCTAACTTCCCAAGCAGAATGACAGTAAAATCAAGAGAATCCCATGTAGATTCAGAAGCAGAGAGAGAATGTGAGTAAAATTTAAAAAACTATGTAAAACCATAAAAAGTGTGAGCAGAACTTTATATTCTCTTGGATAATGGAATTGAGATTTAGGCCTAGTTTAACCAGATCTCTAAGAGACAAGATCAATGATATGTAGGTTATGCAAAGTAAACACTTTAAGGGTCTCTATTCTCAGGTTTCATTGTCATGATTCCCTCAGAATTCAAATTATTAGTCATCACCATCTGTGAAAAAGGTGGAATCTTGAGTCACAGGATCTATTCCATCCAGAGATTTGTACAGATATTTACTTATTGCTATCTTTTAAGCCCCTCTGATCTGTGAACTTGTCAGATTCTGTTAGCCTACCCTCATCTAACCTTCTTCCTTCCATCTTTATGTAACCAATATATGCAGAAACTTCAAGAAATCAACTGATGATGCAGTAGGGAGAGGATTGAGTGGCGACTACACACAATGGCCTATTATTGTGATGGTTGATATAAATTTACTGTCTCAAATATTTTTAATCTATAATTTTTAATTTGTAACCTATATTTGTTTCTTCTTGTTTAATCACATTGGCTAACATCTTCAACTAACTGTTAAATTTTGTGACAAAAGTCTATGTCTTTATCTTTTTCTTGACTTTATCAGAAAAGTCTCTGTTATTTCCCTAAGTAACATGCTGGAAACTGTACTAAGTTATGTAAATTTTATTATATTAAAGGAAGATCTATAAATTCCTCTTCTATACATGCTTTAACATAAAGGAGAATTGAATTTTGTCAGATGCTTTTTCTGATATTCATGAAGATAGTCATATGATTTAGTACCCCTAAATAGTTTTTTTAATTCAAAATAATTTTAATTGAAGCACTAAGATTATTATGAAACTTGACCAATAATATAAATTTATATACAAAAATACCTTATGAAAAGGGTCATATAGATGCTACAAAAGAATAATAATGTACTGAAACAAATAGGTTCTAGAAGATGTTGAAATAGATTAAAAGATAGTATAATTAAACAGATTTCTTAATGAGAGGACTAGGCAAGTCAATGGAATTGAACATGAAAGTACAAAAACAAATTTGAGTCAATTTTTGAATTTGCTATATGATAAAGTTAGTATTTTATCAGTTAATGAAAGATAAATTTTAAAAAATGATGTTGGGGCAACTGGCAAATGTTTAGAAGAGTATAATTATTTGGTAATGTACATTTAATAATACTCATACAAATTGTTAATATTTTTATACTATTAATATTTTGCATGCTAATTCTTTGAAAATAATGTGATTTTTTTTTCAGTAAATTCAGGGAACCGTGGGGGGAAAATCTAGGAAGATAAATAATTACAGACTAAAAAAATGCTTCCAGTTTTAGAGCATTAAAGAGTAAAGTAAGGAAAGTTAGCAAAATCTGACATGATATTTAAATTAACACTAAAGTATACAGCTACCTCTGAAAGCTGTCTAGGTGATTAGATTCTGCTCCTCATGAGATTAGTACAGTAATAGAGAAAAGTATTAAGTTGAGAATGAAGGAGGAAATGAAACGGAGGCAGAACTAAGGTGAATTTTGAAAAAATATTGTGCAGTAAAATATAAATGAAGTGATGAAGAAATGCAAGTGGAATCTAAACAAATAGCTGAAATGAACAGGAAATCTTTAGGACTTATTGGTTAAGGCAGATATATTTTATTGCACCATAACTTAGCTGAAGTCAAGGTAAATAAGCTAAATGTTCCTGTACTCACATTGCCTCTCTTGTTCTGCTTGGGAATTAGGAAGACAGAAAGAGAGCGATCTCGGTTTGTGTCACAGTTGTGCCTTTGCTATGGAACAAACTGCTCTAGAAACCTATTTGTTTAAAGTAACAACCATTTATTTAACTCATGATTCTGTGTGTTAGCAATTTGGAATGGGCTCGGCTGAACAGTTCTTTTTGTCTCAGATGCTATCGTTTATATTTCTGTGTCAGCTGCCAGTCTGTTAGGTTCACTTTCCTAAAACAGTTCTGAGAGACTATGAGGAGCAGTGTCTATCAGTCTGTCAAGCTGTTATCAATTATCTCCTCTTCTTCCTCCTCGTTCGGTTTTCTTCCTATAGAGACTTCATTTTGTTTATTTTGCTTTGTCTTCATTGGTTAATTTTAATTTTCATATTGTCTTAGTTAACTTGAGGGCTATAAAAAAGGCCATAGACTTGGTGGCTTAGACAACAAACAATTATTTCTTACAGTTCTGAAGGCTGGTAAGTCCAAGGCACTGGTTGATTTGGTGTCTGTAGAGGGCCTTCTTCCTGGTTTGTACAGGGATACCTTCTTGTGTATCATCACATGTTAAAGGGAAAGTATGAAAACTCTCTCATGTCTCTTTTTATAAGGGCACTAATCCCAGCATGAGGACTGCACTTCAAGCCCTAATTACTTCCCAAAGGCTTCATCTCCAAATACCATCACATTGGGAATTACGATTTCAAAATAAGTTTTCAGGGAGCACAAACATTCTGTCCATAGTGTGTGTGTTTGCTTATTTACTGGGAAGGAGAGTGTGCTTGTTCAGTGTGTCACACTTGAAATTAATTTAAGAAATAAAATTTGATTGGTTTCTGCAATATCTCAGACATCTCTTTGATAATACTACCTTTTAATCAGAGTAACATGAAATAAATATAGCTTTAAAAAGACATTTAGCGGCCAGGCGCGGTGGCTCACGCTTGTAATCCCAGCACTTTGGGAGGCCGAGGCGGGTGGATCACGAGATCAGGAGATCGAGACCGCGGTGAAACCCCGTCTCTACTAAAAATACAAAAAATTAGCCGGGCGTGGTGGTGGGCGCCTGTAGTCCCAGCTACTCGGTGAGGCTGAGGCAGGAGAATGGCGTGAACCCGGGAGGCGGAGCTTGCAGTGAGCCGAGATTGCGTCACTGCACTCCAGCCTGGGTGACAGAGCGAGACTCCGTCTTAAAAAAAAAAAAAAAAAAAAGACATTTAGCTTCTGATACTGAACTTCATTCATTTTTCTTAAATATTTAGATAATTTCAATGTTTTCTTTATATACAGGGGATACATGTACAGATTTGCTGCATGATACTATGTGATGCTGAGGTATACCCTCTAGTAGTCCACGGTGTCTATTGTTCCCACATTTATGTCTTTGTGTGCTCACTGTATAGCTTCCCCCTTGTAAATGAAAACATGTGGTATTTTGTTTTCTTTTCAGGCATTAATTTGCTTAGGATTGTGGCCTCTAGCTTCATCAATATTGTTGTAAAGGACAGGATTTTATATATTTTTTGTGGCTCCATAGTATTCCATGGTGTACTACATTTTCTTTTTCTAATCCACCAACCAAGAATGTCTAGGTTGGTTCTATGTCTTTGCTATTGTGAATACTGCAGCGATGAACATACGAGTGTATGTATCCTTTGGTAGAATGATTTGTTGTCTTTTAGATGTATACTCAGTAATGGGATTGCTGTGTCAAATGATAGGTCTGTTGTAAGTCATTTAAGAAATCTCCAACTGCTTTCCACAGTGGCTGAACTAATTTACATTCCCATCAACAGTGCGTAAGTGTTCCTTTTGCCCTGCAGACTCACCAGGACATATTGTTTTTTGACTTTTTTAATAATGGCCATTAACTGATGTGAGATGATATTTCAGTGCAGTTTGGATTTGCATTTCTCAGATAACTAATGATACTAAGCATTTTTTCATGTGTTTTTTGGCCACTTGTATGTCTTCTTCTATGTCAAGTGCCTGTTCATGTTCTTTTCCTTAATGGGGTTACTTGTTTTTTTCTTGTTGATTTGTTTAAACTTCCTATAAATTCTAAATTCTAGATCTTTGTCAGATGCATACTTTGCATTCTATAGGTTGTCTATTTAATCTGTTGATAGTTTCATTTGCTGTGCAGAGGCTCTTTAGTTTAGTTAGGTCCTATTTGTCTATTTTTGTTTTTGTTGCAGTTGCTTCTGAGGACTTAGCCAAAAATTATTTGGCAAGACTGATGTTGAGAAGAGTTACTTCCTAGGTTGTTTTCTAGGATTTGTATAGTTTGAGGTCTTACATTTAAATGTTTAATCCATTTTTAGTTAAGTTTTGTATATGGTGAAAGTTAGAGAGCCAGCCTCAGTCTTTTACATATGGCTAGCCATTTATCCCAGCACAATTTATTGAATAGAGAGTCCTTTCCTCATTGCTTGTTTTTGTCGGCCTTGTTGAAAGTCAGATGATTTTAGGTGTGCAGCTTTATTTCTGTGTTTATTATTCTGTTTGATTGGTCTATATGTCTGTTTTGCATCAGCACCAATCTGTTTTGGTTACTGTGGCTTTATAGCATAGTTTGAGGTCGGGTAGTGTGATGCCTGCAGCTTTGTCCTTTTGCCTTATGATTGCTATAGCTAGTTGAGCTCGTTTTTGGTTCCATATAAATTTTAGAAACTTCTGTGTAGAATGATATTGGTAGTTTTGTAGGAATAGCATTGAATTTATAAATTGTTTTGGGCAGTATGGCCACTTTAACAATATTGATTTTTCCAATCCATAAGCATGAAGTAATCTTCCCATGTATTTGTGATGTCAAACTGAACTTCTTGAGCTGAAAATTTCACTGCAATAACCACATAATACAACTAGAATTATTAACTGCAGAATAGACTAAGCTGAGGAAAGAATCTCAGATCTCAAAAATCAGTTATCCAAATTAACTGAGTCAGATAAAAATAAAGAAAAAGATAATTAAGAAAAATGAACGAGGCCAGGTGTGTGGCTTACACCTATAATTTCAGCACTTTGGGAGGCTGAGATGGGCAGAACACGAGGTCAGGAGTTTGAGACCAGCCTGCCCAACATGGCGAAACCCCGTCTCTACTAAAAATACAAAAATTAGCCAGGTACAGTGGCGGGCACCTATAATCTCAGCTACTCGGGAGGCTGAGGCAGGAGAATTGCTTGAACCCAGGAGGCAGAGGTTGCAGTGAGCCAAGATTGTGCCACTGCACTCCAGCCTGGGTGACAGAGCAAGACTCCCTCTCAGAAAAAAAAAAAAAAAAGAAAAAGAAAAAGAAAAATTAACAAAACCTCTGAGAAATATGGGATCATGTAAAGAGAGCAAATATATGACTCATTGGCATTCTTGCGAAAGAAGGAGAGAAAATAGGCAACCTAGTAAATATATTTGAGGCTACAATCTATAAAAATTTCCTTAATCTCACTAGAGAGGTCAACGTCCCAATTCAAGAAGCACAGAGAATCCCAGGCAGTTACTATACAAGATGATCATCCCCAAGGCACATAGTTATTCACCAAGGCCAGAGCAAAAATAAAATAAAATGGAATAAAAAATTTAAAAAGTCATAAATGCAGCTAGAGAGAAAGGGCAAGTTACCAACAGAGGGAACTCCATCTGGGTAGCAGCAGATTTCTCAGCAGAAACCTCACAAGCCTGAAGAGATTGGGGGCATATTTTCAGCATTCTTAAATAAAAGAAATTCAAACTAAGAATATTATATCCAGCCAAACTCAGCTTCATAAGTGAAGGAGAAATAAAATCCTTCTCTGCAAGCAAATGCTGAAAGGAATACATTTCAACCGGACAAGACTTATATGAAGTCTTTTTAAGGGAGTGCTAAACACATATTTGAAAGAGTAACACGTACTACCACAAAGCGCACTTAAACACATAGTCCACAGCCACTATAAGCAACTACACAATCAAGTCTACATAACGACCAGCTAGCACCATGATGGCAGGATCAAAATCACACATAGCAATACTAAGCTAGAATGCAAACAGACTAAACACACCACTTAGAAGACACAGAGTGGCAGCATCGTTAAAGTACAAGACCCAATCATCTCTCTTCTTCAAGGGACCTATCTTACATGTTACTACACCCACATGACTTAAAGTAAAAGAGTGTCATAAGATCTACCATGCAAATGGAAAACAAAGAAGAGCAAGAGTCACTCTTCTTATATCAAATAAAACAGGCTTTACATCAATAAGAATTAAAAAGGATAATAAAGGGCTTTATACAATAATAAAAGGTACAATGCAAAATGAAGATTTAATAATCCTAAATATAGATGCACCCAAGAATGGAGCACCCAGATTCATAAAACAAGTTCTTGCTATAAAATGACTTTGACAATCACACAATAACAGTAAGAGATTTCAACACCCCACTAACGTGTTAGACAGATCATCGAAGCAGAAAACGAACAAAGAAATTCTGGACTTAAGCTTGACACTTGACCAATTGGGCCTAATAGACACCTACAGAACACTCAACCTAACCACCACAGAATATAATCCTTCTCATATATGCATGGAACATATTGTATAATTGACCACATGCTCAGTCATCAAGCAAGCCTCAATAAATTTAAGAAAATTGAAGTCATACCAAGTATACTCTTGGAACACAACACAATAAAAATATAAATCAATAACGAAGATATCTCAAAAGTACAGAAATACATGAAAATTAAACAACTTAATTCTGAATAACTCCTGGATAAAAAGGCATAAATCAAGAAATTATTCGAAATTAATGAAAATAAGGACACAGCATACCAAAATCTCCAAGATTCTGCCAAAGGAGTGTTTGGAGGAAGGTTTTAGTACTAAAAACCTTCATTATGAAGTGAGAAAGATCTCAAATTTACAATCAGATTTTGCATCTAAAGAGACTAGAAAATAAAATCAACCTTAAATTTAGCCAAAGAAAAGAAATAACTAAAATTTGAGAACTTAATGAAATTGAGATACAAAAATTCATACAAAAAAATCAATGAAACCAAGAGCTGGTTTTTTTGAAGAAATAAATAAGACTGATAGAACTCTAGCTGGATTAACAAAGAAAAATAAAGCAAATTTCCAAGCAAGTCCAATAAGAAATGACAAATATGATATTATAACCAATCCCACAGAAATACAAAAGACCCTTACAGACTACTATGCACAACTCTGTACACACAAATCAAGAGGAAATCGATAAATTCCTGGAAGAAGTTTCCCAAGATTGAATCAGGAAGACACTGAAACATGAATAGACCAATATCAACTTCTGAAATTGAATTACTAATAAGCAATCTACCAACCAAAAAAAGTCCTGGACCAGATGGATTCACAGCTGAGTTCTACCAGATGTAAAAAGAAGAACCGGTACCAATCCTAAAGAACTATTCCAAAAAAAATCAAGGAGGAGAAGCTCCTCCCCATATTATTCTATGAGGTCAGCATCAGCCTAATACCAAAATCTGGCAGAGACACAATGAGTAAAGAAAATTTCAGACCACTATTCGTCATGAACATACACACAAAAATTCTCAAGAAAATACTAGCGAATTGAATTCGGCAGCACATTAAAAAGTTAATACTGCATGATCAAAAAGGCTTTATTCTTTGGATGCAAGGCACTTCAAAATACACCCATCAATACTTTTGATTTATCACATAAACAGAATCAAAAGCATACGAACATCTCAATAGACATTGAGAAAGCTTCCAATAAAATCAAACATCCTTTCAGGATAAAAATCCTCAACAGACCAGACATCAAAGGAACATACTTCAAAACGATAAGAACCATCTATGACAAACCCACAGCCAACGTTATACTGAGTTGGCCACAAACACTGTATAAGTGTTTCCTTTTCTCTGCAGCCTCACCAGCATTCATTGTTTTTTGACATTTTAATAATAGCCATTCCGACTGATATGAGATGGTATCTCCTTTTGGTTTTGATTTGCATATTTCTAATGATTAAGGATGTTGAGTATTTTTTCCTATGCTTGTTGGCTGCATGTATGTCTTCTTTTAAGAAGTGTCTGTCCATGTCCTTTGCTCACTTTTTTTATGGGGTTGTTTTTGGATCATTAATTTGTTTTTGTTTCATAGATTCCGGATCTTAGACCTTTGTCAAATGCATGGGTTGCAAATATTCTCTCCCATTCTGTGGGTTCTCTGTATGCCCTTGATAGTTTCTTTTGCTGTGCAGATGGTCTTCAGTTTAATTAGGTCTTATTTGATAATGTTTGGGTTTGTTGCAATTGCTTTTGGCACCTTTATCATGAAATCTTTGATCCATCCTATGTCTAGAATGATTTCTCCTAGGTTATTTTTCAGGGATTTTTATAGTTTTAGGTTTGAACTTTAGGTCTTTAATCCATCTTGAGTTGAGTTTTGTAGATGGTGTAGGGAAGGGGTCTTCTGTATATAGATAGCCAGTTATCAAAGCACCATTTATTGAACAGGGAATTATTTCCTCATTGCTTGCTTTTGTTGACTTTGTCAAAGATAAGATGGTTGTAGGTGTGCAGCATTATTTCAATGCTCTCTACTCCGTTGCATTGTTCAATGTGTCTATTTTTGTACTAGCACCATGCTGTTCTCATTACTGTAGCCTTGTAGTGGCATTTGAAGTCATATAAGATGATGCCTACAGCTTTGTTTTCTTTGCTTAGGATTGCCTTGGCTTTCCAGGCTTTTTTTTTTTTTTTTCTGTTCTATGTGAATTTTAAGATAATTTTTTTTGTTTGTTTGTTTTCTGATTCTGTGAAGAATTTCCTTGACAGTTTAATAGAAATAGCATTGAATCTGTAAATTGCTTTAGGCAGTATGGCCATTTTAACAATATTGAATTTTCCTATTCACAGCATGTAATATTTTTTCATTTTTGTGTTATCTCTGATTTTTTTTTTCTTTTTTTTTATTTCAGTAGGTTTTGGAGGAACAGGTGGTGTTTGGTTACATGAATCAGTTCTTTAGTGATGATTTCTGAGATTTTGGTGCACTCATCACCTGAATAGTATACATGTTACCCAGTGTCTAATCTTTTGTCCCTCAGCCCCCTCTCTTCCACATGTGGCTTGCCAATTATACTAGCACCATTCGTTGAATAGGGTGTCCTTTCCTCAGTTTATGCTTTTGTTTGCCTTGTGAAAGATCAGTTGGCTGTATTTGGCTTTATTTCTGGGTTCTCTATTCTGTTGCATTGGTCTATATGCCTGTATTTATACTAGTACCATGCTGTTTGGGTGACTACGGCCTTATAGTATAGTTTGAAGTTGGGTAATGTAATGCCTCCAGATTTGTTCTTTTTGTTTAGTCTTGCTTTGGCTATGTGGGCTCTTTTTTGGTTCCATATGAATTTTAGGATTGCCTTTTTCCAGTTCTATAAAGAATGATGGTGGTATTTTGATTGGAATTGCATTCAATCTGTAGATTGTTTTGGCAGTATGATCATTTTCACAATAACGATTCTACTCATTCATGATCAGGGGATGTGTTTCCGTTTGTTTGTGTCATCTATGATTTCATTTAGTAATGTTTTGTAGTTTTTCTTGTACAGACCGTTCACCTCCTCGACTAAGTATATCCCTAAGTTTGTTTGATTTATTTATTTATTTATTTATTTATTATTTCATTAATTTTTCAGCTATCATAAAGCAGTTGAGTTCTTGATTCTCAGCTTGGTCACTGTTGGTGTACAGCATAGCTAATGATTTGTGTACATTAATTTTGTATCCTGAAACTTTGCTGAATTCATATACCAGTTAGAAGCCTTTTGGATGAGTCATTAGGGTTTTCTAGATATACAGTCATGTCCTCAGCAAACAGTGACAGTTTAACTTCCTCTTTACTGACTTGGATGACATTCATTTCTTTTTATTGTCTGATTGCTTTGGCTGGGACTACCAGTATTACGTCAAATAGAAGTGGTGAAAGTGGGCATCATTGTCTTGTTCCAGTTCTCAGGGGAAATGCTTTCAACTTTTCCCACACTTAGTATTATGTTGGCTGTGGGTTTGTCATATATGGCTTTTATTATGTTGAGGTATGTCCCTTGTATGCCAATTTGGCTGAGGATTTTAATCATGAAAAGATGCGAATTTTGTCAATTTTTTTCTGCATCTATTGAGATGATCATGTGATTTTTGTTTTTAATTCTGTTTATTTGGTGTATAAGGTACATTGATTTGTGGATGTTAAACCATCTCTGCATCCCTGGTATTAAACCCACTTGATCATGGTGGATCATCTTTCTGATATGCTGTTGTATTCAGTTAGCTAGTATTTTGTTGATGATTTTTCTATCTATGTTCATCAGTGATATTAGTCTGTAGTTTTTTTGTTGTTGTTGTTATGTCGTTTCCTGGTTTTGGTATTATGGTGATTCTGGCTTCATAGAATGATTTAGGGAGGATTTCCTCTTTCTCTACATTTTGGAATAGTGTAAACAGAATTGGAAACAATTCTTATCTGAACATCTGATAGAATTCAGTGGTGAATCCATATGGTTCTGGCCTTTTTTTTTTGGTAACTTTTTAATTAACGTTATAATCTCACTGCTTGCTATTAGTCTGTTCCGAGTTTCTGCTTCTTTCTGGCTTAATCTAGGAGGGTTGTATATTCCCAGAAATTTATCCATATCTCTAGGTCTTCTACTTTATGTGTGTAAAGTGTTCATAGTAGCCTTGAAAGATCTTTTGTATTTCTGTGATAGCAGTTGTGATATCTCCTGTTTTATTTCTAATTGAGCTTATTTGGATCTTCCCTCCTCTTTTCTTGGCTAATCTTGCTAATGGTCCATCGATTTTATTCATCTTTTCAAAGAACCGGATTTTTGTTTGTTTGTTTCAAATTCATTTAGTTCTGCTTTGATTTTGGTTATTTCTTTCCTTCTGCTGGGTTGGGTTTGGTTTGTTCTTGTTTCTCTAGCTTCTTCAGGTGTGCCCTTAGATTGTCTATTTGTGCTCTTTCAGACTTTCTGATGTGGGCATTTAATGCTATGAACTTTCCCCTCAGCATGACCTTTGCTGTATCCCAGAGATTTTGATAGGTTGTGCCACTATTATTGTTCAGTTCAAAGTTTTTTTTAAATTTCCATCTTGATTTTATTGTCGACCCAATGATCATTCAGGAGCATGTTATTTAATTTCCATGTATTTGCATGGTTTGGAGCGTTCACCTTGGAGTTGATTTCCAATTGTATTCCACTGCAGTCTGAGAAAGCATTTGCTGTAATTTTGATTTCCTTAAATGTGTTGAGACTTGTTTTGTGGTCTATCTTGGAGAAAGTTCCATATGCTGATGAATAGAATGTATATTCTTCCCTTGTTGGGTAGAACGTTCTGTAAATATCCATTAAGTCCGTTTGTTCTAGGATATAGATTAAGTCCAATGTTTCTTTGTTGACTTCGTGTCTTGATTAGCTGTCTAGTGCTGTCAGTGGAATATTTAAGTCTTCCAATATTGTATTGCTGTCTATCTCATTTCTTAGGTCTGTAGTAGTTGTTTTATAAATTTGGGAACCAAAATTTTATATTGTTTGGTATCAATATATTTACTATTGTCATATTTTCCTGGTGGATTAGTCCTTTTATCATTATATAATGTTTCACTTTGTCTTTTTAACTATTGTTTCTTTAAAGTTTGATTTGTCTGATATAAGAACAGCTACAATGCTCACTTTTGGTGTCCATTTGCATGAATTATCTTTTTCCACCCCTTTACCTAAGTTTATATGAGTCCTTATGTAAGGTGAGTCTCAGGAAGACAGCAGATACTTGGTTAGTAAATTCCATTTTGCCTTTCTTTATCTTTTAAGTGGAGCATGTAGGCCATTTGAATTAAATGTTGGTATTGAGATGTGAAGTACTGTCATATTCATCATGCTATTTGTTTCCTGAATACCTTTTTTTTCCATTGTGTTGTTGTTTTATAGGTCCTGTGAAATTTGTGCTTTAAGGAGATCCTATTTTGGTGTATTTTGATAATTTGTTTTAAGATTTAGAGCTCCTTTTAGCAGTTCTTGTAGTGCTGGCTTGGTAGTGGTGAATTCTCTCAGCATTTGTTTGTCTGGAAAAAACTTCATATTTCCTTAATTTATGAAGCTTAGTTTCACTGGACACAATGCTTGACTGATAGATGTTTTGTTTAAAGAGGCTAAAAGTAGGACCCCAATTCTTTCTAGCTTGTGGGACTTCTGCTGAGGAATCTGCTGTTAAACTAGTAAGTTTTCCTTTATAGTTTACCTAATGCTTTTGCCTCCCAGCTCTTAAGATTCTTTCCTTTGTCTTGTCTTTAGATAAGCTGATGAATATTTGCCTAGGTGATGATCTTAAGATTCTTTCATTCGTCTTGTCTTTAGATAACCTGATGACTATGTGCCCAGGTGATGAATTTCCCAGGTGTTCTTTGAGCTTCTTGTATTTGGATATCTGGATCTCTAACAAGGCCAGGGAAGTTTTCCTTGATTAGTCCCTCAAATATGTTTTCCAAACTTTCAGATCACTCTTTTTCCTCAGGAACTCCAATTATTCTTAGGTTTGGTCATTTAATATAATCCCGAACTTCTTAGAGGCTTTGTTCATTTTTAAGAAACTATTTTTTCTTTGTCTTTGTCAGATTGGGTTAATTTGAAAGTTGTGTCTTCGAGCTCTGAAGTTCTTTCTTCTGCTTGTTTGATTCTATTGCCAAGACTTTCCAGTGCGTTTTGAAATTTTCTAAGTGTGTCCTTCATTTCCAGAAGTTGTGGTTGTTTTTATTTATGTGATTTATTTCACTGAAGAATTTTCCTTTCATATCCTGCGTTATTGTTTTTTTTTTTTAATTTCTTTGAGTTGGACTTCACCTTTCTCTGGTGCATCCTTGATTGGCTTAATAGTCAAACTTCTGAATTCTTTTTCTGGTAATTCAGAGATTTCATCTTGGTTTGGATCCATTGCTGGAGAGCTAGTGTGATCTTTTGGGGCTGTTAAAGAAGCTTATTTTGCCATATTATCAGAATCGTTTTTCTGGTTCCTTCTCATTTATGTAGACTATGTCAGAGGGATGACCTTGGGCTTGAGGGCTGCTGCTGAGATTCTGTTGTCCCATAGGGTGCTCCCCTGATGTGGTGGTCTCCCCTGTCCCCTAAGGATGGAGCTTCCTGAACTGCAGTTATTGGTATTCCTCTTCTGGGTCTAGCCAGTCAGTGGAGCTACCAGGCTCTGGGCTGATACTGAGGAGTGTCTGCAAAGAGTCCTGTGATGTGACTAATCTTCAGTTTTCTCAGCTGTAGATACCTGTGTCTGCTCCGGTAGCAGAGTCAAGTGGACTCTGTGAGGGTCCTTGGTTGTATTTTTAAGTGTGCTTTTTTTTTTTTTAATTGCTGTTGTTTGGCCTCCAGCCAAAAGGTGGTGCTTTCAAGAGTGCCTCCAGTCAGGAGGTGGTGCTTTCAGGCAGTGGGCAGGGCCACTGGGCACCCAAGGTATATATCCTTCATCTTCAGCTACCAGGGCAGGTAGAGAAAGATCATTAGGTGGAAACAGGATTAGACTTGTCTGAGCTCAGATTCTCCTTGGGTGAGGCATTCTGTGGCTGCTGTGATGGATGGGTGTGTGATTTTCAGGCCAATGGACTTATGTTCCCAGGGGGATTATGGCTCCTTCTGCTGCATCACACAGATCGCCAGGAAAGCAGGGGCAAGCCGGCAGCCACAGGCCTCACCCAGCTCCCATGCAGCCCACAGCTCGAAAGGCTAGTCTCACTCCAACTGTGCCCTTCCAATAGTACCAAGTTAATTTCCTTGCAGCTGGTGAGCAGAGCTGAGGACTTGCCCAAGGGTACAAGGCTCCGAGCTGAGAAAGCCAGAAGACTCACAGTTCCTGGCTGTCACACGGAGCCTGCAGGGGCAATACAACTCCTTCAAAGGGTCTGTGGATTCTCTAGACTTTCTTGGTATGTTCCTGCAGTAGTTCTTCAAGCAAAAGCTCACTGTGTGAGTCTCCATACACTACTGTCTCTGTTCGAGTGGAAGCTGCAAGTTAGTCCTCCCCCCATCTGCTATTTTCCCTCGTGTATTTCATCTCTGATTTCTTTAAGTAGTGCTTTGTAATTCTTGTAGAGATCGTTAACCTATCTGGTTAGCTGTATTCCTAGGTATTTTATTCTTTTTGTGGCTATTGTGAATCGGTGTTCTTGATTTGCACTCAGCAAAAATAATGTTGGGTATTGAAATGCTGCTGATTTTTGTACATTGATCTATCCTAAAACTTTGCTGAAGTTGTTTATCAATTTTAGGTGCTTTTGGACAGAAAGTGTGGGTTTTTTAGGTTTTTTAGGTACAGAGTAATAACATCATCTGCAAACAGGGATTGGCTTCCTCTTTTCCTATTTGTATGCCCTTTATTTCTTTCTGTTGCCTGATTGCTCTGGCCAGAACTTCCAGTACTATGTTGAATAGAAATGGTGGAGAGAGCATCTTTGTCTTGTGCTAGTTTTCAAGGGGAATGCTCAGGTTTTGCCCCTTCAGTATGATGTTGGCTGTGTATTCTTTATAGATAGCTTTTATTATTTTGAGATATGTTCCTTTAATACCCAGTTTGTTGAAGGTTTTTAACACAAAGGTATGTTTAATTTTATCAAAATTAAACCTTTATTCCATCTATTGAGATAATCATGTGCTTTTTTACTTTAATTATGTTTATTTGTTGAATCACATTTATTTATTTCCATATGTTGAACCAACCTTATACCCCAGGGATAAAGCCTACTTAATTGTGATGGATTAGCTTTTTGATGTACTGCTGGATTCAATGTGCTAGTATTTTGTTGAGAATTTTTACATCTATATTTTGTTGAGAATTTTTACATCTATATTCATCAAAGATATTGGCCAGAATGTTGGGGTGTGTGTGTGTGCGCGCACACGCCAGGTTTTGGTATGAAGATGATGCTGGCTTGATGGAATGAGTTAGGGAGGAGTTTCTCTTCAATTTTTTTGGAATAGTTTCTGCAGAAATGATACTGGTTCTTCTTTATACATCTGGTAGAACTCAGGAGTGAATTCATCTGGTCCTGGGCATTTTCTGGTTGGTAAGCCTTTTATAACTGACTTAATTTTGGAACTCATTAATGGTCTGTTCAGTGATTCAGTCTGTTCCTGGTTCAATATTGGGACGTTGTATGTTTCCAGGTATTTATCAATATCTTCTAGGTTTTCTAGCATAAGTAAATAGAGGTGTTGTAGTAGCCTCTGACGATTTTTGTATCTCTGTGGCATCAGAGTTAATGTCTTCTGTTATTTTGTATTGTGTTTATTTTGATCTTTTTTTCTTTGTTATTCTAGCTAGTAGTATATCTGTCTTATTTATTTTTTTCAAGAAAGTAACTCATGAACTCAAGTTTTGTATGGGTTTTTGTGTCTCAACATCCTTTAATTTAGCTCTAATTTTGGTTATTTATTGTCTTCTGCTAGCTCTGGGATTGGTTTGTTCTTTCTTCTCTAATTCCTGTAGGGTGTGATGTTAGGTTGTTATTTTGAGATATTTGCAGCTTTTTGATGTGGGCATTTAGTGCTATAAATTTCCATCTCAACAATGCTTTAGCTGTGTCCCAGAGATTCTCATATGTTGTATCTTCATTTTTATTAGTTTCAAATAACTTCTTGATTTCTGCCTTAATTTCATTGTTCACCCAAAAGTCATTCAGGAGCAGGTTGTTTAATTTTCATGTAATTCTGTGGTTTGAACAATCTTAGCATTGACTTATATTTTTATTGTATTGTGGTCTGAGAGTGTGTTTGCTATTATTTCTTTTTTTGCATTTAATGAGGTTTTCTTTGTTGTTGTTGTTTTAATGGCCAATTATGTGGTCAATTTAGAGCGTGTTCCATGTGCTGATGAAAGGACTGTATAACTTTTCATTTTTGAGTAGGCAATTCTGTATATATCTATCAGCTATATTTGATCTAGTGCTGAGTTCAGGTCCTGAATATCTTAGTTTTCTGCCTCGATGATCTGTATGATACTTTCAGTGGGGTACTGAAGCCTCCCTTTATTTTTGTATGGTAATATAAGTTTCTTTGTAGGTCTCTAAGGACTTGCTTTATGAATCTGGGTGCTCCTGTGTTGGGGGCATATATTTAGGATAGTTAGGTCTTCTTGTTGAATTAAACTGTTTAGCATTATGCAATGCCCTTCTTTATCTTTTTTAACCTTTCTTGGTTTAAAGTCTGTTTTGTCTGAAAGAGGATTATTATCCCCTTCTTTCTTCTGTTTTCCATTTTACTGGTAGATTTTTGTCCAACCTTTTACTTTGAGCCTATGGGCATTATTGCATTTGAGATGCGTATCTTAAAGACAGTACACAGTTGGGTCTTGCTTCTTTATCCAACTTGCTACTCTGTGTCCTTTAATTGGAGCAATTAGCTTGTTTACATTCAAGGCTAATATTAATATGTGTGGATTTGATCATTCTGTCATCATGTTGTTAGCTGTTTATTGTATGCACATGTTTGTATGGTTGCTTAATAGTGTCAATGGTCTATGTACACTAGTGTTTTTGTAATGGCTGGTAATGTTCTTCTATTTTCATATACAGCATTCCCTTCAGGACCTGTTGAAAGGCAAGTCCAGTGGTAATGAATTCATTTACTTGCCTGAAATGGTTCTTATTTCTCCTTAGCTTACGAAGCTTAGTTTGGCTGGATATGAAATGTTGGAGTTTGTTTTATTTAAGAAAGCTGAATATATGCCCCTAATCTCTTCTGACTTGTAGCATTTCTGCTGAGTGGTCTTCTTTTAGCCTAATGGGGATCCCTTTGTATGTATCATGCCTCTTCTCTCTAGCTGCCTTTAACATTTTTTCTTTCATTTTGACCTTGGAGAATCTGATGACTATGTGTCTTGGGCATAGTTTTCTTATGTACTATCTTCTGGGGGTTCTCTGCATTTCCTGAATTTGAATGTCAGCCTCTTTAATGATGATAGGGATATTTTCATGGGTGATATTCTCAAATATGTTTTTCAAGTTGCTTGCTTTCTCTCATTCTCTTCAGGGATGCCAACGAGTCATATATTTTATCTCTTTACATAATTCTGTATTTCTCAGAGTTTTGTTCATTCTTCTTTAACTTTTTTTCTTAATTTTTGTCTGAGCTATTTCAGAAAACTGGTTTTTGAGCTCCAAATTGTTTTCTCAGACTGGACAATTCTACTTTTAGTATTTGTAGCTGCATTGTGAAATTCTTGAAGTGAGTTTTGCAGCTGTATCAAATCAGTTTGATTCTTTCTTATAATGACCATTTCATCTTTTATTTTCTACATCATTTTATTGTATTCCTTAGAATTTTTGTGTTAGGTTTCATCTTTCTCCAGAATCTTGGTTATCTTTGTTTCTATCCATATTCTTAATTCTATGTCTGTCATTTCAGACATTTCAGCTTGGCTAAGAACCATTACTGGGGAAGTACTATGGGCATTTGGAGGTAAGAATACACTCTGGTTTTTTGAGTTGCCAGAGTTTTTTTGTTCCGGTTCTTTCTCGACTATGTGGGCTGATGTTTCTTTAATCTTTAAAATTGCTGTTCTTTGGATAGGTTTTTTTCTTTTATTTTATTTTATCTTCTTTGATGCCATTGAGGGTTTCACTGTAGTATAATGTGGGTTCAGTCAGTTGACTTTGTTTATGGAAGATTTTAGGGGTCTAAGGCTCAGTTAACACTCCTGGGCTGCATGCCATAACTTTTTGGGGCTGATATTGGGCCAGTAGCTTTGTTCTCTGGTCTGTTTAGGTTAGAAACCTGTTGTGCTGGAAAGGCCATGGTGGTCCTAGATCACGGGCCACAATGCTCTAATGTGTGATGCCAACCAATGTGCCTTGTTTGTGCAATGGCAGTGAGATCTCTGCTTATTTGCACATTCCAGCAGCAGCAACAGCATGACGGGGTACATACTGGTTGACTGGGATGGGGAGCTAGCGGGCGTGGGGCTGCCAGCCTCCATGTGCATGTTTGCAGTGGCAGTGGTGGCACCATGGGGCCAGGGGCAGGGCTGCTGGCATTTATGTGCTTGTCCACACTGGCAGCAGTGTTGGCACAGTGGTTGGGCACTGGTAGCCTGCAGGGCTGCTGGACTCCATGCATATATTTGCTCCCATGGCAGTGAAAGTGCAGGCTGGGGAGCAAGGCCTCTGGCATCTGGGCACATGCACATCAGCAATGGCCACTCAACCAGGGTACACAAGGATGTGCTCACTTGAGCAGCAGTGTTGTGATGGGGTCCAAAACGGGTGGGGGGTGGCTGTAGCTGAGTGCAAAACAGGAGATGTTTAAAGATGAGAACTGGTAAAGGGAGACTAGGATACCAAAGAAAGCAAAATATGCCTCACAGAGATATAAAAGAACAGGTTATGTTTTCCAGGGTATGAAGGCACAAAGGAACACAAAGGAAGAGTGGAAACACAAAGGAGGACGCTAGTAGAAATAAGATGGATAAAAAGTTTATTCCTAAACTCATAATTAATTAGTCAATATTACTTTTTCAGGGCATATTCTGAAAGTAAATATATTAAAAAGTAAAATTATTCTATTTATTTTATTATTCTGTAGTAAAGCGATCCTGAGCCTCTCAAGCATATTAAGTATGCTGCTAGCTCTCAAGCTCTCATCAAGGAAGTAAATGAAGACATTGCTTCAGTTCACATTTAAAATGATCAATATTTCCTACTGACATATGTAAGAAGACTGGTAGGAAGTCTGTAAGTGCAGGACATAAATACAATCTGAAGATTATTCTATCTCAAAGAGAATAATAGATAATTCTGGCAGGACTGATAGCATTTGCATAGTCTTCTAGAATTTGAGAGAAAACATTTTCACTACTGACCCTGATTTTAACCTACACATTGAAAATAGAAGAGAATCACCAGATGCAGCCCCTTGGCCTTGGACTTCTCAGCCTCCATAACTATAAGAAAAACATTCCTTTTCTTCCTAGATTTCCCAGTTTTGGGTATTCTGTTGTAAGCCACAGAAAATAGACTAAGACGGTCACTGAAACACTTAAATATATAAAAGATTTCTTTTTTGAACAAGAAGAACATATTTATACAGACAATTTGAGATGTATGTACCTTGTTTCTAGGTCAGCAATGGCGGGTGGATTATTTGCATCTGATTAGTCCTAGAACATTTTACTCTCTCCTTTTCTAGTCATTCTTCTCCTTCAGTATTCTCACTCTATGTCATTTTGGTGTTCCACTTGAGTCTCATAGACTATTTGATATTTCCTCCAATTAGCATTTCTTCCATGGCTTCTCAGAGTTGTTACATGTCATTCTGCTATTTTTTTTAAATAATAATTTGTTTTAAAGAGATGAGGTCTCCCCGTATTGCCCAGGCTGGTCTTGAACTCCTGGACTCAAGCTATCCTCCTGCCTCGGCCTCCCAGAATGCTGGGATTACAGGTGTGAGCCAATGTGTCCAGCTTTATTCTACTATGTTTGTACTTCTTACTTTTAAGTCTTTGATAAAGTAATAACATCTCAGAATATATAACTCTTACAAATGCTTAGGTAAACTGTATTAATAAGAGTCAACACTTATTAAGCATCAGAAATCGTTTCAAGGGATTTACCTGCATTGACTTACTCTTAGTAATTCTACAAGATAGGTACCTATCACTCCCTCATTTCACAAATGGAGGAACCAAGACAGGAAGAAGTTATGTCACATGGCTCGTAAATCATGCTCAGCCCTGAACTCCTACAGCCTCCCCCAGGGCCCTTGCTATTAGCCACTCCACTGTGCCATGCTATATTGCAGAAGACAGATGCTAAGATGGCCCCCAAATTCCCACCCATTGTTGTACACATCCTGAGTGTGAGTGGGCTTAAAAAAAAAAAAAGAAAATAGAAGAGAATCACTGTAACTATTTCTTATCTCAAAATGCTTTTCATCATAGACATAAAATGACTGGTAAAATTTGATATTCATCAGCTGGTGGTTTACATCATTTGAATGAGATTTTTTCAGTTGTCTTATCTAGAAAGAAAGTGGAAAAAGACAACCTCAGAACTTAATGCAGAACAATTTAAACAGGGAATGCTAAAGTTCAGGTAGATGAGCCTAGTTCAAGAACTTTGTTCTTTGGAGCGAAACAGTGGTCTGTTAGAACTGATTTTCAATGCAGAAAGACTTTAAATTATCTAAGGAGTTTTACCAGTTCTATTAAGTCAACAAGTTTGTCATTAAACAAATAGGTCAAGGTCATTAAACAAATAAAGAGATAAATTTCAATTCGAACACAGATTTTGCTTATCTCAAAATTACAACATTGTATTACTATTGAGTACGTACTCTGTGTAAAATCTTGTGTACTAAATGTGGTATGAAATACAAGAAACCAAGGGAAGATTAAGCATGGTGATAAGACATAATTTTTCCACTCTCTGAACTTTTCTTCTTTCATTTCCCCTTTGCTAATCTCTATGTTCTCTATCTTGCCAAATTTACTCTATCTCTATTCTTTGCACTTGCTACTTCCTCTCTTTCAATCATTCCCTCCTTAGATAGTGAATTTCTTGCCTCCTTTAGGCAGTCAGATCTCATCTTTTCTTTCTTCACAGAGAGGAACCTTGTAACCGCTCTTGATTTTCTTAGCCTACTTTAATTTTTCTATAGTATTTATTTCCTGCAATTATAGCACATATTTATGTTTGTACTTATTTATAACCTGACTTAGCTACATTCTGAAAAACTCTGTGAAGGCAGGAATTTTTGTCGTGTTCACTATTTTATTCTCAGGGCCTATAACAATTCTGAGCTCACAGTAGGTACTCATTGACCACTTATAGTAGGTAATCATTGATGTATACTTGCAGGTATTCATCAAATGAATGAATAAGTGAGTCAATTAGTCAGTTTTCAGAGAGTAATACACTTGTAAAAATAGACTAATTGTAAGACAGAGAGAAATACATATGATAATGTTAAAATTAGATCTGTAAACAAAATCCTGTGGGATTCTACATAAGAAAGCAATTATTTCCAATTTGGGATTCATAGAAGGCATTACAAATGAACTGAAATTTGAGCTGACTTGGGAAAAAAGTATTTCAGAAAAAGAGAGCATGACGCATACAGAGGCAGGGCAGAAAATGATTTAAGTGATAGCATTTATGAAGGATTTTTGTGGGAAGTGAGCCCGGAGTTACAGTTTTGCCTCCAGTGTCATGCAAAACCAACTGAATACTTGCATGCATTGGGAAGCTGTGGAGTTTTACGGAAGAGATGAATATACCTGTCTCGCCAACTGGCTCTATCTGGCAACAACCGGCAATCATGCACATGCAGTCCTATAAATATAAGTGCATCCATTAATCCTTGAGACAAATCAACAGAAGTAGGAACTTAACGACTCTGATCTCTTGTTTACTCATTTGACTTTGGTGAAAATACGAGTTCTTGGCCTTATTTGAGAAATGCTTACGTTAATTAACTTGAAGTTAACTTTATACTTCATTAGTGTGTACTGACATGTTTGCTATTAAAATATAGCACATTTTCCTGAGGTATAGACTGATCAGACATGGAGATTCTGGCAAATTCTAGGCAGTGTCATATAAAAAAATCATTTAAATAGTTCTGTTCTAAGGAGATCTGAATTCCAGTGTAGTATTTATCAATAATATATGGAACAAACTGTTTCTCAATTTATATTTAAAATGAAAACATCACTACCCTATATTTCTAATTCTAACAGAAGAAATAAGATATTTCATGTGAACTAATACTAAAGGTAAGTAACAGTAAACAATACAGAAAATAAAATATATACATGCTAGGGCAAGTGCTTTTCTTGATGCTTGCTAGTAAATGCATTGTATTCGTCCATCTATTCTTAAATGATGATCATTCACATTTTTTTGTTAAAATA
This sequence comes from Nomascus leucogenys, assembly GCF_006542625.1. Classification (NCBI taxonomy): domain Eukaryota; kingdom Metazoa; phylum Chordata; class Mammalia; order Primates; family Hylobatidae; genus Nomascus; species Nomascus leucogenys. The sequence goes on along the minus strand of NC_044383.1, from coordinate 67,445,562 downwards.
CATAGTATACACTGCAGCTATAAAGATAAGTAAAATATTGCCTGATCTTAAAAAAAAACTCATTCCTAAGGACAAGAAATATGCATTACAGGTGTTAAGTTGAACTTTAAAATTAAAACCAGTAAAACATTAAAAAGGAGTTTTTCAAAAATATTTTCATTGATATAGTGAATAGATATATAAGCTAAACAATATATCTTAGAAATTTAATCAAAGTTTATCTCCAGCATGACCTATGTTCTTTGTAAATAAAAATTAAGAAATTATTTGTAAACAACGCCTCTATGGATACTTCTCTCTCTATATATATATATTATTAAAATGAAGTGAGTTGTAAAAGTGCTGATAGCAATATGGTAAAACTAATTTTTATTAACTGAGAGATTGACTTTATTTCAATTATATCTATATACTTTCTGCATCTAACCTAATAAAGCATAATCAGCATAAATGTACAACAGATAAAACTATGCATAGTTTAAATGAATCTTGGTGTTTCTTCACTGATTGTGGCCCATAAGTTCTAAAGATATATCAGCCGTATTGTTTTTATCATTAATAGAATGTCTGCACAGAACAGTGACTGACTTGAATGGATACTTGCAGCACTCTAGTGGACATTCTGTTTAAGTGCAAAGACACCTTGTAGTAAAATAAATTGTACATGACGCAAGATGTTCTTGAAAATGCAATCTATACCTAAATACTGATATTTCACTTAAATCTATTCTTCTTGCACTGTATATAATTAAATTTAAAATTAGTGTATTTATCCTGTTAATTCTTTTTAAATGCTGCACATTTTGGGAAATAACACTTGAGAAATATGGAAGTGCAAAGTGATCAAGGAGGTGAGAAATTCTAAAAGTTGAGGAGTTCATTGAAGTTAAAGACGTTAGACCAGTCTGAAGGTCATTTTGAGGTCAATATTGTGTTGAATTATAAATGAAGGCAGATGAATAGCTTTATATTTCTGAAGTTCAATTAATTTTGTGCCTGTAATTTTGTTTGGCTGAGGTAGAGTCCTCAAACTTAGAAGAGAAAAAGTCAATTGAAGGAACAGCATCTATAGAATATGTCAAATTGTTTACCAAAGATTTTATTTTACGAGATGTTTGATCATTGAGGAATGAGGAAGAAGTAGTGGTTTCAGGGTGGGGTGATAGTATAAGTTGCTCAACAAATAGATTAGGGAGAAAATATATTAAACATAAAATATATTAAATAGAAAAAAATTAGATACAGAAACATGTGAATAAAAATCCAGTCACAAATTTATATTCTGATAAAAATTTACATATATCTATTAAATTATATGTTTGTCTATGTAGCGGATACTTTTGGTTAACTTGCAAATGTTTTCTTTCATTTTACCATTGATTGACTTTAAACTTTCTGAAAGATAATAATTGTTGAAAAATGTTTTAAATAATTCATCAGCTGAGAGTGAAAATGTCATTCTTGCCATTTGGTAATGAAATACATTTGGTGATAAAATGAAAGCTGACAATTGGGCAGATAAAATGATGTTTGGATAAGCTTATCTGTTTTCTTTAGTAGACATGTATGCATTAAAGTTGTGTTTTACCTCACAAATAACATACAGATTTTTAAAAATATTTATTCAGGTTAAAAAAAGAGCTCTATAGAATAGCAGAAAAAATAAAAGATAGTATTTTATTGTAAGCAATCTTATTTTCTAACCATAGATTTAAATACAAAATAAAAGGTTAAAAAGTTTTTTAACCATAGTAATATTTTTCATTAGTAGTGTCTATGCTCACACTCACATACACACACTCAGGTGGGCATACATGCACAAGTCAAATGTTAAAACGATATTTCTAATGCTAAAGCATTGAAACCATTGAATCAAAGAGTTTTCATCTGACATATGCAAACACAGTTCTGATGAGATACACATTGAAATGATTCCATACCTAAACATTTTCTGAGGTATCTTTTTAAATTATAAGAGAAAAATGCATATTGTGAAATTCTTTCCATATAGTTTCCAACATGCAAATAAACAATTAAGGGGGTAAAAGGTTGAAATGAATGTATCTTTATCAAGCTCAGTAATAGTATTAATTATTATTGACAATATTTACGTAAGCCCTGTCTACATATGATCACAGAAATGTAAAACTAGTGAGAATATGTTTTAAAAATAAATAAATAATGCTCAGTTTGCTTTCCACTCTTAAATATATGGAATTGGCTTCCCTCACTGGTATATGCTTTTTCTGCTGCGAATTGTTGAATTTAGATGAAATAGGCACACACAAATCATAATGACATATTTCAAAGTCATCTCTACAAGATATTTACCTCATATTAAATTCCTTTTTCATAGTAGATAAGAACTATGTTATTTAAAACAAATGCCAAAATTTAATAATTTCAAATCTCATGGTTTAGATTATTAGATTCTTTTCAAGAGAGAGAGTGGGAAAGTAGCAGTAAAAAAGGAAAAAAGATTGCATAAAGGCAATCACCAGTAACAAAGAAATATTATTCTGACACTAGTTAAAACATGAGGAAGACTTTATTCAGAATTATTAGCAATAGATGTCATCATTTTTGCAATAGATGTCATGATTTTTGCAATAGGGTAAAAAGAGCAGACTCAACTCCGAATACAGGAATGACAGCTAGGGATTTGTAGACAACGAGCAAAGTGAAGGCATCAGTAGATGGAAAATTACTCAGAGGAGGATTCTTGCTAAACTGACTTGATGGGATTCTTGCTGAAGGCAAGACAGATGATTAGATATTAAGGGTAGAGGATTCTTGCTAAGCTGACTTAGCAAGATTCTTTCATATTCATTTTTAATTTTTATGGCTACATAATTGTTGTACATATATATGGGATACATGTAATATTTTGATACAAGCATACAGTGTATAATGATCAAATTAGGTAAGCCAGGCATGCATCACCTCAAGCATTTATCATTTATTTGTGTTATGAACATTCCAATTCTATCATTTTAGTTATGTTGAAATATAGAATAAATTATTTAACTATAGTCATCTTATTGTGCTACCAAACATTGAATCTTATTCCTTCTATCTGACTATGCTTTTGTTCCCATTAACAAACTCCCTTCCCATGACCCTTCCCAGTAACCATCATTCTACTCTCTATCCCGAGTTCTCTTTTCTTTTCTTTTTTTTTTTTTGGTTCCCACCTATTAGTGATAGCATATGATATTTGTCTTTCGTCTTTCTGTGCCTGGTTTATTTCACTTAGCATTGTCCTTCAGTCCCATCCATGTTGCAAAAGAAGGATCTCATTATTTTTATGTCTGAATAGTACTCCATTATATATAGATGGAGTACTATATATATACTTATATTATATATATATAATGAAGATATGGAATCAACCTAAATGTTCATCAGTGGATACATAGGTTTTATTTAATGTGGTATACACACACACACACACACACACACACACTGTGTATACCCCATTAAAAAAAATTTATCCATTGATGGTTGATTCCCTTAGGTTGAGCCTTAGGTTTATTCCGTATCTTCATTATTGTGAGTGGTGCTGTGATAAACATGAGTGTATAGATATCATTTTGATACATTGATTTTCTTTCTTTTGAGTATATACCAAGCAGATTTGCTGCATTCTATGGTAGTTATATTTTTAGTTTATCGATAAATGGCTATACATAGAGGCTGTATACTAGTTAGCTGGATTCTTTTTTTTTTTTTTTTTTAGAAAGACTACTTTTTTAGAGCAGTTTTATGTTCACAGCAAAATTGAGAGAAATATCCAGGGATTTTCTATATACCCCCTGCCTCCGCACATGCATAGCCTCCCTCATGGTGAATATTGCTCACTGCAGTAGTACAGTTGCTTTGATGGATGATCCTACATTGACATATAATCACTCAAAGTCCATAGTTTACATTAGGGTTCACTCTTGTTGTACATTGCATGGCTTTACACAAAGGTATAATGACATGTATTTATCATTACAGTAACATATGAAGTATTTTCACTTCCCTAAAAACCCTCTGCTCTGCCAATGTATTCTTTTCTTCTCTTGCCAATCCTTTGGCAACCACTGATCTTTTTACCATATTCATAATTTTGCTTTTTCCAGAATATTGCATAGTTGAAATAATGCAGTAAGAAGACTTTTCGGATTGACTTATTTTACTTCGTAATACGCAGTTAAGTTCCTCCATGTCTTTTCATAGCTTGATAGTTCATTTATTTTTATCACTGAGTAATATGCTATTATATGGCTGTACCACATTTTACTCACTCACCTATTGGAGGATATCTTGCTTGCTTCAAAAATTGGTTGAATTTGTACATCCATACTCATGAGGAAGTTTTCTTATTTGTAAAATCCTTGTCTGGTTTTAGTTGAGGGTAATGCTAACATTATTGAATGGGTTTGCTATGTACTCCTTTTGATTTCTTGGGGAGAGTTTATGTAGAATTATATTATTTCTTCCTAAAATATTTGATAGAACTTAGCAGTATGGCTATCTGGGTCTGGAGTTTTTTGTAGGAAGGTTTTCAACTATGGCTAAATTTTCTTTTACAGATATAGGGCAATACAGATTATCCTTTCTTGATTGAGATTTGGTAATTTTTATTTCTCAAAGAATTTTTCAATTTTAGCTAAATTGCCATATTTATTCACATAAATTTTGTAATATTGCCTTGTTTTTTAAAAGTATCTATAGAATCTATAATATTATCACATTACTCATTTCCAAAGTTATTAATTTGTATCTTCTTGTTTTCCTGAGCAGTCTGACTAGATAAAGCTTTATTACTTTTCTTGAACTCCTCAAATTCTTTGGTGGTGTTGACATTTCCTACAGTTTTTCTGTTTTATTGGTTTCAGCTTTGACATCTTAGTCTTTTCATCCTGCTATAACAAAACACCATAGACTGAGTAACTTATAAACAAAAGAAATTGATTTCTCACAGTTCTGGAAACTGCAAAGTCCAAGATTGAGGTGCTGTCAGATTTAATGTCTGGTAAGGGACCACTTCATGGTTCATACATGCATTATTTTTCCCCGTGACCTTACATGGCAGAAGAGTTTAAGGGGATCTCTTGGGTCACCTGTTTAAGAGCATTGATCGACTTACGAGGGCTTGGCCCCCATGATGTAATCATGTCCACAAAGCCCCACCTCCTAATAATATCACCTCTGTGATGTGGCTTTATCATATAAATTTTGGAGGGACACAAAAACTCAAACCATAACATGTATTTATCATTTCCTTTCCTCCGCTTCCTTTGGGTTTTTCTCTTCTTTTTTTCTAGTTTCTTAAGGTAGAAGTCAAAGTCATTGATTTGAGACTCTTCTATTATAGATATCAGTGTTGAAAATTTTTATTTAAATACTGTTGTAGCTGAATTCCACAATTTATGATATGTTGTATTTTCATTTTCACTTAGTTAAAAATACTGTCTAATTTCTGTTTTTATTACCTCTGACCCAGGGTTATTTGGATCTGTGTTACTTGGTTTCCAAATGGTTGAGTTTTTCCAGATATAATTTTGTTATTGATTTCTAATTTGATTGGTTTTTAGTCAGGGAATATGTTTCATATGACTTAAATCCTTTTGACTTATTCCTTTTATTAAGATATATTGTATGATCTAGAGTAAGCTCTATTTTGGTGTGTTCCATGGGTACTTGAGGAGAATGTATTCAAGTCTCCTGTATTCTTGTTGATTTTCTGTCTCCTTGTTCTATCAATTGAGTAAAGGGGTACAGAAATCTCAGACTATACTTTTTAATTTGTCTATTTCTTCTGTAGTTCTGTCCATTTTCTTTGTATCATGTATTTGGAAACTTTTATGTTATTATGTACATAAATGTATAGAACTCTCATATCTTCTTAATTAAAACTTTTATCATTATGAAATGACCTTGCTTATTGCTGGTAATATTTTTACTATGAAATCTACTGTAGTATTAAATAGCCACTCCCCGTCAGCCTTCTTTTGTCAAGTGTTAAGGTGGTATATCTTGTTCTATCCTTTAACCAATGTGTATCTTTTTATTTAAAATATACTTCTTGTAGGTAGCATTTAGATGGGCCTTGCTTTTTATCCATTCTGACAATCTGCCTTTGTTTTTTTTTTTTTGTTTTGCTTTGTTTTTTGTTTTGTTTTGTTTTTAGTTTTTGTTTTCTTAATTTTATTTTAGGTTCAGGGGTACATGTGCAGGTTTGTTATATAGGTAAATTGCATGTTGTGGGGGTGTGGGGGTTTGGTGTACAGAGTGTTTCATCAGCCACGTAATAAGTATAGTACCTGACAAAAAATTTTTTGATTCACATGCTGCTCCCAACCTCCACCCTCAAGTAGGCCCTGGATCTTTGATTCCCTTATTTGTGTCCATATGTATTTAATGTTTAGCTCCCACTTAAAAGTGAGAACATGCGGTATTTGTTTTTCTGTTCCTGTGTTAGTCTGTTCAGTATAATGTCCTCCAGCTCTATCCTTGTTGCTGCATAGGACATAATTTCATTATTTTTTATGGCTGTGTAGTATTCCATGGTGTCTACGTTCCACATTTTCTTTATCCAGTTTACCACTGATGGGCATTTAGGTTCATTCCACGTCTTTGCTATTGTAAATAGTACAGTGAACAGGATTCTTGTTACATCGTGGGATGGGCTTGGGGACAAGGCCCAAGGATGAGGCCAAGTTGAAAAGAGGGCTCAGAGAAGCCCATCTACGGTTTGGTCAAGGAGACACTCTTTCAATTGCAAAATAATTTTGAAGGAGACTTAATTGCTATCATTCATTGACATAACGCTGGGTACTTCGAGTATGAGAATGCAATAGTCCATGCCTTTTTCGTATTCATTTTCATGAGGTACATGAAATATACAACACCTTAGGATATTTGTTACCATACTCAAAATTTTGCATCTTCTAAATTCTCTACTAATGAATTTGCATTTATGCATGGTACGCTTGATTAGTATTTGCATTGTGCTTTGAATTTCTAAGCATGTTGAAATAATTGATTAGTTATTTCTCCCATAATCCCATATGAGATAAGCCTAATGCTTAGTTCTTATGTAATGTTTCCAACATCAGCGCTTTTAATAAATATCACCTAGTTAGTTTTGATATCACTCTTGAAGGCTATTATCTCTACTTTATTTTATAAGAAAAATAGAAACAGGATGAATAAACCACTTTTCTGAACTGATAAAGGGAATAATTATGAGGAATAGGAAAATTGGGTCTCAGAATAAAAAACAAGGGAGAATCTATAAGCACTTTAAAGATCTTATGAGCTTTTTTTGCATAATAGCCCTCAATGCAATCTAAATAGAAAAGAAATAATTTAGGAATCATAGAACGTCAGCTAACTTTTATGAAAATTTAGGATAGTCACTTCAACTTACTTTGCTACATTTTCTTTACCTGTAAAATTACGACGGTTATGCCTTACTGACTTTTTTTCGAAAAACTGTAAAGAAATATCAATTAATGCATGTGAAAAAAATCTTCAAAGAACAGTATGATTAACAGTGTCACAGTTTTAGAATGCAAAGGTGTATCGTATTGTGCTCTTGAATAAATTTGTTGATTCACAAAAGCCTGAATATATCCCCAAATTCCACCCACAAAATGAGGTCCTAACTTTTTTGCATGGCTAGCCAATCCTTTCAAGTACCCTCTATCTAATCCCTGCATGATCTGTTCCCTGAATACCTTTCAAGCCTCATTTCTTGCCAGTCTCTGTTCTTTTCATTACGCTCTGGGCAATCTGACCTCACTAACCCTGCAAAAAGCCTACTTCAGTTCCTTCATATGTACATTTTTCCTCTTTCTGAATCCCTGTTTTCAATTGCCTTCACCTAGTTACTCCTACACATTCATTAAAAGGCAATTGTTCAAAAGCTTTCTGATCTCCCACACCGGCCAATTCTTTTTCCTGTATAAATAGCAATTATTATATAATTTTCCTTTATATCATTTATCAGAGTTGTAGTTAAATACATATATAGTCATATATATATTTGATTTGTTTAAAATCTACTTTCTCCCACTAAACTGCGACCTCCATGAAGGTGTAGTGTAGTGCGGTGTCTGGTGTGTTCAGGGCTTTAATTTCCAGTCTCTAACTCAGTATCTCATGTCTAAAGGTATTACCTGAATATTGTTGAATATTCTTGTTATGTTGTACCTCTTTTTTTTGGAGAGGAATTTTTTTATTTTTATTTTTTATTTTACTTTAAGTTCTGGGATACATATGCTGAATGTGCAGGTTTGTTACACTGGTATACATGTGCCATCGTGGTTTGCTGCACCTATCAACCCATCATCTAGGTTTTAAGCTCTGTGTGCATTAGGTATTTGTCCTAATGCTCTCCCTCCCCTTTTCCCCCACGCCCCAAAAGGCCCCGGTGTGTGATGTTCCCTTCCCTGTGTCCATGTATTCTCATTGTTCAGCTCCCATTTATGAGTGAGAACATGGGGTGTTTTTTTTGTTCCCGTGTTAGTTTGCTGAGGATGATGGGTTCCAGCTTAATCCATGTCCCTGCAAAGGACATGGACTCATTCTTTTTTATGGCTGCATAGTATTCCATGGTGTATATGTGACACATTTTCTTTATCCAGTCTATCATTGATGGACATTTGGGTTAGTTCAAAGTCTTTGCTATTGTAAATAGTGCTGCAATAAACATATGTATGCATGTGTCTTTATGGTAGATTGATTTATAATCCTTTGGGTATATATCCAGTAATGAGATTGTTGGGCCAAATGGTATTTCTAGTTCTAGATCCTTGAGGAATCACCACACTGTCTTCCACAATGGTTGAACTAATTTACACTCCTACCAACAGTGTAAAAGCATTCCTATTTCTCCACATCCTCTCCAGCATTGGTTGTTTCCTGACTTTTTCATGGTTGCCTTTCTAACTGGCATGAGATGGTATCTCATTGTGGTTTTGATTTGCACTTCTCTAACGACCAGTGATGATGAGCTTTTTTTCATGTTTGTTGGCTGCATAAATGTCTTCTTTTGAGAATTGTCTGTTCATATCCTTAGCCCACTTTTTGATGGGATCTTTTTTTATATATATATTGTATCTCTTAGCTACCTTTCTCTTCTGGATCACAAATATGCTATTGGAGGACATAGAAAAACCAAGTATATTTGGGAGCAACAATTTAGCTAATGTTAGAAAGAAAAGTAGGAAAACTGCTGGTTTTAGCCCCTACTTATCCCAAAATGCTGAATTCCTGGACTTTTGATGTCAGTTTACCTTAGTTATCAAGATTGCTTAAGGTGTAAGCAGGGGATCTTAAATTCATGCACAAGGAGTGTCTGAATTCAAGAAAACTCTAATATCATAGTTGGGGGTATGGTGTTTGAAGGAATAATCAGGATAAATAGACATTTCATAATTCATATCATGAGCAACAGAAAAGAATGGTCATTGGGAATAAACATTAATTTGTGAAGAACACATTAAAAGATAGGGTAATAATTTTTTACTGAGATGAGATTTTTAAAAAGGTAAATAAAGTTAGAAATATTACAAGGAACCACAAATTATAATGACACAATGCAAAAAAAAAAAAAAAAACAACTCCTTTTGTACTAATAAAGGTAGACATGGACTATAGAAAGCCAAATAATTTGTATGGGAATAAATATGGTCAAGAAATTTAGAGAAATATCAAATAGATGAAAATAGTTAAAGGTGATAGTTATGAAGACAAGGAAAAAATCTAATAGAGTTATCTTGGCTTTTTGTTTGTTTGTTTGTTTTGTTTTGTTTTTGTTTGAGACGGAGTCTCACTCTGTCGCCAGGGCTGGAGTGCAGTAGCGTGATCTTGGCTCACTGCAACCTCTGCCTTCCAGGTTCCAGCGATTCTCCTGCCCCAGCCTCCTGAGTAGCTGGGATTACAGGTGCCTGCCACTACGCCCAGATAATTTTTTGTAATTTTAATACAGACGGAGTTTCACCATGTTGGCCAGGCGGGTCTCCAACTCCTGACCTCATGATTCACCCACCTCAGCCTGCCAAAGTGCTGGGATTACAGGAGTAAGCCACCGTGCCTGGCCCCAGTAGAGTTTTAGTACGTATTCTTCAGGACAATGTGTAAACAAATAGAACAAAAATAATAAGTATATTTGGTAGAAAACTAATTTTCTCTGCTAAAGAGAAAATTCTATACATCTAAAATAGTCCTTCACATATTACAAAATTCAGAAAAGATAAATTCTCAAGTAAATTCTACTAAAGTTGTTTAACTATAAGTTAAAAATTATATATTGGGTAAGCCCAAAGAGCAAACATTTTTTTTTCATTAAGAAAACTGTCGCTTATTCTTAGGTTTCCTTTCTGCTTTGTTAAACAAGAGAAGATAATGGAGAGGTTAAGGGGGAAAACAGCCAAACTGACCTCTCCCCAGCTACCTTGTAATGCTAGAGGGCTTAGGATGAATAACATTCAATTAAAAAATAAACGTAAAAAAAACCCACAAAACTCCAGAATGAAAATTTGCGGTCTGAAAGGACAGGTAATGCAATCATTATTTAAATAATTGTTGAAAATATGGTTACACATTTTATGAAAGCAATTCTGTTGGAAAGTAAAGATATATAGCAAAAAATGAAAGTAAACAATAAAATTGGTTCTAAAATTCCAAATTATACAGCCCAAATCCAATACTATTAATTCCAATTAATAATTATTTAAAAATAACCAAAGACTTAGTTGCAAAAAAAAAATTTATTAAAATGTTTCTTGCAAATTTACATAGTAAAGAAAGATGGAAAACAAATAAAATGCTCCATTAAATAGGATTGGATAAATAAATTGTGATATATCCTTAAAAACAAAAGGCTCTTCCTCTTCTAAAACTCATGTTTTATCAAAGTATTTAATGAAATGTAAGGACAGGTTACAACAGTGAGTACTATAATTATTTCAAATCATTGTGTAATTCACTGTAATCAGTTTTTTGTTTGCTTGTTTTTTGAGACGGAGTCTTGCTCTGTCGCCAGGCTGGAGTGCAGTGGCACGTTCTCGGCTCACTGCAACCTCCACCTCCTGGATTCAAGCGATTCCCCTCCCTCAGCCTCCAGAGTAGCTGGGACTACAAGAGCGCGCCACCACACCGAGCTAATTTTTTTTGTATTTCAGTAGAGATGGAGTTTCACCGTGTTAGCCAGGATGGTCTCGATTTCCTGACCTTGTGATCCACCCGCCTCGGCCTCCCAAAGTGCTGGGAAGTGGGCTCACAGGCGTGAGCCACCACACCTGGCCAATAAGTTTTAATAAGAAAAGTTAAATAATATATTTTTTAAATTGTTTTAGCCATTTAGATATGCCTGAAGTATGTTTAGAGTTTAAAATGGGTTAGACCAAATTTGAATATGTAGAAAAGCTTGGGGGCTAAAATCCCATATCTATCCATTTCAACTATGTTGATTATTAAAAACCTAAAAAAAAAGAAAAAAAACAGAAAAATATGTCTATAATATTAAGACAAAATGAGTTGCAAATCTAAGTCACAAAAAGATACTTATTTGTACATCTTTAAATATAAAATTAAAATCAGGAAGTCATCTGAGGTGTACCATGTTTCAGTAACTGGCAAACTTCATATAGAATTCATAAGTGTCTTTTGATGGATAACCTGGGAAAATTTTATAATTAATAATTAAGATTTTTCTTCAAAATTTTAAAACATATTTTCCAAAAGGGAGTGAAAAAGTAATGATGACAAATAGGTGCAAGTATATATAGCAGGAGTCAGAAAACAAGCTTATGTAATCTAATTCTTTTTTTTAAGGGTATGTGCATCTTCGCCTTTAATAAATATTGTGAACATTTACAAACCTGACAACGTCAAGGACTGGTGAATGTGTCACATGTGATGGGTGTGAAATGGCATCTCTCCACAGCAGGTGCTGGAGACAGTTTGGCCTTAGAGAGGCACTTAGACAGTTATAGCAAGAATGTTTTATAAATGGTATTTGATACAGTCTAAGATTAATGGGGAATAAAAAACGCTGCTTAGAAATAATAATTCATAGATCTAAAGTCAACAAAATCTTTTTTTTTTCTAATGTAACAATATATAAGATTTTAGAGAAAGGGAGAACAACTTGAAATAAATCAGGGAACACTTTTATATTAATCATTCTTTTCATATACTTCAAATTTGTACTTAATGCCTTTCTCCTCCTTCACATCATAGACAACACCTTATGGGTATTCTGGGAGTTTATATTTCTCTAAATCATCTTCTAGGGGAAAAAAAGTGTCACTTTCAAAGTCCTGCATGATACATGTCACAAATAGTTTAAAATGATCTCTTAATTCATGGTTTCCTTATAAACATAACTGCCTCCCACTGTAAAAAACATGTCTAGTTTATTTGCTCATTTTAGTTGCTCAATACGTTTTAAGGCATCACCCAGACTTTAGTCAAGAAAAGGAGGCCTTTGTGGTGGTTCCTGGATTCTCTACTGACAACTAAATTAAAGGCTGATTCTTCTCAGTAATCGAGAACCAGTTCTTCCTAATCAAAAATACTAAATTTTGTTTACCTTCTACTGAAGAGGGTGTGGTCATTCTTTGGAACTGAATTTATTTCTGAGCTGGGATCAGGGCAGGTCCCCATTCCTGATGATGCCCATCTTCTGGGAAACAACGACAATGCAGTTTAGCGGATGAACCATGACAACAGCAGTGAACACCTATGAGCTGGGTCACAACACCAGGACGCAAGGCCAAGAACCGTGTGAAATTTTAACTCGTGTTTTTATATTGCCAATCATTATTTCCATTTCTTCCTTGGATTTGGGTTAATGTTGATGATTAAGATTATTGCTAATATTTATAATATTTTATCAGAATTACATTTTGTGATTAATAAGAAATATTTTAAATCCATAAATTAGATAATGGGTTCACCTATAAATATTTTTAACCCAATAAGAAATTTAAAAATTTACAGGATTAAGTATAGTTATAATATTTGCTGTTTTCAGTTGCATAAATTCTATATGGGGAGAAGAGTTAACCTGTAAATAAATAACTATTCAACCTTGATTTTTACCTTTGTTTACTTAAATTTATATTTTCAGTCTTCTGGCAAATTTATTTTTGATAATGACTTTTTGTGGTTTTTTTTTGTTTTGATTTTGCTTTTTGAGTCATGGGAAATGATTTATAAAGAGAAATACAACATGATTGTCCTTCTTCCAAAAGGAATATAAAACTTGCATAGAAAAGTTTCAACTGTGAGGCAATATGTACCACAATCACTAATTTACCTTCATGTAATATTCATTTATCTCTTAGCTACCTATACTTTAAGTATATAGTGTGAAGTGTTGAGTGCCTTCTATTTATTCCATACAAGCTTAACAATATTATAATTGCTTCATCTTTTTGATTCATATCATTTTAGTTTTGATGATGTTAGTATTATACTGAATTTAAAAAAAACACTTTTGTTTGTACCCCATATTCCTGAGATAGAACAAACATTATTGATGGAGGCTGCTGGCTCTCTGGTTTCTTGGGGTTTTCTGTGTGAGTTCATGTGTATTTACCTATATAAACCAAATTAAACTATAATTCTCAATGAATCTTAGAATTCCCTCCAAGTAAGAGAGATGAGAGGGGCTTACACCCTCCATGATACTACCTAAAAAGAACACCTCATTTATACTCAATCTTAATCTTTTTCTGGCCTTTATTTAATCTCAATTTGTAACTAATTTATTTCTTTGATTATTTGATAAATGTCTATCCTCCCCACTGTGTTTTAAGCATTGTCAGAGCAAAGATCACATCTCTTTTGTTCACCATTGTACCCAAACACTTAGGGCAGGGTTTAGCTGAAGAAAATTCAAAGAAGAGAGCTACAAAGAGAATATAGGCTGCAGAATTATTGGCCTAACTCTTCAGGGTCCTGTCAGGGGACAAATCAACTTTTTCCGTATCTGTATTTTTATGCTCTTTGTCTCAAAATGCCCAGGAAAAAAAAAATGCTCAAATTGTACTGGCCTGAGTCTCTTGCGTGCTTCTCGGCAAAAAGAACACAGGGCACCTGAACTGATAGACACACAAACTGTGTACAATAAAAGAACAGTAATTCCTCACAGAAAATCCAGGTGTTGTTACCAGACCATAGCAGGGATGGATACCAGGAAAGCAAAATGGAGAGATGCTCATTACAGAGAATAAACAAATGGTTCTGTATTTCCAATAAGTTCTTCACAATAGCAATACCAGAAGATATGCAAAAAAAGCTGTCACATTTCCTTTAATGTCAGTTACCCCTTAGAATAACCAACAGCAAGTTAATTCATCTTTTATTAAAATGTTTGTGCCAGCAGATATTTTGGAAGGATTATCTAGACTGTATACCAAGATGGCTCACATCCCTAAAGCACTTTTTAAATATTATGAAGTGTTTTTCCCTTACATTGCTACTCCACGAAGGCAGAGACCATGTCTGTTTTGTGTACTTCTATATTCCTAGTACATGCTCAGAGCCTGGCACAAAATACACACTCAAATATTATTGAACGACTAAATCAAGGAAGGACTACAGAGGGTTTCTAACTGTATACGGTCATGTTTGATCTCTTTCCCTTATGGGAACTAAAAATAAGTTAAGACTGGAATTATTTTAAGATGTTTTTAATACAAATTTGAAATACAAGTTAGCTACAAATACTTTAAATTTTCATTTAAAAACATCTTAAAATAATTTCGGTCTTAACTTCTTTTTAGTTCTGATAAGGGAAACAAATAAAGCCAAACCTATAGTTTCAAAAGGAAAATATCTGTGTCACTTCTGGATTATGTTCAGTCTAAGATTCTCATGAAATGTTTTAGGAGGATAGAAAATGATGTAAGGTGATCTTGTGCTAGTTTGTCTCTGCCCTGAGGCAGAAAATAAGGTTTTCATAGACAGATTTGTGAGCTTAAATTCCTACAAAATAGTTGTAAAAGTATGAGGGGCTAAATCTTGACACTAATTCATCTATTGTGGTATTATTTTCCTGAAATAATCCTCCCTGGCAACTTGTCCTGAAAATCTATCAGATGGACACGTTTCTTCATCTATTGAATTTTTTCCGTTGACATCTCCATTAAGTGATATTATTAATTCTGTTCAAAGTGTAATTCTTTTTCAGTTGTACTATCTACTGGGGCCTGAAATATTCATATTGACTGTTCCTCACATTTTAACTTATTTTTTGCTAGCTGTAGAATATGATTTCCTTGAAAGCAAATAAGCTTTCTTGTGCTTATTCCTGGTTTCATTGGTTTACTACCCTACATCTCTAGCAAGGAATTATTTGACTTTGCTGTGTCTTTGGTCAGATGAAGGCCCATTCAAACCAGTGTTGTTGATCATATAGCAACCAGGTAATAGGAAGAGTATTATGCTGAATTAAAATCTTATTAATAACTCTGACATGTATTAAATATTTGCCCTTGGGAATGCCTTTTTTCGGAATATTTGAAACATTGTTCATGGAATGAAAGTAAGAATATAAATAGTAGGTCTGTTATATCAAATGGAATAGCATATAAGAATGGCTAGCACACTGACAGAATCACGAAAAGTATTCCAAAATGGTTATTTTCTTCCTTCACTTCCAAACAGAAAATGGCTACACTTTTTCTGACCCAGTAGACTACTAATAACTGAAAAGTGTTCCTCAGCTATAAGGTGGGTATGCATTGCCTAATAACGACTCTAATCTGCTAATTATCCATATAGAGACTACATGAAATCTTATGCAGAAATCTAATGGAAATTTTTCTTCTAGCATCATTCAAGGCTGGACATGAATTTATCTTTGTCTACCTTATACCTGCAAATAATTATATTAGATCAGAAGCATTTATTTTCTCCTTATTTGATATGTGATATTGTTGTCACTTTGTATTTGAAACTCAAATGGTAAGATTAAAGACTGTGTCAAACAGCCAGATACAACTATAGTATTTAGCCAGCATATAACCATGAACTAACAGTGCCTAGAACTTGTTGGATACTCAATAAATATATATTGGAGAAATAAAATATATAAATGAATAAAATTATACTATCTACTGGGACCTGAGGTAAATATGAATGATGAAGATTTTTCTGTGTTTGTATCCATATATCTAAATATAATCTTCAAACCTTCCTTTAGGGAGGCTCTCACTGCCCACCACATACCAATAAATCATAGACACTTCAATCCAGTTCTTTATGCCCAGAATTTGACTGATAGTATTAAGTACTTTGTTCAATAATGCCTACTGCTTAATAAAATATACAAATCACGCAAAGTAAATGTGACATTATAATATGTGCTAAACAGTGGTATTCATTTTGCCCACAATGTTAAAGACAGAGTATACAACTTTAGCATTTTAAAATATTATATGTTAAAGCAAAACCAGAAGAAAATAAATGGGGTCATTTGATGGTTTGCAACAAGCTAATTTTGGGGGAAAAGCCCTTCATATTAAAGCTAATGTGATCTTGGGTAAATGAAGCTATCTGCACCTCCACTGCAGAGATAACTGCAAAAGACAGAAAGCGAGCACAATGCCACAGAGCACAAAGAAGAGTGTGAAACCCAAACTGGTGGATAAGGGCATTGGAAGATGAACTGCCTGGTTGAATATTATAGAACAGGCAAACTTTAAGTTACATATGGGAATTTTCACAGGAAGGATTGGGAAAAGGCATTCCAGGAAGAAGAAGCAACATATACTAAGATACAAAATAAAAGATAATATGTGGCATATAAGAAATGTGATGTATGTGGCTTGAGGGCAGCTGAATGATAAGCTAGACTCATGATAGGCCTGATTAGTGTGGCTAAGACATTGGGTTATAAACAAAGTTAAAGAGAAGATACTGAGAATTTTGAGCAAACAATAATGTATCAAATCTACACATACAGTTGTCTCTTGGTGTTTGTAATTCCAGGACCTTTTGGGAATACTAAAACCCAAGATGCTCAAGTACCTTATATAAAATGGAACAATATTTGCATGCTCTGTATACTTTAAATAATTCTAGATTACTTAATAACAATGCAATGTGAACATTATGTAAATAATTGTTATACTGTATTGTTTTTGTTTTTTTCTTGTATTTTTATTATTTTTTTAAAAATATTTTTCATCTGCTCTTGGTTGAATAGAAACTGCAAAAACTGACAAGATTAGAAATATAATTCTGAGCGGAAATATAGATAACAAATTTGTTCGTGAGTGCAAAGAGGACTGGTCAGACTTTAGGTATAAAAAAAGCATGTAGAATGTTAAAAATAATGAAGTAGTAGAGAAGAAGATCTGGTAGATGAGAAGGATTACAGTGATTTTAAAGAAGCCATTAGCTGGACATGAATTGGTTGAACTGAAGAGGAAATGGAGTATCCTTTTCGCGTGGACTAAATGAAATGAAAGAATATCATAGCAAACCTGTTTACTTTGTTATTAGGATCTCGAATTTGAAGGAGTTCATGAAATAAATTCAATTTAACCCATTCAGAGTCAGAGAAAAAAGGAAAAAGTCTATTGAAAGTGACTGTGGTGTGTGTTGTGAAAGGGGCTTAAGAAAAATGCAGTCTGGAGAGATTGTTGAAGATTAAAAAAAATGATATTGTTAGCTAGGTAAGACACAAAAGGATTTTCTACACACACTGAAGTTTCAAATGAGGCTGAAGGCTAGATTTGCAATGGCACTGATCTACATGGCTACATAATTTTTGCCCTAGAAGATATCAGTTTTTTAGATATTATGTATATACCTAAGGCAATTATTGGGTTAGTCAAAGGAGTTTTTGTCAGATCAGTGCAGCAAGGTACTTGTGTAAGGTGGGGCATGAAAATGTGTTGTAAAAGTGATATGGTCAATAAGGGTGTAAAGTGAATAAGGTGAATAACTAGGAAAAATAAACGGGTTCTGGAAATCTAGGTGATGTCATAGACTAGAGATGATGTAGGAAAGTTCAAATGGGGAAATGGTAATTACAGTGCAAAATATTTGAGTGTGCTCTTTCAGACATGGAGAAATGTGAGGCCGTAAGGAATTTTAAAGATTAATTTGTAATGAGTGGTTAAAAAGTTTCAGAGGTTCAGAAAGGGAAAAGAGATTAAAGTGAGCTGAAATGTTTTTGGAAGTATTAATAGAGGAAGAGAAACCTGAGCTTGAAGGAAAGACAGTAGATGCATATATTTATGGAGTATATGGGATATTTTGGTATAGACATGCAATGTGTAATAACTACATCAGGGTAAATGGATATTCATCACTTCAAGCATTTATTCTTTGTGTATAAATATACAAACAACCCAAGTATACTCTTTTAGTTATTTTAAAATGTAAAATTAAATTATTATTCACTGTGGTCACCCTGTTGTGCTATAAAATACTAGATGTTATTTATGCTTTAACTGTTTTTGTACTTGTTTAACCATCCCCGCTTCTCCTTCATCCCATTATTATTCTTCCCAGCCTCTGGTAACTACTCAGCCATGGAAGGAAGGAAGGAAGGAAGGAAGGAAGGAAGGAAGGAAGGAGAGAGAGAGAAAAAGAGAGAGAGTGAGAAAGCAAGCAAGCAAGAAAGAGAGAAAGAGAGAGAGAAAGAAAAAGAAAGGAAGGAAGGAAGGCAGGAAAGAAGGAAAGAAATTTGATAATCAGGAAAATGATTTGGACTTTGTTGTTTAGGCAGTGCTAACTGTTCAGTTACAAATGTTTAAATTAATTAATAAAATGCTTAACAAAAGCTGTTCAAATACATTTTCTGCCCTTTATTCAATTCCAAATAATTTCTGAAAATATACAATAGAAATATCAATGAAAAGGATAATCTGAGTCACTTTCAACTGAACTCCTTTGTGCTATTTATAATGCTATTTATCAAGGTGATTAAGGGCCAATTGATTGTTAGTATAAATAGTAAAAATTTAGGGTTATTATGTCATTTCAATTGGGAGATTTTCTTAAGACATCAGTCTAATTTATTTATTTGGCAAATGTGCCACTAAAGTAGTAATTTGCTATAGAAATATCACATTATATTTTCAGTATCTAATATAACTGCTGTTTTAAAGTTAAATATTTTTAATTTTCTTATTAAATATGTTATACTGCTTTTTTCAATATTTTATCAAGACTATATCTAAATTTATTTGTGTAAATTATATTTAAAGAGTTAAATATTACAAAGACATCATTTCTCATGGTAAAACTTGTGGCAGAAAGATAGTGGATTATATATTATAATGTTCCATATCTTATTTTTTTAAAAAAGTCTTCACATATTTTATAATGTTTAAATTACCAAATAACTAAAAAATGAAAATGTCAAATCCTTAAAAATAAGAGATTCCAAACTAGAATAAAGATTCAAGTTATAAAAGATATATAATTCAATAAAACAAATCAATATTTTCTCTAATCAAATGTAAATATGTAATCAGCAGTAGGTAGCCAAAAATTAATTACTATATTACTCTGGATATGACTACACAATAAAGAGCAAAAATGAAATTGTACTCATATCTTAACAAATATTTCTGAACTCTTATTATTTGCAAAGAATTAAGATGTCTTCTCTGTCCTCAGTTAGTTTACACACTTATTGACAAATTTAGTCAGTTTGATTTGTAACTAAAATCTAAGACAGAAAGCCATATATAATATGAGAAGCACACAAGTAATTTCTATGAGCACTGACTTCATTATTTTTTTACTGGAAGGAAGTAGGGCACACTGAAAAAGGGAAAAAGTGAATTTTCCCAAGAAGGATTTCAAAATATCCTCATTTTTCTGAAAATTTAATTTTAAGTAAACGCAAACATATAGTCTTAAATTGCTTTTCTTGATGATACGGTTTGGCTGTGTCCTCACCCAAATCTCATCTTGAATTGTAGCTCCCATAATTCCCACATGTCCTGGGAAGGACCCAGTGGGAGGTAATTGAATCATGGGGGAGGGTCTTTCCCATGTTGTTCTTGTGATAGTGAATAAGTCTCATGAGATCTGATGGTTTCATAAAAGGGAGTTCTCATACACAAGCTCTCTTGCCTGCTGCCATGTAAGACATGACTTTGCTCCTCCATTCACCTTATGACATAATTGTGAGGCCTCTCCAGCCATGTGAAACTGTGAATCCATTAAACCTCTTTTTCTTTATAAATTACCCAGTCTCAGGTATATCTTTATTAGCAGTGTGAGAACAAACAAATACACGTAAGAAAGGAAACACTGACAATCCATTGTGAAATTACTTTTAAAATAGCTAGAGTAATTAAGGGAAGGTGTAAGGGGTTAATTAAAAAATTTCTTAACATATCCGTATAATTTAAGCTCAATTCTAGGCATCTACAATGGAAAGAACTAGTATTTTGGAAGGGGTAAGGTTTGATACTGAAGATAAGGATAACACCAAATATCTACCTCAGTGAATCATACATCCCTGGTCCCAGAGAAAAACAATTTGTAATCTGAACATTTTCCTGTTAACGGATTGCAGCAGAGTTGATGAATTTTTTTGGATTTAAGATTAACTTCATACTAATCCCAAGTCTTCTGGGAGTGTTGGCAATAGGGCGGTAGGGTTTGGTCACAGAAAGATTAGAGCAAAAAATGTCATGGGAGACAGTAAGGAAGCAGCAGATCTGGGTTTTGTGAAACGTAAAGCTCATACAATTTCCATTATCCTACATAAGCAAAAGAACATAAACTAAGCACAACATTGAATATTTATTTAGAAAGAGAAAATATTTCACGTTTTTGAAATTCCAAATTTTAAAAAGCTGACAAATATCAAAGTTATCACAAAACATGAAAAAACAACGCATTTTTATTTAACTGCCTCATCTATCCCCATAATAATATCTTACTTTTTTAAATATTTTGCAGCTGCAGCCTTTGATAGCTCTTTCATAACAATAAATTGAAAGAATAAAAAATATTTTTTCTTTAGCATAATCAAAAATTGTTTCTTATTGGTAGTCAAGAAAGTTACTTTCGCTTTATAGCTCATTTTTTATAATGTCAGGTAAATATTTAGAATTGTTATAATTTACTTCCATATATGAGCTCTTATATTTAGACCTTCTGAAGATCAGCTTGGAGTTGTAAGCATTTCAAACCTTATTTCTCCTGCACTATCTACTTACTTGTGCTTGGAAAGGTAGGATTTGTTCATATTTCTTTCACCTGCTGGGCAGGAGTCCCTGTTTCAGAATATTGAGGTTATGTAACATTGTAACCATTCTTAGACTAAGACAGCCAGCAACAATTTAATTAAAGGTAGAAGTGACCACAAATTGCAAAATCGTACCTGTTAAACTGTAACTGAATGTATCTGAACTCAACATCCCTATTGTTGGATCCCAAAATTGCCTATACCTAAGCCAATACCACCCAAGAAAACTGTAGATTGGCGCTATTTTAACCAATGATTTACTTTTGCAATGTTACAAAAACACATGACTTGTTTGAACACATTAATAGGACATCTACCAAGAAAGAATTTTTGAAAATGAGGGGCTGTAAACCATGAATTTTATCAGTTTCATGGTAAATATGCTTCTAAATAGTGGTCCTAATTTATGGTTTGTTATCTACGATCAGAGTTTTCTGGGGTTAAAACCTTTCTTCATGTTTCTCACTTCTTTCCACCAGATGAGGACCAACCACTTTAACTCTCATACGTCATTCAGAGCAGCGCTTATCCCTTCTCTTTCCCCAGCAAGGATGCCAACTTGGAAATTAGGGCTTAGTATATTTTGGATAATTTACAGCCAAGATCTATTCAGATAAATGGAGACTTGATTCTTGTTGGGAAAACTACGTTACAATACTTACAGAAGAAAATAGTTTCCTAACACAAAGAATCAAAATATTCTTATGGCTAGGTATCATTGACTAGATAAAGTTATATCCCATTTTCGTTGTGTGTATCAAATAAAATTATATTCAATGTCACTTTTAATTCTCCTGTTTTTGAGACACTCTTTAGGAAATTCTCTTGACAGAGCATGAAATGTTTTCTTTTGACCTTCTGTTTCAAATGCATATATAACACTGCCAGGATGCAAAAATCACAGAAAGCTAAATTAGAAAGTTAAAATTAGAGATACTCAATCTTAAGAAAAATTCCATAAGTAGCATTTTTCTTAACCCCCTAAACTAAATTATAATCCCAATGAGAAGCTGCAACTCCCTTGAAAATCTAGTCAAAAGCATGCGCTTGGGCTTCTGTTTCTTGTAGACATGGGTTTTGTATGATGGATTGTAGAATCACAAACCCACCAGAATTGCACTGTAATTTGTCATGTTTCACTGACCTTCCCAGACATTTTCCAATCACACACTGTCTAAAATACTTGATCAATTATTTAAAAATTTCAAAAAGCCCAGAGTAGGTGATCTCTTGCAATCATAATTGTTGAATGTGTCCCCCATTATTCTGAGGATGGATTCCAATTCCTGTAAATATATTAGATGCCCTTCTCTTGAAAGGGGTACAGATCATAATCAATTAGGCCTTTAGGAAAGGAAAAAAATTGTCAATTCCATAGTAGGATATGAAATATGTTTTACAATATACTGTTAAGTTTTAAATTAATGTCTGTAGGACTAAGCTTTCAAACTAACATTTTTGCATTAAGAATATGTAGATTTTAAGTAATTTTTATTTGTTTTTCACAGGAAAATAATTGAGAATGCTGAAGGCAATATAAGTTAATCTTTCATTTAATTGAGAAAAAGTATCTGTGGTCCAAACTATATATTCTTGATATATATTAGAGACTTCACAGTGTTTAACACACTGCTACTGCTAAAATTGAGTGAATGTAATTTCATGTCATATACCCATTCAGTATTAAAAAGTATCTAATTATACCTTAAGTCATACTCCTTTCAATTATACTCTGATTATTTTCAGGTACCCAATAAACTGAGTGAAGTTCCTCCTTCTATAAAAAAAAAGTAAGTGTTCTTCTCCAAGTTTATATATATATAATATATATGATTTTATTCTATCAGATAAAAAATAATTTAAAACATTGAGTTCTCTTAGATTACTATGTTTTAATAAAAGATCACATTTTTGGCAACTTTATCAAAATTAAATTATTACCTTTATAGTAAGTCTTTCTTTAACATATAAACTCAAGTCACACTTCAGTTCATCTTCTGCCTTCAGGCACATTTTGTAGCTAGCTCATCCTTAGATATTATAATTAAAATTGGTACTTAGCAAAGGCCATGCCAATGTATAGGACGTAAGGCCTTTTAGGGACCCTTTAGCAGGCTGGTGGGGATGCTGAGGGCCAGAAATTAAAACTGAAGGAATAAGTTCTACAGAGTCCAAATGGTAAAAAGATTAAACAGTCATATGTAAAGCTGATTGTCAGTCTCAGCCTGGATGCACAGTTGTGAAAATATCTAAAGGAGTCAGATGTAGTAGTTAACATAAAGCCATAGTCTGTGATAATCTTTAATATCGAGAATGTTTGAGTAATCATGTTTATAGTAGGGCTGATTAGTCTCTATTTGCCTGCTCCAAATCCATTCACACCTGTTCCTGGTATGGTTCATTGCGCAACAGAAAGAACCAACAAAAGATTCAACTGTGGAAGGAGGAGAAAGAGTTTGTAGTTTCCTTGTTACACTCCACTTCTTCCCTGCACCTGAATTATTTTGGCTGATAAGAAGAAACCAGTAGAGGTTGAGTGGTTAAAAACTCACAACAAAGCAGGAAACTAATTAAGTGTAGGATCCACAGATACAGCCCATTGGGGGTTCCCATTCTCATGGCTTTTACCTCCTGACAAACTCAATTAAAACAATTTCTTCTGTTGCCCCTTTAATTCCTCTAATAATGCTTCCTAATATTCGCATGCCCTGGATACTTCACTAAAACTAGTTGTTTCTTAAACGTCTCCATACTTTTAATAAACTAGTCTCGGTTGATGTCAGAATGTGCCGCCTGTTCCCTGCCGAAACTCTGATGGACACTGAGCTATCTTCCTGGTTTGAAGAACAGCCTAGATCCCTCAGGAGCGAACGAGCAGGGACAGGCTCCTGAAATAGAGAAGCGGGGAATGAAGTAGATGTGCTTTCTGCCAAAACAGTCACTTAACTAGAGAAAATTGTCAAACAAAAAAACCAACAATTTAAATTTCTGGACATTGTTCTAAAGATATACAGCCTATTGAGAATCATTCCTTCAAGAAAATTGACTAAATCTTGGTAAGAACTGAGAGTCTGTGGCATTGGAGCAGTAAATCCACCGTGCTGGTAATGCAGCAGGCTGATACCATGCCTGATTACCCTGCCTCAGATTGTTTGTAGGGAAAAAGTTTCCCCATTAGAAGGGGCAAAACAAGAAGTTTAGAACTGCTACCACCTCCAGCACCCACTTGTGGAGCAGGAGTGTGACTCTAAAACAAGTGGGCCATTTTCTCTGCTTCCAGATTCCATGTAATGATGCAGAATTTCTGTCGGAGTAAGCAAGCCATAAGGACTAAGAGTTCTTCAGCATGTCTGAGGGGACTCATGTTATTTAGAATAGAGGGTGAAGAATTCAACACCTAAGAGTGTTGTTGAAAACGATGGAGATTTTGGTAGAAAATAATAAAGAGGGCACTCATAATACTATGATACTTATAGAAATAAGGAAAATGGCAGAGCAATAAAAACTTTGAGAAAAAAACAAAACAGGTAAACAGCCAAAAAGAGCTCTCCTGAAATCATAATCAATTCTGGGGACTGGGAAGGCTTTGCACAAGCACTAATTTGCACCTAATCTGGAACATTCTGAATAGACTCAATGACATTCTCCGAGACACATGCAGATGCATCAGTAAAAGGCAGAAACCTAATTGATACAAAGAAGGGGTTTGAGTACAACCCCTAACCAAACATTGGCTGAATGAGAAGCTACCCTGATCCAGGAACGACTCCCAGGACAGAAGACTTAAAAACAAAATTGCAGTCATCTCTGGCAGTCTGGAAGATTGTGTGGGTGTCCAAGGCTGTGTCTTTTTAGGAGAGATCAGAGAGGAAAAATTTAAGCTACTAGTACCTAGCAGAATGTGGGGGAAAAAAAATGTAAACTTACTGAATTGTGAAAGCCACTTTTAAACCACTTACACATCCAAAGGTAAAGGATAAACACCTAACTGTCTAAGAGAGCTTAAGCACAACATTTAACAAATAAGTCACCCATTCTGATGCAGAGGAGACCCCAACATATCCAGGCTAACTGATAGAAACAATAACAAAAATGTTCTAAGCAGGAATATCAGAGGCTGTACACAAAGGAAATCAGCTTCACAGCTATTTTATTCAAATCACTTATGAAATAAAAACATGACCAAGCAAACAGCAATATTGCCTCAGAGGCTTGGGCAAATTAATATTCAGAGTTGCTATGCTGTATTATCTAAAATGACCAGTTTTAAATAATAAGAATTATAAGGAAACGGGAAAGTATGACACATATGCAGAGGAAAAAAAGTTGTTAATAGAAATTTTGTTTGATATAACCCAGGTGTCGAATATAGTAGATAAAGACTTAAAAACAATCATTGTGGCTATATTCAAGGAACTAAATAAACAGAGCTAAATAATTAAAGTGAGGTTTGAGGATAGTGTCTCATCAAATAGAAGAAAAAATCAAATAAAGAAAGTATAAAAACAATAAAATGAAAATTATGGACCAGGCACGGGGGCTCATGCCTGTAATCTCAGCAATTTGGGAGGCTAAGGCAGGCAGATCACCTGAGGTCAGGAGTTCAAGACCAGCCTGGCCAACATAGTGATACCCTGTCTCTACAAAAATACAAAAATTAGCTGGGCATTATGGCAGGTGCTTGTAATCCCAGCAACCGAGGAGGCTGAAGTGGGAAAATTGCTTGAACTTGGGAGGCGAAGGTTGCAGTGAGCCGAGATCACGCCACTGCATTCCAGCCTGGGTGACAAAAAATGAGACTCCATCTCAAAAAATTATGGAGTTGACAAATAAAAAAAACAAAAATAAAAATTAACTAGATTGACTGAAAGTAACAATTGAACTGGCAGAAGGAAGTATCTGTAATGTAGAAGATAGTTCAATAGAGATTATGCAATCTGTAGAACAGAGAAAAAGGGAAATTAAGTAAAGTAAACAGAGACTCATGGAAATGCATGAAACGATTAAGTGCAGCAATATATGTAAAATGGGATTACTAGAAAGAAGGAGAAAGGAGCAAAAAAAATTAAAAAATTAGTTTCTGAAATCTCCCTGAATTTGATAACAAGCATTAATCTACACATTTAAGAGGCTCAATAAGCTCCAAGTAGGAAAAACATAAAAGATCTACACCCAGGCACATTAAAATGAAAATGCTGTTAGCCAAAAACAGAAAAATTTTGAAAACAGCAGGAGAAAAAAAGACTCATCACATACAAGGGTACTTCAACAAGATTAACATCTGACTTTATATTAGAAGCAATGGAGACTAGAATGCAGTGGGATGACTTTTTCAAAGTGTAGGAAGTAAAAATAATCCACAAAAAATCATATATATAGCAAAACTATCTCTTAAAAATAAATGAAAAGGAAAGAATTTCCTAGAAAAGCAAAATCGGAGAGAATCTGTTGATACCAAAATCAGAAAGATGTCACAAGAAAGAAAAACTATAAACAAATACTTCTGAAGAATTTAGATGAAAAAATCCTCAACCAAATATTAGCAAACTAAATTTAGGAACATCTTAAAGGATTAAATGCCATAACCAAGTGGGATTTGTCCCAGGAATGCAGAGTTGGTTTTGCATCTGAAACATCAATTGGTATAATATGACATATTAAAGAATAAAGGAAAAAATTCACATGATCATCTTAATGGATGCAGAAAAAAGGTTTGCCAAAATCAATTACCCCTTTCTTGATAAAATCATACACAATCTGACCAATGACATTTATGAAAAATCAGTAGTTAACATCATTCTTAATGGCAAGGTTGTCTGCTCTCACCATACCACTCAACATTTTACTGGAGGTTCTAGCCAGGGCTATTTGGCCTCATCCCCCACCCCCCAAAAAAATTCCAGATTGTAAAGAAAGAACTAAAACAATTTCTATATGCAGGTGAGATGATCTTGTATATAGAAAATTCTAAGGTATTCACAGAAAAACTGTTAGTCCTAATAAATGAGTCAAGTCAGTTTGGCAGGATAAAAGACCAATATACAAAATCAATTGTACTTGTATGCACTAGAAATCAACATTATGAAAATAAATTCTAAAAATTTCTGTAACAATATTATGAAAAAGAATTAAATACTTATCAACAAATTTAACAAAATAAATGTAAAATGTTCACACTGAAAATTATAAGCATCATTGTTGAAATAAAGAAGACTTAAAAATATAGAAAGATATTTCAAGCTCATGGATCAAAAAATTGTGAAGATGGCAACATTCCCCAAATTAATTTACAAATTTAATACAATTTCTATGAACACGTTGGCTCCATTATTTCTTCAGAAATTGACAAGCAGTTTCTCAAACATATGTGGAAGTTCAAGGGCTCCAGAATATACAAAACAACTTTGATTACAAAAAGACAAACAACGAAGTTGGAGTACTAACACTTCCTGACTTTAAAATTTAATACAAAGCTATAGTAATCAATAGAATGTGGGACTAGCATACGGATAGACCTTTAGATCAATGGAATTAAACTGAGAGCCTAGATGTTTGTGGCCAATTGATTTTTGAAAAGGGTGTCCAGACAATTTAATGGGGTCAGGCAGGGAACAAAGTACAAATGGTACTTAGCAACTAGATATCCACATGCAATAAATAAAGTGGAATCCATACCTCACATCATACACAAAGTAACTCAAAATGAATTGTAGACCTAAATATAAGTACTAGAAAATTAAAAGTCTTAGAATAAAACCTGAGAGTAAATATTACCGGCCAACAGTAGGCAATGGTATCTTAGATATGATATTAAAAGCACAAGTGACAAAAACAGTTACACTGGATTTCATAAAAATTAAAGTATTTTTGTGCAATAAATGATAAATCAGGAAAATAAAGAAATAACCCCTAAAATGGGAGAAAACATTTGCAACTCATATATCTGATAATAGATTGTATCTAGAACACGTTACAAAAACACTATTACATCTCAGTAATAAAAATACAAATAATCCCATTAAAATGGACAAAATTTGAATAGACATTTCTCCAACAATATATACAAATAGCAATCACATAAAAGGATGCTCAACATCTTTAGCCATTTGAGTAATTCAAATCAAAACTATGATGAAATACCACTTCATACCCATTCAGATGACTAAAATAAAAAGATAGGCAATAAAATATCTTGGTGAGGTTGCAAAGGAACTGCAAATCTCATTCATTGTTAATGGTAATGTAAAACTGGACAGCCACTTTTGAGAATAGTTTGATAGTTCCTCAAATTTTAAAATCAACTTTATCATATCATCCAGAAGTTCTACTTCTAGGTCTTTATCCAAGAGAAATAAAAACATATGTCCATACAAAGATGTGTACATGAATATTTATAGCAGCATCATCCATAAACAAAATGTGGAAATAGTCCAAATGACCATCATTTCATGAGTGGATAAATGATCATATACAAAGAAATATTATTTGGCAAGGAAAAGGAATAATGTTCTAATACATGCTAAAACATGCATAAAGCTTGAAAATATTATTTTAAGTGAACCACATTGATGACAGAAAATACTTTCAAGAAGTTAGGTTGGAAAGGGTTAAGTGGCATAAAAGGGTAGCAGGTGGAGAGGAGTCTTTTCTGCCCAATACAGAGGCAATAAGACTGGATTATCTATAGAGAATTTTAAAACAATAATAGAGTTGACTAAAGTCTGTCTGTTTTTATTATAACCGTGCATAGGCAATTCAACAACAAAATATTATTCTCGGTCAGAGAAGACCACTCATCGCTACCATTTTCTCCCAACACCACTGAGTAAAATAAAAAGGAGGGCAAGAAGTTAAAGGAAGGTTTGCGATTTGTTTTGTTTGTTGTTATAAGAAGGGAAATACTTGCATATGTTTAGATACTGATATGACCAAGACAGCCATAACATTTCCTTCAGCTTGGTTAAGCTTTAAACAAACTTTTATTTATTTGTTTTTTATTTGCTTGCTTGCTTGCCTTTACACCCCTGACCTTGCTTGCTTTCATCCTGGCAGTTAGAGAATCTAAATATCCTAATCACAGAAGTCTCTCCCTTCCCTTTTCTTACAGCATTTACTTTAGAAACATTGTATTTGCAAATTTTTTCTCTGCCCCTTTGAGATGTGAATATTTTTAAAATCCTCTTGTTAGCTTTCTGTCCGCAGACGGTCTTTCTCAAGGACATGGGAACAATTCCTTTCAAATGTGATCATTAAGGAAAATAGAGTCTCTATCTCCCAGTCTGCTTGGGATGGTAGAAAGCTAACTTTGATGGGCCTTGCTTCAAGTTGAAAAATTACCTCCATTTTGAAAACATCAGAAAATTGACTTCTTTTTGAAGGCCAGTTAGCAAACACAGATGGCCTATGATCCCCCAACTCAAGCTACTGGGAACTCTCATGCCTTCATTTCAGTGGAGTTAATACTGTGTTCTAGTCCCTTTTGTCCATTGTTAAAGGCTGCAATAAAGTTTTCCCTACTTACTTACTTCATTGGTACAAATTTTACATTGACAGGAAGGAATGAGTAACAGTTGTAGATACAGGAGAGTGAAATGATAATCAATAGAACAGTTTCTAAAAAACACAGGATAAAACACGTGTAGAGAGATTTACATTAGCCTAGGAGACAGCCATCCCGTGGTTTGTAATCTGCTGGATATTCTTACAAATGACACCAGACTGGAGTATTTTGGCTTTATGTTTGGGAGTAGGTAAAAACACTCTTATTTTTTGACAGGAAAGTGACTACTTTGGTAACTTTATGTTAGATCTCTAACTTAACCACAGCACCATCACAATTTTTAGTGTTATTCTAATTATCTTCAAAGTTTGTTTAAAGAAGACAGTATTTTAGGGGAAACACCAATTTTTTTCTATTCTTAGCATTCATTTAATAATTATGTATATTTCACAGCACGTTTTAAATAGTGTGTATTTTATTGCAGAGAATCCCTAGTTTTAGTTGAAACATCATAAACTGAAGTACTAACACCACTGCATCTCAGACCAGCAAAAAAATCATTAATTGAATTCAGATTTAATGTTAGGTTCTTTATACTTTAATAAAAAAGACTTACTTATTTATGCATTTTCCCTCAATAAAAGGAGAAATTTTCTAAGAATTAAATTTTCCAGCAGTGGAATTATTTGCTTTTCAGTGGAATAAAATATCTACTGGATATTCTTGGAAACTATGAATTTAAGTGAATTGACTTACAGTAGGTGCCCAAATAATGCCATTTCCTTCAATATTATTTCATTATAACATAGATGAGAAAAAAATGGTTTGTTATATGCTGTTTCACTTAAAGCTGCAGTTTCCAAGAACCCATGGGTGATGTTAAGTGAGGACTTACTTTAATTGAGAGACCATTACATTGGTTCTGTGCTTTCTAAGTGTGTGAATTGAACATACTACCTAAATGTACTGGGCTTCAGTTTGTTCATAATTAATTTACTGGAATGTTGTAAAGTTCAAATAAACTAACATATAACTTGTTTTAAAAATTACAAATGAATATATAAGCCATTAATGTTTTATCAATAGTCATCATTATACATCTTTTTCGCAAATAGACTATTTTATATAATGTTATGCAATACTCAATCATGATATCTAGCTTTCAAAAGATGCACTATTCTTATTTCTAACTATAATTGACGTCAGATGCTTAGTACGGAGAAGTGCTATCAAGCACTCATCCCCAACTTCTTTTTCTAGTGTTTTCTGAAAGTCAGGCTTTCAAAGTTGCTGGGTTTTCTCATTAGTTGGCATTTCTACAATCCTAAGTATGCCCTTCAGAGTTGATTCATGTTGATTCAGGTACAAGAGGTGGTCATGTTTCAGGAGCAACTTTCACATTCCTAATAGGGAAAATGCTCGCAAAAGGCAGTAAGAGCTTATAAAAACAATGACAGGTTCATGCACTCCAATAATTATAGTCAGTTTTTACTTTGAAAGAAACCACAATGTCTAATTAATTGAATTTGCCAGCCATGTCTTTGAATCTGGAGTAGACAATTCTGGTAGGAGAACGTAAATGATGATTTAACTCTACTAGTGTTAAAAGCACCTCATTCTTAAATTACTTCTACTGAAACTGTATATCCTCTCCACAAAACATGCCAGGACATTCACTTGAAAACAAAAACTGAGAGATTTTAGACTCATGAAAAGCCAGGTGTTTAGTTTTATACAGAAAAAAGTGTTTAAAGAGATAATCTAGTACAATAAAGGGTGAGAAAAACAACTTGCTGAACGACAGCGTCCAAGGAGCTATTTTGTCCTTCAAGAAAGAGGATAGTAAACATATAAATTAATTACACTTTGGCAATCCATGGGCATTAAATAACATATTTTAAATCTGCTTGCAATTACATTTAAAGCCTCCAAATGAGGACCAATTGTCTCAGCTTTTCTCCTTCTCTTCTTAACTCTCGATTTGTCTGGAATTTGTGTGCTTGGATGGTTCAGGTATTAATTAGAACTATAAAATGAAGTTTGACTATTAACTGTGTTAAGGTAAATTCAGCCACATATCTCTAATGTTACCATTTCTTGGTTATGTATAGCTAAGAGCTTTTATAGATATTGTATTCTTTCTGGCAAATTAGTCACCAGGTGTGACCATGCACATGCTTCAATAATAACATTGCCCACAAATTCCTCTCATATATTTCAGAGGTGTTGTTAGGAGAGGTGTAATGTCAGGTGATAAAAGTTAATGTTAACCTTGGAAGATAAGAAATTCTGAAGTAGTTTTCCAAAGAAAGGAATAAGAATTTGAATATTGATGGACTTTATGAAAAAAAGTTAAATAGAGTATTAGATTTGAGCTACCAGATCTTGCATTTGATATCAGTTATCCACGTTTTGAATTTATTTTTCATAAAGATGGCATATATACCTAAATATGCTTTTATTTTTGTGAGTAATATATAATTGTATATATAGCTGATATCATCTCATAATTTGTAACAAAAGTTCTTTTGTTATTACCAATCATTAATTCTTATTTATTCAAAAAAACAAATATCCTCAAAATTAGAGAGTGTTGAAGTTAGGAAACATTAATATTGATATCAAATAAAGATTTTATATTCCAATGATATAACTATTTTAATCCTTTTTCTGCTTTGTTATGAATCTATTCTGCTAGGTAATTGTATGACCTATTGGCAAAAATGTATTCTAGGCTTACTTTCTGCTGTATTTAAATGCAGGGTTTAATCATTTTATGAGTAGACAATCACTTCTAAAACTTTTTATTGAGCTAATTTAAGACATTACTTTTTATTTAAATTGTGTAATTTGATACAAAACAGTCCCTGTCTTCTGTTTACTAGGGAGGAAAACTAGTAAGGAATACAAGATAGAACTCAAACTGAGATATGGAACTTAAAAAGAAAAAATTCAAACATTCTTAAATCAAGGCACAAATTTCAATCCAATTCACTAAATGGCCTCATGAGCTTTGAAAGAGTCATCTCATATTAGTTAAGAGAGTGAAGGAGTACTATGGGAAGACTCTTGAATATGCAAATTAACCAGTATTAATTAGCTCCAGCAGCCATATATTTTAAGTTTAAGTGTTAGAAGTTAGCTAAGGCAGTAAGATCAAGTCAGGTCTCAGTAATTTACATTTTTATAGTTCTTCCTAAAGCAATCTAGGATTGACTGTTATTGCCAAGAGGGGGCATCAACTACTAGGTAAAATGCACTGTACTGTAGGCAGTGTGTTTAAATACGATCGCTTGTCGATTCTCAAGATTTCTGCTTAAACTGGTAATATTTTAATAAGACATACTCTTCTATGTTGTTAAACTATGGTAAATAGGATCTCTGAAATCAAGTGACATTTAGGAGATGACAATAGTAATTCCTGTTCTTTGGAATTTGTTCACGTTCTCTGTTTTCATTTTCATCCTTGCTGTCCTCATAAGGCACAAACCACAATCTCCTTACAAGCATTTTGCTCAGCCTCAACATTAAAGCAAACAGTCAGGACTGAAACAGGCTAACAGGTGTCCTTTTATTTCTTTTTTAGCCATGTTGCTCAAAAGTTCATAGCAAGTCCCACTCAGTCATCTCTGATGTAATTTTATCCTATAAAATTATGCCAGTGTTTAAAATCCCTGAAAATGGTATTCTACTGAGGAAGGTGAGAAATTCTGCCTGGCTCAGTCCAGCTGCATGATTGTAGACTGCTCATTTTCCCCTACAGAATCCTGCCCATTCTACGAGGGCAATTATCAGCAATTACCTATCTTAAAAAGATAGTGTTAAGAAGTTGCACTGCTCTGTTGTAGATAGACAGTTTCCAGGAAGGTACGTTCCTGGTGGGGATTTCAAAGAGTGGAGGTTCTTAAGCTGTGTATTGAGAAGGCTTATTTCATTTCACCTATTTTCACCATACATTATAAAGTGGACTTCTTACTTCCAAGGCCCCTAAAATGTAGCATCATTTCCCCACATTCAGTCTAATTTACCACTGATGAGATAAGGATAAGCAACTAGATTTTGTAGCAGAGGACTGCACAGGATAGATGTCCGTTGTCAAAAAGGTAATGGGGTCACCAGAACCACAATTTAAAAGTGATATGGAAGAATAATTAGCAATGAGCCATGACTTCAAGGCATTCTTTATGCAGATTGAGGATTATTCTATCCCAGGTAATGTATTTGCAACAAGCACATCTGAAGCCATAAGACAGAGACCTTTGCTCCTCCTTCATGGCACATCAGAGTTTTCAACATTGTAGTATTAATATTTTCCAAGAAGGAAGTGTTTTTAATGGTCCAGATTACCATTTCATCTAGGACTGTCCCAGTGAATACTGCTATCCTCCAACCTACAAAGGTAGGAAAGACTCCTGTAAACCTTCTAAGGGGTATCACAAAATTGACAGAGAACAGAGAGAATACAAATGAGGAAATCCATTATGATGGTGAAATGCAAGGACTGAAAACTTTGCTTCTGTTGTGTGTTTTGGTAATCAGGAGTAGACGGCATCATTGCCTAAATACAATCGGATTAAAATTAGTCATTTATTGGCTACTCTAAAGCCAGTTGCAGTAGTCTATTCCCATTTATTAACTCTAAATTAAAATAAGCTAATGGTTTTTGCTTAATCATAATGAGAAACTTCTCGACATTTCACTGTGAAAGGTAAATTAATAATCCAATAATGTCTCTTAAGAATTATTTTTGTGCAAGTATTATATCTGAACACTAGAAAGTTATTGAATTATGAAAGAAGCATTGACTATGATTTAGGAGATGTGACTCTGAGTACCAGTCTTGTAATTCAGTTATACCATTAAGTCCCAAATATGCATTACTTTTTGGAGCAAATATCTGCATATTGTACTCCAAAAAGCAGAAGCTTTTGGATAGGAACAATCACTCTTTATGTAAGCAAAGAATGTCTTAAGAATTTTAATTATTAACTTGCATTTAACATAGTTTGCCTGTCAATAGACAGAACTGTTTATAAAGCAGGTGGAAATTTTCTAAAATAAAATAAAGAGGAAGATAATCCATCTGTCAGAATCCAGTTACTTCATTCATTAAAAAAAAAGATGAGTCAATTCCTAAATATTTTCCCTTTGCCAATACAAGACTCTAAGACATAGTTGTGTCTTTAAAAAAACAAGGCTCTTTTAAATTTGAGGAATAAACACTATCACCACTAGTGTGGGGGCCTATCATATTCCTACAGAAGTGACTAAATTCAAGGATATAAAGGTAAACTCCTGGTCAAAATTTTCCAGAACTCATCATTATTATTAATGTTGGGTAGCAAATAAATATTGAATTTTTATTTTTTTATTCAGCATTAACATCACATGTCATGAGTTCCACTATGATTTTAAAAATTAATCTAACTGAAGACTCAACTGAAATTAAAGACAATTCTTAAAAATAGATAAGAACAAAGTTAACAACGTGGCATAAAAATGGTCTAAAAATAAAAACAAAGTTCAGGAAAGAAAAAATGGATAAAAATCATCATAGGAAAATGGCAATTAATTCCATACAACATTATTGTTTTGATCTTTTGGGATAGTGAACAGTTCTATAATATTTAGTGTTGTAAAGCCTGTCACAAACAATACCACATATTCCATAAATTATAAATCAATTATTGTTTGAAGTCAATTT
This sequence comes from Nomascus leucogenys, assembly GCF_006542625.1. Taxonomy (NCBI): domain Eukaryota; kingdom Metazoa; phylum Chordata; class Mammalia; order Primates; family Hylobatidae; genus Nomascus; species Nomascus leucogenys. Next base: position 67,410,120 of record NC_044383.1, on the reverse strand, counting down.
TCAATATCCATCAAAGCCTTTGATCCCATAATTAACATGTACTCAAAGATACATGAACAGGCAGATTAATTATATTCGTTTGTAATAGTAAAAATTGTGTATAAATCAAATTTCCCTCAATAAGGAATAACATAAATATGGTATCTATACAAGGGAATACTGAGCAATAATTTTAGGCATGTATACAGACAAGAAATGTCATAAATATTAGGGTATGTATGACACAAATATATTATTTAGAACAAAACTTTACAACTATAGTAATTTTTAATTACAGGTGAATATATGAATATAAAATAATATAAAAATATATAAACATATACATGGATCTGTAATTGAAAGTTTATAGTAAAAACAAACATGTTAACAATGTTTATATATGAAAAAGAAAGTAAAGTAGATGCAGGGCTACAGTGAAGGCTGACCTGGTTTTATATTTTCTATACAGCTTGGCGTTTTCAACATATATGTACTTAGTTATAATTTGTGTAATCCAAAACACATTAAAAGTTTAAAAATGAACACCATTTTTTAGGTTATAAATTATTTTTTGCATTGTTCATATGTACTCTTGTTTAGCCTGTTACTTTGGCTAATATATAATCATACATACAAATAAATTTAAGCTAATGAACCTATTAACGTTAATGCTATACAATATTACTACTGTAGATTTCATGCCATTACCTTAAATTTACAAATTACTTATAGTTTTAAATATACTTTATATATTGATGGGAAAATATCTTTTTGAAAACATGGCTACTTAAATTAGAAGACAGTGTTATTTTTAACACTTTAAATATCTTGATTTTATTTCATATGCTCTCAGAGAAAATAAATATACTAACTTCAAGAAAATCACTTTTCTGTATCAGAACAACTTAACCTTTCTGTTCAATCACCCTGCAGTTGTGTGTTTATGTGTATATGTAAGAGGGCATGACTCTGTGTGTGCATAAAGAATAAAACTCAAGAAAAGCAAAGGACCCTGTTCTAGAATATCCTTGAGCAACATGACCCAAATTCAGACTCTAAACTCTCTTTAAAATTAGCCAGACTCTCAAGAGCAGGTTTGTCTAAATCTGGACAAATGAAGGCTTTAGGCCATTGACACACTGAAAATGTATTTATTTAATATCACTCAATGGAAGGTTTTTCTGCATTACAAATTAATTAGCAAATGCAGTTAATTTTTCAGAATCTATTTTTAAAACTTAATTAAGTCTGTCTTTGTTTTCAGTATTGCTGTCTCTTTGGAAATAAAGTCATGGAAAGATTAGTCTCTTGCGAAGATTATTATGAATATGAATAATTAGCTCCTCCATCATGCATTATACACATGTTAAACTTTTCCTTAATTGAATTTTTAACCATTACTGTAAATACTCTAATTTAATTTGCTATAACGTGTCTTACTAAATAGCCCAAAGGTGTTGACTTTTATACAGTTGAATCAGATGATTAAACTATGCTTTAGTTTAAAAGAAGACATAAAAACATCGTGCTTTTTTTATTTTTTATTTTTTTCCTTTTTGATGCTTTTTATTTGTTTGTCAATTCAAACTGTTGGAAAAATTGTAAGATTACAATAAGAAAATCCTAAATAATACTCGCTTTTCCTCTCTCATATTTTGGGACTAAAATTGCACACACTTTTGACGGCTTGATGTTGCACCATAGGTCACTGAGGCTCTGTTCACTTTTAGAAACTTTTTTTTCTCCATTTTTCAAGTGGGTTAATTTCTATTGCCCTATCTCAAAGATCACTTACCAGTTTGTGTTGTCATTGCCGGTCTGCTTTTAAGGCAATGGGGTTGTTTTTTCATTTAACATACTTTACTCTTTAGTTTTACTTTTTTATAAAATGGTTTACATTTCTCTGCTGAGATATCCCAATTTTTTATTCTTTATAATAATATTTACCTTTAAGTTCAAACATTTTTATAACATTTGCTTTGAAGTCTCATTTCCTAATTTCAACATTTGGGTAATGTCAGGTTTGATTATCATTGACCACTGATTCTCTTATCTAAGGATCACATTTCCCTTCTATTTATGTATTTAATGTGTTTGTGTTTTACTTTCTTGTGAGGTGGGTATACTAGGCACTGTGAATATGGCACTATTGACTCTGAGGTCTGTTAGCTTCTTTTAAAGAATGATGAGTTTTTTGTTTTTTGTTTGTTTGCTGTTTGTTTTTGAGATGGAGTCTCGGTCTATTGCCCAGCCTGGAGTGCAGTGGCACATCTCAGCTCACTTCAACCTCCGCCTCCCAGGTTCAAGCAATTCTCCTGCCCCAGCCTCCTGAGTAGCTGGAATTACAGGCACCCACCACCACACCCGGCTAATTTTTGTATTTTTAGTAGAGACAGGGTTTCACCATATTGGCCAGGATGGTCTCGAACTCCTGACCTCGTGATCCACCCACCTCGGTCTCCCAAAATGCTGGGATTACAGGAGTGAGCAACTGATCCTGGCGGAATAATGAGTTTTGTAGTATCAAGTAGTTAACTTGGCTGGACTTTAAACTCTGCCTCTACTGCAGTGAGAAAGCAGTTAAAATCTCTGTTCAGTTCTTTCAACCTTCTATCCATGGCTATCTGCAAGACACTTTGATAATCCTTTGTATGTGCACAGTTCATGAGAGAACCAAGGATTTAGGCAAAGTTTATATGCAGATTTGGGGGCTATTCTCTCTGTTGTTGCCTTTCCTTAATTTCCCCCTGAAGTTGTAATTCCACTGGAAGACCTGAACTCTGGTCTAACTTCTCAATATAGCTGGACTTGGACTTTCTGTTTGAGCTCAGGCTACTCCATACTGTATGGACAGAAAAGCCACAAAAACTCAAATATTACCCAATGATAGTCCCTCTTTCAAGGATCATTTACCCTTCAGTTCTGCCTGCTTTAAGTGTTTTCTGGTTCTATCAGCAGTTGTTTATTTCAGATTTTTCCAGAGTTTTTAATTGCTATCTATAAGAGGATTTGTTGCACATAAGCTTTTGATAATTGATATACCATTATCAAGAGTGAAGTGAATTATTATTAATTAATAGAATTTGCTTTCAATTTATTTTGTGCAGGTATTGCAATTTGAGGCATTGAATACTTTGTAAATATTTTGCAAAGCATTTTATCTCTGCATTTAAATTATAAATAATTAGACTTTAAACCCTTTCACTTCACAAAAGTAATAAAATAGAAGTGCAACATAGGAGTCATTTATTACAGTATTTAGCTTCAGAACATCAACATGAACTGTATGAAGTAAGCATTATTATTTCGATAACGAGTAATAGAGGGTCAAGAGTTTGGTACTTTGCCCAAGGTCAAAAACATGCTAGATCCTACCCTAAAATGATTAATTCAGGAATCCAGAGCAACATAAACGTGCTAAATTTTCTATTAAAAAAACAAACAGATATTTCTTTTAGAAATATGACTATAATTCATTTTGATGAAACTATACCACAAAACTGAAATCTGATGGGAATTCCAACAAAAAGTTTTTATTGGCTAATAAAGAAGCAATACAGTTTTCTAAATTTAAAATACTGTGGAAATCATATGAAATATTATTTGGCATTAAAATGAAAGGCCAAAAATATACTATCTCACTGGGCACGGCTTTTATTCTTCTAAATTTGTCTAAAGTAGCCTGCAATTTAAGCCATCTCTTTTAATGCTTATCATATTGGTATGAAAATGAAGAAATTAATGAGATAACTCATTATCAATCAGTTCTTAGGCCATTTTTTATCAACATTTTCAGAATTAATCGTGACATTTGAAAAAATTTCTGTTGGACTTTTAGACTGAATTCTTCTGTATTAGCAAATAGGAGGCTGGTTGCAAACAACCTCTAGATTTCCACACTTGCTTATGACAGGAAAATTTTAATCTAGTAATAATCATAGTCACACACTCAATGATAAGCTTTTAGGAGGTCAGATTGTTATCTGTATCATATAAACTATCTGAGCAAATAAAATTCTTCATAAATAGGGTACATTTAATTTAGAGTGTCCACTTCCAAACTCTTTTATTATATTAGAGACCAGGGCTCAATAATATAATCATTTACTAATTTTATCATTGTTTTTCTCTCCTGCATTCTCTCTCTCTCTCTCTTTCTTTTCTACACACACACGCACACATCACAGTATCATACAAAATATGTGAATTTAATTCTAGTATTATAAAGGAAACCAGAAGAGTGAGTGATTAATTTTGCCTGTAAATACCGCTAAGGTAACATTTTAATGAACTTTTACAAAAGAGGGGCTTTTTGATAGTCAGGGAAAGTACATATATTCTATACAAAAGAAACAATATGAAAAATGACATGGATTTATCAATGAACTATAAAAATTTGGAGCCACAAATCTTTGCCTAAATACAGAGTGTATGAAGCTGTCAAGGCAGGAACTAGTGCTGGGATGCAACCTGGGATAGCATTGTAAAGAGCTTTGAAAGCTACATTAAAGTGGGCAGAAATTTTTTCCAGAGACTATGGGAAACCATCTCAGTATAGTTTTATTATTTTTTTCCAACATAAAAAAAGGATCATAGTTGGTTTTTCCAATTGCAACAATGATAATTACTTTTGGTTAATAAGTAAAATAATACCATAAAATATAAATGAGAAATAAATGTTGTGTATACTCTCACTAGACAGAGGTAACAAACGCCAATAATTTGGTGAGTGCCTTCTATGTATGTTCCCACTTACAGAGTTTCTATATACCATACAACAGTTTTTACAAACCTGTTTAAAACTTATTAAATATGTAATAGATTTTACAGGCACGTTGTAAAAACAATTGAAGAAAAAAATAAGTCCCGAGGTATTCTGCCATTTTTCTTACTTCACCGTCCAAAATTCACAAATATGATTCATACTCTCAGAAAAAGCTATGCATATACAAGGATATTTATATAATTATGCTCCCCTTGTAAAATATATTATTGTAGCATATTATAAACATTGCAACATGTAACACTACACTACACTTTGTTTTTTCATTTAATAATTTACCCTGAAAAGTATTAGATATTAAAACACATGTTCCAAAGTACATAGAGAGAGAAGGTGAGAAGTAATATAAGCATATGAATTATTCATTTCTGCTTCTATTACTAATTTTCTCATTGATTTGTTGTTTCACTACATTATAAACAAAACATAATATTGTCACTATTTTTACTGTTGGATTAGCTGAGCACTTTTTGTCAAATACTGTGACAAAAGTATGGGTGTTGGGAAAGTGTAAATTTTTTTATGGGTGTTGGGAAAGTGTAAATTTTTTGCTCAATTGAGCTGTATCAATTAGATCAAAATAAGCAATAAGGTAATTTAGGTCTTATTTTTTTTTCCCAATCCTAGGCTTAGAGCAGCCCATACTGATAAAATTTTCTTTATAATTTTAATGTAATTTTTTGTATGTAGAACATGACTATAAAATTTTCAATGTGGATCCACTATTTACATAAAGTCCTTATCTTGTGTTTAACCAAAATTATGTATTACTTTCTATGAATAACTGACCCCCTAGAAAAACTTTTAATATTCAGTTTCCTTCTATGTCTTTGTCTACCCTGTTACTTCCAACCTTTGTGACTTTATGTTTCCAGTCCATAATGAATAGTAGGATTTTGCTTGATTATGCCATGTAAGCATGTGTTTTTCTTTCAGTACATAAACAGGCCAGGCACAGTGACTCATGCCTGTAATTCTAGCACTTTGGGAGGCCGAAGCGGGAGGATAACTTGAACCCAGGAGTTCAAGACCAGCCTGGGCAACATAGCAAAACTTTTTCTCTACAAAAATTTTTTTCACAAAAATAGTTGGGTGTGGTGACATGCACCTATAGTCCCAGCAACCCGGGAGGCTGATGCCAGAGGATTACTTAAGCCCAGGATGTTGAGCTTATAGTGAGCCATGATCACGCCACTGCACTCCAGCCTGGGTGAGAGAGCAAGACCCTGTCTTAAAAAAATAGACAAGCAAATCTCATTTATGGAGATGAAGTGAATGCTTGGTCTTAGTCTTTCCATCTTAATTTATGTTATTCTTTTCTAGCATTCATGTTTTATTTATTTCCCAATAAGGTCTGTGCTTCCTTTATTGTTTATGTTTACTTGTGATAATTTTAAAACTTTATACTCTTTTAAAGTCATTATGGTGGTTTATAACTATGATTTATTTAGTGAAATGAATTTATTTCTCTACTATTGCTTATTCATTTCCCTCTGCAAGGGTTACTGAGTTTATTACACAATTTTCTTCCACTTTTGTAGTCTCCATTGTTCCACATTATATTGTTAATTACACAATTATTGTTTCTCTTCGAGGGTACCTTCTTACATTTATACACAGACACACCTTTTGCTTGCTTTTCAAGATGTAAACAACACATCTTTTCCCCAACACCCACATTTACTTAGGTGAAAACTACATCTTATCTGTAGATTTTCTTCCACTCTGCCACACAGTTGCAAAGATGGGAAATTTCATGTCACTTCTGCTTCCTTTACAATGTTTTCTATGAAATAAACGAGGAAAATTATAGCAGCAGTTGTCATCATTGAAATAAATCTGCTTTTCCAAGTAAGGGATCTTTGATTTTCCCCTCAGCATGGTCTTTGAGAAGCCACTACCCCAAGATTTCTACCTGAAATCATCAGCAGCAGGCATTCATTTGATCCTTGCTTTATTTTTTATTACGAAGTGAAGTATATCTATATCTGTATATTTTTTTTCTTGCCATCAAGATAGATTTCCATTTATCATTCCTGTCATTCATTGGAGTCAGACAGGAAAAGAAGAAATAGGTATCTTTATTACATCTTAAAGCCAGAAATCTATTTAAGGGTTTAAGGTTGAGGGTTATCACCATCATGATTGTATTTTAGAAAGATAACCACAAGTATATAAAGCCATTGCCATATGTCAGGAGTGGTGGCTCACACCTGGAATCCCAGCACTTTGGGAGGCTAAGGAGGCTTGATTGCATGAGCTTAGGAGTTTGAGACCAGCATGAGCAACATGGCAAAACCCTGTGTCTACAAAAAATACAAAAATTAGCTGGATATGGTGGTGTGCATCTGTGCTCTCAGCTACTGGGCAGGCTCAGGTGGGAGGATCACCTGAGCCTGGGAGATTGAGGCTACAGTGAGTTGAGATCGTGCTACTGCACTGCAGCCTGTGTGACAGAGTGAGACCCTGACTCAAAAAGTAAACAAACAAATAAACCAAACCCAAAAATCCATTGCCTACCTACTAATTCAGTTGTGATTTTTACAACATCTACAAATATTTCAGATATCATTGAATTTATCTAAAGACTATTCTGAGATGCCTGATGAATCACAATATAATTTGTATATTTTATACAATAAGTGATTTAAGTAACCCAAGCATGGCAGGAGAGTCTAAAAGCCTATAAAATTGAGTCCCGGGCAAGATGGCCGAATAGAAACAACTCCTGTCTGCAGCTCCCAGGGAGACCAACGCAGAAGGCCGGTGATTTCTGCATTTCCAACTGAGGTACCTGGTTCATCTCACTGGAACTGGTTAGACAGTGGGTGCAATGCACAGAGTGCAAGCAGAAGAAAGGTGGGGTGTCGCCTCACCTGGGAAGTACAAGGGGTCAGGAAACTCCACCCCCGCCGCCCCCAGGCAAGGGAAGTCCCGAGGGACTTTGTCATAAGGGATGGTGCTATCCAGCCCAGATACTATGCTTTTCCCATGGTATTCACAACCCACAGACCAGGAGGTTCCCTTGGGTGCCTACACCAAGGGCCCTGGGTTTCAAGCACAAAACTGGGCTGTTGTTTGGGCAGACACTGAGCTAACTGCAGGAGTTTTTTTTCATACCCCAGTGGCACCTGGAATGCCAGCAAGACAGAACAGTTCACTCCCCTGGAAAGGGGCTGAAGCCAGGGAGCCAAATGATCGTGCTTACTGGATCTCACCACCACAGAGCCCAGCAAGCTAAGATCCACTGGCTTGAAATTCTTGCTGCCAGCACAGCAGTCTGAAGTCAACCTGGGACACTCCAGCTTGGTGGGGGGAGGGGCGTCCGCCATTACCGAGGCTTGAGTAGGCGGTTTCCTGCTCACATTGTAAACAAAGCCACCAGGAAGTTTGGACTGGGTAGAGGCCACCCACAGCTCCGCAAAGGTGTTGTAGCCAGACTGCCTCTCTAGATTCCTCCTCTCTGGGCAGGGCATCTCTGAAAGAAAGGCAGCAGCCCCAGTCAGGAGCTTATAGATAAAACTCCCATCTCTCTGGGACAGAGCACCTGGGGGAAAGGGCAGCTGTGGGCACAGCTTCAGCAGACTTAAACGTTCCTGCCTGTCAGCTCTGAAGAGAGCAGTTGATCTCCCAGAACAGTGCTCCAGGTCTGCCAAGAGACACACTGCCTCCTCAAATGCACCCCCGACCCCAGTGCCTCCTGAAGGGGTGACACCTCCCAGCAGGGGTTGACAGACATCTCATACAGGAGAGCTCCAGCTGGCATCTGGTGGGTGCCCTTCAGGGATGAAGCTTCCAGAAGAAGGAGCAGGCAGCAATCTTTGCTCTTCTGCAGCCTCCACTGGTGATACCCAGGCAAACACGGTCTGGAGTGGACCCCCAGCAAACTCCAGCAGAACTGGAGAAGAGGGGCCTGACTGTTAGAAGGAAAACTAACAAACAGAAAGCAATAGCATGAACATCAACAAAAAGGATGACCATGCAAAAACTCCATCCGAAGGTCACAGCAAAGACCAAAGGTAGACAAATCCATGAAGATAAGGAAAAAACAGGGCATAAACGCTGAAAATTCCAAAACCAGAATGCTGCTTCTCCTCCAAAGGATCACAACTCCTTGCCACCAAGGGAACAAAACTGGACAGAGAATGAGTTTGATGAATTGACAGAAGTAGTCTTCAGAAGGTGAGTAATAACAAACTCCTCTGAGCTAAAGGAGTATGTTCTAACCCAATGAAAGGAAGCTAAGAACCTCGATAAAAGGTTAGAGGAATTGCTAACTAGAATAATCAGTTTAGAGAAGAACATAAATGACCTGATGGAGCTGAAAAACAGCACAAGAACTTCGTGAAGCACACACAAGTATCAATAGCTGAATCGATCAAGCTGAAGAAAGGACATCAGAGATTGAAGATCAACTTAATGAAATAAAGCATGAAGACAAGATTAGAGAAAAAAGATGAAAAGGAATGAACAAAGCCTCCAGGAAATATGGGACTATGTGAAAAGACCAAACCTATGTTTGATTGGTGTACCTGAAAGTGATGGGGAGAATGGAACCAAGTTAGAAAACACTCTTCAGTTTATTATCCAGGAGAACTACCCCAACCTAGAAATACAGGCCAACATTCAAATTCAGGAAATACAGAGAACACCACAAAAATACTCGTCGAGAAGAGCAACCCCAAGACACATAACTGTTAGATTCACCGAGGTTGAAATGAAGGAAAAAATGTTAAAGGCAACCAGAGAGAAAGGTCGGGTTACCCACAAAGGGAAGCCCATGAGACTAACAACAGATCTCTCTGCAGAAACCCTACAAGCCAGAAGAGAGTGGGGGGTCAATATTCAACATTCTTAAAGAAAAGAATTCTCAACCCAAAATTCCAGCCAAACTAAGCTTCATAAGTGAATGAGAAATAACGTCCTTTACAGACAAGCAAATGCTGAGGGATTTTGTCACAACCAGGCCTGCCTTACAAAAGCTCCTGAAAGAAGCACTAAATATGGAAAGGAAAAACTGGTACCAGCCACTGCAAAAACAACCCAAAATGTAAAGGCCATTGACACCATGAAGAAACTGCATCAACTAATGGGCAAAATAACCAGTTAGAATCATAATGACATGATCAAATTCACACATAATGATATTAACCTTAAATATAAATGGGCTAACTGTTCCAATTAAAAGAGACAGACTGGCAAATTCAAGAAAGAGTCAAGACCCATCAGTGTGCTGCAATCAGGAGGCATATCTCATGTGCAAAGATACACATAGGCTCAAAATAAAGGGATGGAAGAAGATTTACCAAGCAAATGGAAAGCAAAAAAAAGCAGGGGTAACAATCCTATTCTCTTATAAAATAGACTTTAAACCAACAAAGATTAAAAAAGACAAAGAATGGCATTACATAATAGTAAAGGGATCAATGCAACAAGAAGATCTAACTATCCTAAATACATATTTGCACCCAATACAAGAACACCCGGATTCATAAAGCAACTTCTTAGAGACCTACAAAGAGACTCAGACTTCCACACAACAATAGTAGGAGGCGTTAACACCCCACTGTCAATATTAGATCAATGAGACAAAAAATTTACAAGAATACTCAGGACCTGAACTCAGCTCTGGACCAAGCAGACCTAATAGAAATCTACAGAACTCTCCACCCCAAATCAACATAATATACATTCTTCTCAGCACCACATAGAACATGTTCTAAAATAGACCACATAATTTTAACTAAAACACTCATCAGCAAAGGCAAAAGAAGGGAAATCATAACAAACGTCTCTCAGACCAAAGTGCCAATAAATGAGAACTCAGGATGAAGAAACTCACTAAAAACCTTACAACTCCATAGCAACTGAACAACCTTCTCCTGATTGACTACTGGGTAAATAATGAAATTAAGGCAGAAATAAATAAGTTCTTTGAAACTGAGCAGAACAAAGACACAATATACCAGAATCTCTGGGACACAGCTAATGCAGTGTTTAGAGGGAAATTTATAGCACTAAATGCCCACAGGAGAAAGAAAGAAAGATCTAAAATGGACACCCTAACTTCACAATTAAAAGAACTAGAGAAGCAAGAGCAAACAAATTCAAAAGCTAGCAGAAGACAAGAAATAACTAAGATCAGAGGAGAACTGAAGGAGATAGAAACACGAAAAGTTCCTCAAAAAAATCAATGAATCCAGGAGCTGTTTTTTTTTTTTGAAAAGATTAACAAAATAGATAGACAACTAGCCAGACTGATAAAGAAGAAAAGAGAGAAGAATCAAATAGATACAATTAAAAATGATAAAAGGATATCACCACTGATCCCACAGAAATCAGAGAATACAATAAACACCTCCACGCAAATAAACTAGAAAATCTAGAAGAAACTGATACATTCCTAGACACATACACCCTCCCAAGACTAAACCAGGAAGAAGTCGAATCCCTGAATAGACCAATAACAAGTTCTGAAATTGAGGCAGTAATTAATAGCCTATCAACCAAAAGAAAAGCCCAGGACCAGATGGATTCACAGCCAAATTTTACCAGATGTACAAAAAGGAGCTGGTATCACTTCTTCTGAAATTATTCCAAACAATAGAAAAAGAGGGACTTCTCCTTAACTCATTTTATGAGGCCAGCATCATCCTGATACCAAAACCTGCCAGAGACACAACAAAAAAAGAAAATTTCAGTCCAATATCCCCGATGAACATTGATGTGAAAATCCTCAGTAAAATGTGGGCAAACTGAATTCAGCAGCACATTAAAAAGTTTATCCACCATGATCGAGTCAGCTTCATCCCTGGGATGCAAGGCTGGTTCAACATATGCAGATAAATAAACGTAATTCATCACATGAACAGAAACAATAATAAAAACCACATGATTATCTCAATCGATGTAGAAAAGACCTTCAATAAAGTTCAATACCGTTTCATGCTGAAAACACTCAATAAACTAGGTATTGAAAGAACATATCACAAAATAATAAGAGCTATTTGTGACAAACCCACAGCCAATTTCATTCTGAATGGGCAAAGCTGGAAGCATTTTCTTTGAAAACTGGCACAAGACAAGGATGTCCTCTCTCACCACTCCTATTCAACATAGTATTGGGAGTTCTGGCCAGGGCCATCAGGCAAAAGAAAGAAATAAAGCATATTCAAATAGAAAGAGAGGAAGTCAGATTATCTCTGTTTGCAGATGACATAATTATATATTTAGAAAACCTGATCATCTCAGCCCAAAAACTCCTTAAACTGATGGGTCACTTCAGCAAAGTCTCAGGATACAAAATCAATGTGCAAACATCACAAGCATTCCTATACATCAATAATAGACAAACGGAGAGCCAAATCATGAGAAAAATCCCATTCACAATTGCTACAAAGAGAATAAAATACCTAGGAATACAGCTTACTAGGTATGTGAAGGACCTCTTCAAGGAGAAATACAAACCACTGCTCAAAGAAGTAAGAGATGACACAAACAAATGGAAAACATTCCTTGCCCATGGATAGGAAGAATCAATATCGTGAAAATGGCCATACTACCCAAAGTAATTTATACATTCCTACCATTCCCATCAACTACCATTGACTTTCTTCAAAGAATTAGAAAAAAGCTACATTAAATTTCATATGGAACCAAAAAAGAGCCCACATAGCCAAGACAATCCTAAACAAAAAGAACAAAGCTGGAGGCATCATGCTACCTGACTTCAAACTATACTACAAGGCTGCAGTAACCAAAACAGCATGGTACTGGTACCAAAACAGATATATAAACCAATGGAACAGAACAGAGGCCTCAGAAATAACACCACACATCTACAACCATCTGATCTTTGACAAACCTGACAAAAACAAGAAATGGGGAAAGGATTCCCTATTTAATAAATGGTACTGGGAAAACTGGCTAGCCATATGCAGAAAACTGAAACTCGACCCCTTCCTTACACCTTATACAAAAATTATTTCAAGATGGATTAAAGATTTAAATGTAAGACCTAAAATCATGAAAACCCTAGAAGAAAACCTAGGCAATACCATTCAGGACATAGGCATGGGCAAAGACTTCATGACTAAAACACCAAAAGCAATGGCAACAAAAGCCAAAATTGACTAATGAGATCTAATTAAACTAAAGAGCTTCTGCACAGCAAAAGAAACTATCATCAGAGTGAACAGACAGCCTACAGAATGGGAGAAAATCTTTGCAATCTATCCACCTACAAAGGGCTAATCCAGAATCTACAAGGAACTTTTAAACAAATCTACCAAAAAAAACTTAATCAAAAAGTGGGAGAAGGAGATGAACAGACACTTCTCAAAAGAAGACATTTATGCAGCCAACAAACATATGAAAGAAAGCTCATCATCACTGGTCATTAGAAAAATGCAAATCAAAACCACAAAGCGATACCATCTCATGCCAGTTAGAATGGTGATCATTAAAAAGTCGGGAAATAACAGATGCTGGAGAGGATATGGAGAAATAGGAACAGATTTTACACTGTTGGTGGGAGTGTAAATCAGTTCAACCATTGTGGAAGATAGTGTGGCGATTCCTTGAGAACCTAGAACTATAAATACCATTTGACCCAGCAATCCCATTACTGGGTATATATCCAAAGGATTATAAATCATTCTGCTATAAAGACACATGCATACCTATGTTCATTGCAGCACTATTCACAATAGCAAAGACTTGGAACCAACACACATGCCCATCAATGATAGACTGGATAAAGAAAATGTGGCAGATATATACCATGGAATACTATGCAGCCATAAAAAATAATGAGTTCGTGTCCTTTACAGGGACATGGATGAAGCTGGATACCATCATTCTCAGAAAACTAACACAGGAACAGAAAACCAAACAACGCATGTTCCCCCTCATAAGTGGGAGTTGAACAATGAGAACATATGGGCACAAGGAGGGGAACATCACACACTGGGGCCTGTTGGGGGGTGGGGGGAACAGGAGGGATAGCTTTAGGAGAAATACCTAATGTAGATGAGGGGTTGATGGGTGCAGCAAACCACCATGGCACATGTATACCTATGTAACAAACATGCATATTCTGCACATGTATGCCAGAACTTAAAGTATAATAATAAAAAAGAGCCCAGAAAATCACCTCCATTTTTTGGTTAATATATAAATTTCTACTCATAGATCTTAACAGCCTATGCATATCAGCTGGACTTTTTTTACATTAAAAAAATTTTAACATTGATATAATTGTATGTGTTTATGGCATATAATGTGATGTTTCAATATACACATACATTACATAAAGTTCAAATCAGGGTAGTTAGTCTATCCATCACCTCATGCATTTATCATTTTTTTGAGGTGAGAACATTCAAAAACCTCTCGTCTAGCTATTTTATAATATACAATTCCTTACTGTTAACCAGTCATCCTGCTGTGCAAGAGAATACTCAGATTTATTCCTCCTATCCAATTGTAACTTTCGACCTGTTGGTCAACCTGTCTCCATCATCTCCCACCCCACTGGATCACTTTTAATCTAAGAACACCACTGTTACTATCAACACTATATCTGAGAATCAGTTTTCTCATACCTTAACATTTAAAAAAATGTTGAGAAGCAGTTTTGAGAGGGAATTGAATAAAAGTGAAAAAGACATGGTTTCTGGGGGTGCCATGAGAAATTAAGATGAGGAATGAAGTATGTTCTAGTTTGAAAGAAATGGGCAGCTATAAGAACATGGAGAAATTAGTTTGGAACTAGGAGAATCAGAAATAAAACTTCATTTTAAACTTACTATTTTGATACCAAAATCGTATCTTAAGATGTTTCGATGCTTTAAGGCAAATGGAAGGTATTTTTGAAAAGTGAATTCTAGATGAAAGGAGTGATATGCTCCAAGTCTCAGATGTTAGAAATATGAAGTAATTAATCTAAGTAGACAATTTAAAAATAAGTGGATAGAAAGACACATGTGTTAGTAGTTATATTTTTCAGAAATCTTAAATAACAGTGATAGAAATTCAATTTCAATGAGATAAGGCCTAATGGAGAATGTATCATCTCTTGGATTCAAAGCACAGGCATGTGAAAAAGCTGGCCTCAAGGTTAGCAAGAAGAACTTTGCACAAGTAGCAGGACTTTTTCTATCTTGTATTTCAGTCTCTTTATATGGTGGGGAAAATGGTCCCCAGAATCTCTACATTTATACGTTATAGTGTTTTGAAAGAAAAAATGTCCTTATTCCTGTCAGCTCCCAACCCCTAGGCAAGCATTCTGGCTTTGCTTGGATCACAACACTAGACTAGTCACTGCACCCAGGAGTGTGAGGAAATATGATTGATGCAAGTTGTCTCCAAAAACTTCCCCTGAGCTTAGACTGAAGGTGTAAGCTACCAAAGGAAAAAGAGGAAGGTATGCCATAGGTATCGACAACTGATACCCTACATTTACCCCAGGGAAACAACACACACACGCACACACGCACACACACACACACACTCTCTTATGTCTATATTTTCCAATACAGATTACAAACATGATCCTGGTTAATATTTGTCATGCATTCAAAGCAAAACACATTCCCAATGAAAACCATGAAAAAAAAAATGGATTCATTCATGAATCCTGCTCTGATCTGTTTTCCTGTCTATCATGTTCATTACTTTAAAACAGATATGGAAATTGTTCATCATAATTCTTCAATTATGGCCTAAGACATTCATTTAAGAGCAACTTAAACCAGGGACTTGAATGCAATTAGGATTTTCCTGATCTCTTCTGTTTGTTCCTTTCTGTAGTTTCATTCCATGCTCTAGCTTTAGTTTCTCTATGAAGCAGGGATAATGGTCAGAGACAACAATAATTGCAAACATTTTTGCAACAACAAAAATTAGATAACTCTTCCACCAAATATACTGTGGAAATCCCTAGGGCAGACTGACCTACAGGCCAAACTCTGCACCTCACATAAGCATTGTGTCTAGAGGATGGCCAGAGTCTGAAAGCAGTAGTGATGGCCCGACCACGTGTTCAGAGTAGGAGGGGTTAGTTAGTAAGGAATGGGCTAAAAGGAGTATTGAGCACATGATAGTAACTCCTGTGAAATACATTAGGGAATTGGAAAATGGAGACAACTCCTATCTATTGTAATTTGTTTGTCCTCTGAATTAGAATAATTTGCCTATTTTTGTAGAGTCCTTGAGAAACTAATAGAGTTGAGAAAGATTTGCAGAAAGGAATGAAAGATATGCCTCATTGCTAAGAGTTTCTCTTCAGCAAATCCGAGATGCTAGAAAGAATTCATATGTTTATTTTGTCTTACAAATTCTGTGTTGCAATACTTTGATCTTCTCTTCAAAATTCTTTTCAAAGTTAAATAAACATGTGAAATACAATCTAAGATAAAGCAATAAAAATTCAAGATAGTTCAGTTGTTTGATCAATTTACGATTGTGTGGACTCAGTGCACATTCTCATCCCATCAGCAAATTATCTCCCTGTTACAAACATTATCTGAAACCTCCCATCCAAGCACATTTTTGATAGCATTTTGGTTTCACAATCTGTCACTTGAAGTAGCTTCATAAGACTATCATAACAAAATGAATCTTGCTTTCTTCAGACATAAGAGTTGTTAGTAATAGAAACAACTGAAAAATATCTAATGTTCCCATTTTCTTCAGGGAAATAAAGATATTCAATCTTATTTATGACCAAAACCAAAAACAAATATTAGAGTTTTAACAAAAATAAAGTAAATGATAAAAACTATGCAAAGAATGCCATTATTTTTCACATATTCATAAAAAGCAAGGGTAAATATATTTAAAAAGAAATAACCAAACTATTCTTCTGCAGATAAAAAACATTAAAAATTTTAATATCATAAAACCACCCTAGAATTACATTATAAAATACTACACCCAGAGAACTACAGAAAAATGACAGGATGGTCAATGCTAAATGTGTTTGTGTTTAAGACACTTTCATTTCTCTAATATTGGCATGGTATACTTTTGCAGTTAAAATTTGTCATCACCCATTTGGTCTTGAATTATCTGATAGAAAGTTACAATTTGAGAGTTATTTATAACAAGATTTTGGAAAACACAGAAGATAACTTTTAGAATTTATTGTTGCAAAGACTACAGGCATGTACCATTCCCCACTTTATACTGAACTTAAATCCAATGAATAAGCAAAAAACCTGAAAATCTCTGACAAATCGACAACACCAATTTCCATGATGATACTTCTCTTGGAAATAACTGCTAGTGCAAACTATTAATACCAGTGATAAGCAAGATGTCAATTGATTTGTATAAAGCATATCCAAGGTTACCAAAGCAATTTGTTTCATATTGAAACTAAGAGATGTTACTTATAACAGGAGAATAAATTCAGAATCTATAACTAGTGTGAAAGAGACTAACATTTCCCAAATACCTATATTGTAGTGGATACCTAAGCACTCTGAGAGATGAAGGGGTGGTGCTAAAAAATGGTGATGGAATATTTATTGGAGAAAAAGAAGATGATTAAAAAGCCTTTGTGCGACTAGCATTATACCAGATAGTTTTATGCATAATGTCATATTTTTACTCACTACCATTCCTTTTTATTTTTTCCAAGTTCTACAGTGTTTGTTAAATGAACATCTAGACCTAATTCCCATTGGTACGTGTTTTCTATATCCACCCTAGTAATTCATTTTTATTACACAGACTTTCTGTCCCTCAGCACTCATTTTTTTTCCTGAAACATTCTAATACAATAGAAGTAATTTTCACCTAATATAATAGTTGCCTATTGCTGTTGTAACAAATTACCACAAACTTAATGGCATAAAGCAACACAATTTTATTGTCTAACAGTTATGGAAGTAGGAAGCCTGAAATGGGTTTTACCAAGACAAGACTCTGGTGTCAGCATGGTCACACTCCCTCCACCTGGAGGCCATAGGGGAGAATAAGCCTTTATGCCCTTTTCAGCTTTTAGAGCTGGATTCCTTGCATTCGTTGGACTATGGCACCTTCCTTCCTCTTCAAAGCCAGCAGTGTAGTGTCTCAATTTTCCATCTGTTTCTTTCTTCAAATCACCTTCTGTCCCTTTGATTCCACGCTTTCCTCTTATAAGGGTCCCTGTGATTACATCATGCCCACCTGGATATTCCAAGCTAATATCCCTATCTTAAGATCTTTGTTTTAACTATATTTGCCAAATCTCTGTTGCTGTATCAGGTAATATTCTTAGGTCCCAGGAATTCAGACCTGGATATCTTGGTGGGCTATTATTCAGCCTATTAAACCTAGGTTATGCTTTTATGCCATGCATAGTACTATAACAAATAAAGTCTGAATCATCTCATTTCAAAAAATGTACTTTGTAATGAGTAGCCATTGAAAGCCTAATGCAGCTTTGCCATTGCTAAGAACATGACACAATTATTTGGTTTCTTCAGAAACCAGTTCTTCAGGTAACCAACATGATAGAAACATCAGAAATATTAGTGCTATGCCACTAATATTTTCAGTTACTAGAGATTTTATTGACCGTCTTTAGAGTAGTTGGCACTGTAATTGCTATTGTCTAATTATTGATGCTTCTCCTAAAATTCATATGTTGACATCCTCACCCCCAAGGTGATAATGTTAAGAGAAGGGACCTTTGGGAAATTATTAGGTCGTGGTGGTTGAGGTCTTATGAATGATATTAGTGCCTTTATAAAAGAGGCCTAAGAGATCCCTCACACCTTCTACCATGTGAGGACACAAAGAGAAGGCACAATTCACGAGCCAGGAGACCAGCCTTCAGCAGGCACCAAATCTACTGGTGCCTTGATTTTGCATTTCCCAGTCTCTAGAAGGATGAAAAGTAAATTTCCATTGTTTATAAGCTACCCAATCTATGGTATTTTGTTACAGCAGCTGAAAGGACTAAGACACCGTATACTTTTAAGAAAAATCTAAA
The DNA here is from genome assembly GCF_006542625.1 of Nomascus leucogenys. NCBI lineage: Eukaryota > Metazoa > Chordata > Mammalia > Primates > Hylobatidae > Nomascus > Nomascus leucogenys. The sequence goes on along the minus strand of NC_044383.1, from coordinate 67,391,374 downwards.
AGTTAATTACAGTATTTTAAGCTATTAACCAAATTATAATTTTTTAAAGAAAATTATTGGTTAGAATGAAAGTTAACTGGCTATGCTAGATTTATAATTTTCTACTCTTCTTCCCTCAATGCACAATAGGGTGCAAAGCCTGCAACACTAGAAAAATGTTCCAATTTCTGGAAGGAGTTTCCATTCACTAAAACATAGATGCATAATTTATCAGCAAACAATTAATGACTAGAAGACAATTGCATCAAGTGTTCCAACAATAAGAATTTCAGGTTTTAAATAGTATTACCTAGTAGCTCCTGAGACAGTTTCTTGTGAGTTGTTATGAAAATTGAGAGATGACATGAAAAATGGTGAGTAATAAAAAAATCACAATACCAAAAACCATGACTGATGGCCTATTCTCAGGACCTAGCAAGAATTTTCATTGCTTTTAATAGCTAAGATACTGGATTGAGAAAATTACCAGAGACCACATGTGCATCACTTTATGTCAACAAACTATCCTAACTCTCTGAATGAAGATAGCAAGATGCATTATGAATTACCTATTCTCTGATCCTTGACCCAAGCCCTGAAAATACTGCAGTCATCTCTCTGCTATATATCATAATATTTTTTGAAGATCATAAAGTATGTTAGTAACTCCAACAACTTTCTACACTTTGCCCCATCTTGGAAAATAATTGGCAGATGGGTAGTTGAGTTGTATGGTAAGCAAATCAGTGCTTCCTGAACATAAAGTCAGTGCTTAAAATGTAATTGCTGAAAGAAAGAATGTATGAGGAATGTATTTATTATCATTACAAGTAAAGCAGCCTTGGTATAGAGTCTCCAAGCATAATGTAGCTATTAGGACTGCATAAAGTTTAAAATATAAGAAAACCCAACTTTCAGTAGTTTGACTAAATAGGAGTTTTTTTGTTTCGTAAAAGAAAAAATTCAAGCATCAGGCTGTAGTGCCACTGATGTCAGAGACCTGGCTTCAGGTAGCTTACAATCTACCCACTCATTTTGTAGTTTTGATTCTAATGCTTGTGGTGGTAACATTCATCAAGAGATGGCTGTTGAACCTTCATGCATTGCATCCACATTCAATAGGAATGGGCAAAAGGTAGGACTATTTCTATCTGATCTTTTTCTTAGGAAAGCAAAAGTCTTCCTAGAAATCTCTGCAACAGACTTTCTACCGATATCATTGGCCAGAACTAGGGCTAGGATCGCATCAGGTTTTGCAAATAAAAATATAAGGATATCAATCAAATTTGAATTTTAGGTAAACTATGAATAATTTTATACTGTATGTCCAGTACAATATTTGGGACATTGGAATTGTTCATTATTTACCTGATATTCAATTTTACCTGTACATATACTTGATCTGGCAACCTTGACTGGGTCACACAGCTATGCTGCTACTAGTATGTCATGAATGTCTTAAGCCAGTCATTATCCATCATTTAGGCCAGAACACACTGCCTGTTTATGAAACAAAACAAAACAAAAATGTCTGTGCAAGAAAAAGATAGAGGTGAGAAAGTGAAGCAATTAACCGTGGCCGTTAGAGGCTGCTGAATGGTATTCCCTGTCAGTTCTAGGAATTAAAATAGCATAGAGAATGAATTAGAGAGGAATAAGAAGCAGACACTTCAACTTACTGTCAAATACAGATCTACAAACAACCAAGCAGATAAAAACTAAAGCAAAGGGAAAGAAATCCAACAACCTACCTTTTGCTCTCCCATAGAAATTATGGAATTCAAGTAACTTTGAGGTAGGGGAGCTCTCCCCTAAAATAAAGTATAATGGTTCAATATATTAAAAAATAACTGTAAAAATAGAAAGAGAAATAAACTGGTAAGCATTTTTCCACAAATAAAACAGGCAAACAGTTGATATGCTTACTTTCTAAAAATTTCTGCAAAGTAATAATTTAAAGTATCACTACTATCTCCGAAAATATGAGCAAAGGTTATGGATGTTCATAGAAAAAAAATGCATGTGACTAACAATGTGTTTAGAAAATATGCAACAACTTAGTAATGAAAAAATCAAGTAAGTCAAATGTCATTTTTCACCTATCATATTTTCAATCCATGATAGCAAAGTATTTTCTTAGATGAAAAAACCTTATATACTAACTGTAGTGGCAAAGTTGGTGCAACATCCCTGGAAAACAATTTGAAATATGTAGGAAATAATTAAAGGGCATGCTCATTGAATAAGTAATTCTGAATCCAGGAATCACTTCTTAGCAAACAATCATTTGGTAGACAAATAATTGTTTAGAAACCTCATTTCTTAATTTGAAACAATAAAAAAATCTTTAAGATAAAACAATAAGAAAACATCTAATATAAAACAATCAGAACACATTAAAGATAAAATTACGTTTCCAGAATACCTATGACAAAACTACAGGGACAGAGAACAGATTTGCAGCTACCAGAAATTAGAGGGAGGAAGTGGATGTGACTACAAGGGTTTAAACAAGGGAATCTGGGGGGATGTTGGAATTGGTCTGTATTCTTTTGGTGAAGGTGGTTACCAGATTCTATGAATGTGTTAAAATTCATAAAATGCTATACCAAAAAAAAAACGAGGAAGAAGAAGAAAAAGGAAAAGAAGGAGGAAGAGGAAAGGGAGGAGAGAAGAGAAAATAATTATTTATCTCTACATAAATTTTAAAAAATTGTGACCAATATGCATAATATATGTGTGTTGGGAGGAAGCTGGAAAAGAAAACCAAACAAAAACGGAAAATATCACTCACTTCTTAGTATTCTCTTCCCAAGATAGTACAATTAAGAGCTACTAATAGCTAGGAATTTTTCTATAGACTGTACTGTATACATATGAACTCATATCTATAGATAAAACATATATTTGAATCATACTGTATTTAGTACATACTGCTTTATCACATATAAAATAGATATTGTCATATAATTACATTTAATATACACATTATATGATTAAATATCATAGCTTATGAATGTAATTTATTTAACCATTTCGCATACTTAATGATATAATTAAGTATGATCTCTATTTTATTTACATATTCATATATAACTATTTTAATCATAAAGAGATATATTTTCTAACAAAATACCTGACAATATCCTTGAAGAACGGTTGCTATGGTGATTTTGGTTTAGCTATAAACAATCTTAGGTGCTTGTTATATTCCTTTTTCACACCTGTCAAGGTGCTGCCAGGACAGCCTGTCTTGCATAATATGCTGCCCTTTGCTTTCTTTTGCTGCGAACTACAAATGTAGTGATTGCAAAATGGCCACTTATGTACTTTTTTCACACTCAGTGAATTAAAAAGAACAACGAAATATTTATTAAGGAAGATTGTTAGTCTTTGAACATTATCAAAATACAGAACTTTAAAGCTCTAGTATTTACAAATATGATATACTTTTATATAATTTAAGCTCTGTGGTAAATGTGTAAATTTCCCATGTTGTAACAATTATAAAGATATATAAGAACTACTATGCTGTTTGAAGAGGCAGATCTTTGAAAATTATAGTGCATTTCATTATGATTCCAAAGCAAGAGAAACTAAATTATCAATGATTTCTATGTACACTAAACCCAATAGCAGTCAAGTTTATTAAATTCAAGAACAGACTGATGGAAAATAATATAAATTATCTCTATATGCACCACTATTCCAGGCAGTAGCTCTGATATCAAAGAAAGATTTTTTTTGCAACAAGCTTTCCTACCTTTTCTCTAAGGTGTAGCACAACGTCAGAGGGCCATCTTGTAATATCCAGGTGGGAAGGGGGTGCATCAGGGTGTGTATTGCATATTGGAGCATCCAGTTATCCAGTTTAATTTTCACAACGTTCAAAAAGTGTACAGTTCAGAGCCTGGTTATCAAGTCCAAGCAGGCATAAGTGAAACGGGCTGGAGCCAGGTAATTCTCTTGCTGAGTGTAAAATATCAAGCAATGAAGTAGGCATGAGGCAGCTGCATGGTGGCTACCAGGAGCTCAAGGACTACAGCTGCTAGATTGCCTTCCCACACTTCCATCAATCCAGCCAGTAGGAGAAAATAAGACCAAATGAATTCAGACAGTTTATTACTTTCACAGACAGCAACAACAAGATCAATGTGCTCTCAGCTCCCTTCATCCTAGTCCCACGTGAACACACCAAGTTACAGAGGTTGCATGACGGGCAGCGTGGGTGCTGGGTAGCTCTAACACTGGAGAGTCAATGTTAACCTACAGCCAAGTAGTTTAAAGCCTGCAGCTGTACCCTAACGGAGGGTAAGGTAGAAAGTCTGTTGCTCAACTGAAACTAGTAAGATGGACTAGAAATGGCCTAGTGGTGGTTTCCCCAAGATAGGAGAAGTAGCATGGTCTTGTGACAACTCCTCATCAGGTGGCTTGTTTTTCTGTGCTCAAGATAAATTATAAGGCAATCTGCAAAGACTGGGTCACAATGCTGTCAAGCTTTTCCCACATAATCTATGTGGACATGTTCAAAATTACCAGGACTTTGGGAGATTTTCCGTACATAGAATGACTTACGAGATGTTAAGCATTAAAACTATGACTAGCAAGATGCGGCAAGATCCTTACCTATGGTTTCTGAAGCCAAAGATACCAGCATGTACTAAGTTGGTGAGTTTTTAATCATGTCACTGGTGTATCTTTCATACACCAGTAAGCAATACATAAAAAGAATGAATTTGTGAATAACATATGTTTTTTAATTAATTCGTGCACTGAGCTGCTATGTATTAACCAGGCCTGGTTGGCCCTAAGCCACAATTAATTTGCAAATAGATTAATAGGCTAACCTGCTTTTTGTCACTTACCCCCAACCTGTGAACACAGTGTAGCTCAGGTGCAGCCCGGACCCTCAGACTGGAGAAAAGTCCCTGTCCACGTGCCACATGTCTCATTTCTGCTTGAATACTTATGAATTATGACTTCACAGAAGCTTCCTTACATTATTAAACAGTTGATTGAAACCAATGCTGCAACTTTTAAGTTACTTCTAAGTGCAAAGTTTGGTTTTTGTTTTTCTTTTTTTTCCCCCTACTGGCAAATACCAGATTAACATGCTACCTCTTATACATGGTTGTTCTCAACAAACTAAAACATGCTTATCTTCATTTTCTGGTTATCTGCTCCCAGAAATTGTAGGGGCCAGAGAAAAGAGTGTTCCAGCATTGATTGTTTCCTCCAGCACAGAAATAAAATTCACTGCTCTGACTTTCAAGACATAAGTCATAGGCAAAATCAGAGAATCTAAATAAGTAGCGAAAGAATGCAAAGCTTTTAAATCTCTTACACTGCAGTTATAGAAGGCAGCCATAATAATAACATTTTAGTGATAAGTACCTGACAGGGGACATGGCATCTCCTGTTCCTATGCTGACTTCTGACATTGTCTTCTTTCTCTTTTTAAAATTGTCTACTTAAGTTCATGTCCTGGACCTGTGAATCCATCTATTTGGTCAACACATATTTATTGAACTAGGTTGAGAACTGTCGTTAAATTTCTGCCTTGGTTAAGTGTGATTATGTAGGAGACAATCAACAACTCAAGAGAACTTCAGTTCATACTTGTAATGAAGACAATGAAATTGGCGATATGGCCAATAGTTGGTGGAGTGCTTCTTTAGAGGTCTTCTAGATCTGGATCATCAAGCTCTTCACCATCAGTTTCTAAATCTCACAGTGGAAAAGCAACCAAAATAGAGACATTTTTATGAAAATAGAACTTAATATGCTGCAATTTTCTACTTAGTGTTATTAATTCAATTTATCCAAGATTATCTTCTGGAAATATTGCGAGCCTATTGCATATAAGAAAACTTATAGAATATACTAATTCTACCTATTGGATCAAAACCAAACCGTTTGAATGTGGATGCTTTCAATGTGTGGTATCGTTACCTTCATTTTATAATCTTATAGCATAAAAATGACTGTTGCCCATTTTTTTGCCTGGTACGATTTTTACTAATTCTTTGAAGTTTAGTTACAATCAATCCCATTTAGCAAGCAAAATCTTCCAGTTCTGTTAGAACTCCAACCTCCCTGTATGTGCCTCTCAGGCCTGAATTATCCTTGGGGTCTCTGTGTCCCTTACTAGCCTATGAGCTCTGTGAGGCTGGGCAGTTCCTAGCCCTCTGGGAGGGATAAACAAAAACAAGAAAGAATAAATGACTAGGCAATGTGAGAGGTCATATGCGGTCTAAAGGAAACAATAAACTTTTAAACTAATATTGGAGACAACTGCATGTGTGACAAATGACTTGTTTCCCATTTACAATTTTAAGTTTCAAGTCAAAAATCAGGTGTTGCTTACTTATGTAAGAAATAGGTTTAAAAACATAGTCTAGGAATACCTTTGCTTCTCTAAAGACCTGGAACGTTTACTCCTCACAGATACTGAGAACTGCATTAACTAACATTTCCCTTTTTCTTTGACTTCTAGGGATATCAGACACAAATTTATGTCTCAATTATAGCATCCTCTTTGGACCTTATGTTCGCTTATCTGTGTTCTCTTTTCCCCTTGGTCTGTTCCACTTCTTCTGATTTATATTTTCCCTGGTCCTGATATTTTATTTATGTTTTACTATACTGTTGGTTGTGTTGTTATAAGCCATTCTAAATCCTTTGTGGATTAACTTGGGATATAAATAAGCTACTTGCTTAAAATTGTTCTGAGTGCATTACCTGTACCATCTCTAAGGGACATGAATTCTCCAAAAAACAAAACAAAACAAAAATTCCAGGTTTTAAAGTTCTTTTTCTTGTAAATTTTTTTAAAGAAACAGTAACACTTTTTAAAACAACATTGTAGGTAATTTCATTTGTAAAATATCAACTAAATTTTAAATACTATGAAATTTTATTCCCTTAATCCTAAGCCCCTCTCAAAGAAAAAAGGGGTTATTTTAAATATAAGCAGAAATAATTCTTCCAAGGTCTTATAACTCTCATTTTATTTTTATTTTAATTTGTACATCTTCACTTTCATGCTTGTATGGACTTGTTCATAATCTACATGTATCATTCCTATATGATAATTTCAGGACTTAGCTTGACTCTCATGAAATAATTTAAGACACAAAAGAGAAGATGTATAATAGCATAGAAGGTATTGATAACTTTGCGTACATAAATTTTAATCACCTGTATGGAATTATAAGAAATTTTCAAATGCAAAAGAAAATCTAGAAAAATTAATTAATTCACATGGCTAACTGAGGGAGAATTTCTTTAATGGACATATAACTCCTTCAAATTACTAAGAAAAAGAGTAATAACTCAAAAGAGAAATAGTCAAAGTATATAAATATGTAGGTCACAAAAACTGAATAAAAATATGAAAAGATGTGTAGCTTCATCATAATAAATGCAATGAAGATATAAAAATCAATGAGCTATAGCTTTTTATTTATCAGACAGGCAAAAATTAAGTCATCTGAAGACCATACATTTTAACCAGGTTACCAAGGAATAACCCCTCTTACCTTCTGTTGATAGTATATATAGCTGTGAATTTCAGAAGGCAATGTTATTAACATTTTCAAATGTACATAATCTTTAATCCAGTCAATTGACTCCTGGGGATTTTTACATACATATTTGAAATGTAGATATTTTAAAGGAATTTTAATTCTGTAAAAGAGAGCTTATTTCTTAAAACCAAGTTCTTTGAGTCTAAGTAAGAAAAAAAAACATATAATCTCACAATTAAAAGTGTGCTTTTCCCACATATTAAGATTTTTACACAATTATATGTTATATGTACAAAAATATTACATTATATTGACTCTTAACTGCATTTTTGATGAAAGAATATATCATGGATATGTTTTTGTCATTACGTATTATTCTACAAGGGCGTCTGATAGCTACACAAGTCTACTGCATACACATGAACATCGTTTTAATCTTCTAACAGCAGAATATGTGATTGTTTCTAGTGTGTTTTTTTTTCTTTTAGAAGTAAATAGCTATCAGATAAAATAAAACAAAAATCTAGAGAATAAAGTAAAACATATGTGTGGCAACAGCTAAGATTGGTCTTACCTTCACTGGATATTTTATATTTTCGTGCTCCATCACCTACTGCCAACTCACCTAACACGCCCAGTACCTAGCTGCTGTCAGCTCCGGAAACTTTTCTGATGTGCGGAAGCTGGACCTACTTTACTTCTATTCCTTGTTCCAGCATTGAAGACTCCAGCTGACTCCTTTCTAGAACATGATCAGAATATGGCTTGTTAGGGTTTGTTATGGCTATTTAAGCCATACACAGGCCAGTGTTTAATGGGGCTGTTCTGTAGCTAGAGTAAAATCCTGGGGGAAATCTTTGTCATCTCAGCTTTTCCTGGGCTTGAAGTAGCAGGCAAGTACTGTTGCTCCTTTCAGGTGGTCAGCAGACTCCTTATCAGTAAAGCTCCGTGACCAATGTGTAAACAATTTTGTTCCAATGATGTGAATGTGGATGAAATTAGAAAGCTTTAAGATAATTAAGTACTGAGGTAGCACGCTCAAGTTCCTGAACTTTAATAAAAACCCAGACCCTTTTGCCTAAATAGTAATGCCTTTCAGCCCTCTCCTCACAGAGGCAGATGTAGCATGAACAGGTGCATTGGCTTTGCTGATACTAAACACCCATTGGGACCTGATAACTTAAAAGACCAGATGAGAAGGTTCTCATACCTTGGGACCCACTGATTTTCGAGATTCACTTTATACTTCTCTGTAGTTAGCTGCACCATCATGCTGTGCCCTTCTGGTAGTGGCAGTAAAGTAACCATGAATATGTGTTTGTAATTACATAAAATCTAAAAGCAAAGAAACCTACAAGCAAATGGCTTCTGCTTACGAATTCAATTTATACAAGTGCCAACCTATAATTTAGAATGGTGGCTTGAGTGCCTCTTCATGCAGAAATTTGCAATTGATGGGGACATACACAGAATCAAATAAGGAAACAATGTATTCCTATTGCACCCCATTGTCAGAGGTGATGAACAGATTTGAAAAGCAGCAAAGGAGCAGAGCAAAATACTGTACCACCCGGAATGTTCAAGGAGAGAGAGAAGAGAACAGGCATTCGTGACGGGTCAAGTTGACCTTAGGCAGGCTCCAGATGTAGATATAAAATAACCTCACATCCTTGATACTTGAACACCCACTATTTTAGCTTTATCTTCAAAACAACTGAAACTGACCTCCAGGCTAGAGAAGGATTTTCTAATTATGGGGCTGAATATCAAATATTAGCATTTGACTAGGTTGATGGAGTGAGAGGTCATGGAGAGAGGCTACATCATTTTGAGTTTTTATGTCAGGTTGAAAGCACACATTTCCTCAAATGAGAACCCCTGCTTAACATTATACAGCTAAATAACGGCAGAGCTGATTTTTTTTTCAACTAGGAAACATAAAATTATATTTGCCACTTCCCATGTGGTAATTCCAAAACGATGTGATTTATATATAGTTACTTATGTAGACCTCACAGTGAGCATATATAGAAGGTATTTATTTTGATTTAAACTTACTGGTTCTTAATTTTAAATTCAAGGATACATGTGCAGGATGTGCAGGCTTGTTACACAGGTAAACATGTGCCATGGTGGTTTGCTTCACAGATCATCCCATCATCCAGGTATTAAGCCCGGCATCCATTAGCTACTCTTCCTGATCCTCTTCCTCCTCCTGCCCGGCTGCCCTGTGACTGGCCCCACTGTGTGTTGTTCCCCTCCATGTGTCTGTGTGTGCTCGTCATTCAGCTCCCACTTATAAGTGAGAACACATGGTATTTGGTTTCCTGATCCTGAATTAGTTTGCTAAAGATAATGGCCCCCTCTTTTTGGAATAGTATATCATTTACTGTACTCCTCAATATTTCAAAAGTGGGACAAATGCTATATTCTACATCTCTACCTCAAATTCTCCTGTTGGTGAGGTTTTTTGTTTGATCAACTTCGTCATCACAACTTTCAGCTTCTTTTTAGAGGTTACCGTACTACTTTTATTTGTGGCAACTTTACTACTTTTACAGATTGGAGAAGCGTAGGAACACGTTCATTTAAGGTAAGAAGGAGTGTTTCAAAAAGCCTGGCAATGTTACAGCAAAGGATCTCCTGAAATCCTTTATCTCCTGAAATCCTTTATCGCCTGAAATCATATTGGGATGAGGTCTATTATCTCAGGAATACTGTTATAGCAAAAGACTTTTAAGTAGTGAGGAAAATGCTTAAAGTGTAGATATTTTTATGTTTCTATTTTTACTATTTTTAATCTGCCCACATATATTTATATGCTTTATTTCCTTTTTACAATGCCTTTCCTTTGGATGAAATATTGCTGTTTTAATTTTAAAGTCAATACATTTTAATTAAATTAATATATTTGCATATCTTATATTCAAATATCATATTCAGAATGTAATCTGACTTCTGCTTAATTCTAGAACAAACCAAAATTTTTTTAAAAATGAAGAAAACTTTCTTCACCCCAAGCAAAACTGATCTCTGGTAAATAAATGTTTCCTCAGAAAATGGGATTAATACCTTTTAGATGTCTTCTTCTTGTTCATCTTATTTTAAACATATCTTCCTTCTCTTTTTAGACATTGTTTACTTCTTTGCAGGCATAATATTTTCATTCTGTCTCTGTCAAGAACTCTTCCACCCAGAAGTCAGTACTAGCTTCCTATCTACCCACTGAATTCACTGTTTATGTAGAGAACTTTTCATTTCCAAGAAAGGCTACCAAGGCCAAAGCCAAGTTTAACTTGAAGAACAGGGCACATCATTTTGAAATACCAGATGCTTAGATGACTGAATGTATGATATTTGGAGGCAGGAAGACTATTTGTCTTGACAATCTATACCACATTACACTGGTTTATTTGAAGGTTACTTCTTTGTTAAAGCACACATACTTCCCAGATGATAAGATTTGCTTAAGGTTACATAGCTAGCTAGTGAGAGAACTGAGCTTTTCCTTTGATTAGACCATACTACCTCCTGTACATAAAATTTTATTAAAATAATTATTTTATTTCTAATTTTAATCACATGTTTTACTTCTGTACCAGTTTTTCTACAGATTTTCATTAAAATAAACATCCAAGGAAGGTGCTTTGACATCATGTATACTATTGTCGAAATTATATGTTATTTGCTAGTCTCTGAATTAAGCACTCTATGCATATTTTTGTATTTAGTCTGCCTATTAGCAATACTGAATGGATAGGCCTAAATTTAGGTTCAAAGCACTTGAAGAAGAATAAAGATTTTCATTTCAGTGTTAATATTTCTGCTATAAAATTGTTAACTGATTTAAACAGGAATTTTAGCCTTGTGCAGAAAAGACACTTATTTGCAGCATACTTACTTACAACAATTTTAATATGATAACCTTAGAGTAGATTAACATTTGTTAATGCTTCGTGTGTTGATTATTTTTCTGCCAAATGTTTTTAATGTCAATATTAATGTCTGAATATAATTTGACCTTGGTGATATGATTCTGTATAGTAGTAAGTTATGTCATGAGAAGTCTCACTATAGTAGTATTTTTCCTGACATAGTTTTCAAAAATTAATTCATTATTTTATGGTATTTCTTTCAATTTTGGGGGGTTTTCATAAAAAGAGAGTTCTAATTTGAATACTAGTAAAATCCAAATTTAAATTGTGCTATCCCCATTGGTTCCCTAGGTTTGGGTTTATTTTTATTTTATGTTGTCTTTTCTTTTATTTCAGATCTATTGCATCCCTAGTTTTTGCTAAATTTATCTAGCCAATTATTAGCTAGAGTATCATTACATTCCACGGTAAATTATTTAGTAGCATGAAACAATGTATTCTGAAAATGAGGACTGTGTATCAGTGAGCTCACAAGTTCAGTGTAATTTGTCAAGGTTCTAAAGAAAACATCTCAGTGAGTCATTGAAAATGAGAAAGGAAGCGTTTGGTAAAACATTGCTTCTCATTAGTATGGCAAGTCAGTAAGTATTTGGGGTTGGAGGAGAGGCCCTGCTGATGGATGAATGTGCTTTTTGGGATATTCCTGATTAGTTAGTAAGTGGTGTTTGTTACTATTTTTCTGAGAGTTGCATCAGACTATAATAAAAGTGGCCTACGTTTTTGTTTTTAACAATTGCAGGTAAACGATGAAGGCCAAGGCTCTGAGAAATATTTAACCCAGGAAACCAACCACCATCATGGGAGTTAGAAAAAGGAGACCTGAATTCTCAACTGAGTTCTACCACTATCAAGTTTGTTACCTTTGACAAATTATTGATTACTCTGACCTTCAATGTATTTTTTTGAAAATGAAGGGAACAGACTAAGTGGTATCCCTACTTCAACTTTTTTTTTTTTAACAAGGTTCCTGAATTTACTGCATGTAAAAAGACACTAAGAAAGACCAATTAATATAAAAATCTAATTTTAGAAACAAAGACCAGGCAGGAAGAAGGTTTTCTTTAAATTGCCCACAACCAAGATAGCCCTCAAACCCAGTGGGCTTCCTCCTGTCAGTTCCAGCAGCGTCACAGTTGCTGGCAGGAAACAGGGCTCCTGCGAAAAGTATTTGCATTACAGAAACAGCTACCGTGGCAGCAGCAGAAGGAAGAACAGTTCCCTAATGAAGGTCAGCAGAGACTGAACCATCAGCCTGTGTTTTCCAAAGAAGTACCTATCAGGATTTTTCAGGCTGCATTTTAAAATCACACAGGGAGCTCTGAAATATAGTGATACTCAGGCCACACCTAAAAACAAGGAAATCAGAATCTCTGTGATGGGGCACAGGCAGAGATGATTTTTAGGGGATTGTCAGGTGCCTCCAGCACACAGACTAGACTGAGAACCACTCATCTCAAGCAAGATTGGAAAATTCACTTCCATTTTAATTATTTATTCAACTCAATTGTTAGTGGGAAAACATCCTGCTACACATTTGCCATCTCTGCATTAGAAGGTGTTTTTTGTTTTCGTTGTTTGGCTCATGGTTTTTTTTTTTTTTTTTCTACACTAAAATTCTTCAAGCAACAAATAGCGTCTGCTCACTGAGGGTTTTTTGGAATAGCCATAAGTTCTTCAGAACCTGCTTTATTTATTATAATCAGTCTTTACTTCTGAAGTAGACTGCAGACCTCCCGGGAACAGCCAAATAGTTAAGAATGCATGGAAATAAGACAAATTCACAGGGAAAAAAACACACACACACACACACAACTTTTTAGTTTTATAGTGGCTTTATAGATATTGGTGTTTTTGATTCTCACGAAAGACTTTGAAAATAAGAGTTACGCTCATTGTGAAAGGCTAAAAAAATCAATGACCACGATATAAGTGACTTTTACAGTTACATTAAAAATCACCTTCTCTTTTGTCTTCAAACCTACAGCATGAACATATATTTCCAATATTAAAACAAAAAGTAATTTGAACTTGCTATGTTTCTTTCTTCAATGTTTATGTCTTCTTTATACTTTCATAATTATTTTTCAGAAAGAGAAAAGCAGCCTAACCTATTGCCTCTATATTTTAATTATTGAGTCCTTTAGGCCCTTGCAGCTGACTTCTAGTTACTGCATCGTGTAAACTATTAATTTAGGACTTCGATATCCAGAGAGTAGAGTGATGCCAGATCAAATCATCTTCCTACCCCAATGCATAACAACAAGTAAATTTAATATTCTAAGACAAAAATTCACTAGTATTAAAACACAGGAAGTTTAACTTAATACCATAAACCTCAAAATGTGACAGTGAAGGAAAGAACTAGAAAATTCTGGAGTAACATTATTTCTAACATACCTGTAACCCAACCTCAGAAGCAGTAGTCTGAGTAAACAAAATTGTCACAGTTCTGACTTAGTTTACCAAATGTGTACATAATTATGCTTAAGGGCATCATTTTTCCCCTTCTTGACTCCGGGATGAGAATTCTTAAAAATGAAAGGTTACAAGATGGTGGAACCTTTGTACATTTTTGTACCACCACACAAGATGGTGGTGAAAGTGCAAATAGCTGTCAGAGAGAGTCTTGTTAAGTGATGGAAATGAAAAATGGTACCTGACTTTGACAGAAATAGAGCCTCTAGGGTCTTTTGGAAAATTAGGGAGCCATCGGAATTCATGTACCTCCTCATAATGACTGGCTGCATTCCCTGCTAGACTGAAGTATAGGTGGCACAGGATAGTTAAAACAGTCTCACAAAACAGTACAGAGGTATATGTAATTCCAGCTGAACTCATCTTAGTCGGGACAAAACTGCTTAAGTTAAATATGGATAAGATGTAAAGAAGAGGCACGATGGCTCCTGAAAAACCTACTGCTGTAAGAAGGTGATAAAATAAAGGAACATGACTCATAAGAGAAAGATGAAGTACTCACCTAGCGAAAGACACTCAAATGTGAACATTTCTCCTGAATATTTTAAGTTCTAGTAAACTTTACAAGAGCCCAAAGACCAATGATAAAACCATATAACAAGGTAACTCCATGTTTCGGCCAGGCATGGTGGCTCACGCTTGTAATCACAACAATTTGGGAGGCCAAGGTGAGTGGATCACCAGAGGTCAGGAGTTCGAGAGCAGCCTAACCAACAAGGTGGAACCCCGTCTCTACTAAAAATACAAAAATTTGCCAGACATTGTGGCGGGCGCCTATAATCCCAGCTACTCAGGAGGCTGAGGCAGGAGAATCACTTGAACCCGGGAGGCGGAGGTTGCAGTGAGCTGAGATCATGCCATTGCACTCCAGCCTGGGCAACAAGAAAGAAACTTCGTCCCCCAAAAAACAAGAAGAAATAAATAGAAAACTCCATGTTTAATCCTGTCCCAGAATTTCAGAATAAGAAAACCAATAGTCAAACTTACATCTCCAAGTGGATACATACTAAACAACTCAAAGTTAACGTAACCATAACTGAATTCTTCAACCCTAAAATGTACTTCTCCTTCAGTCTTCCTCATTACAATAAAAACCAGCCCAACCATCAATTTGCTAAAGCCAGAAGTATACTCTTTTCTTCCTCCTTCCCTTCGTTCTGCTGGCCAGTTGATCATCAAATCTTACTGAGAGTTACTCCTCCAAAATCAAGCAAGAAAACCCCAAAAACCTCAACTCTTCAAAGTTTTACTGATGTAACAACTGAAAAGCAGAAGAAAATATAAGGCAATACTCCAAATTGAATAGATGTATTTATAAAAGTATTGATCAATGGGAAAAACTATACTGAATACAAAATTTTAAAACTAGAAAGAGAAATGGCAAATAACAATGAAAAATAAAAAAAATTGGCCAGGCATGGTGGCTCATGCCTGTAATCCCAGTACTTTGGGAGGCTGAAGCTAGAGAATCACTTGAACCCGTGAATTTGATATCAGCCTAGGCAACATAGTGAGACCTAGTCTTTAAAAATAATAATAATAATAATAATAACTTAAAAGAAAAAAATTGTTAGAAATAGTTTATATATCAGAAAAAATGAAATTTCAAAATGCATATGAAATACTAAACTCACATGATAATTAAGTAAGGGCCACTGAGAAAAGTAAAGCATGTACTAAGAATGAAAAAGAAAGAACCAGAGACAGAAGAAATTTTAAAAATCATAAGAGACTACTCACATTCACTCCATGCAAATACATTTGAAAATATAGTTGAAGCAGATAATTTCCTGTGGAAATACAGATTTTCAAAATTAATCCCATTGGAAAGCATAAGCAGACTGATTTTCTTAGATGAGACAGAGAAAGTAATTAACTTCACCCTCTTTCACCAGGAAGATGCTGACCCAGATATTTCCAAAGTAAAATTCTACCAAACCTACAAAAACCAGATAGAGCTAATACTTTATAAATGGTTCAAGATAATTGTTAATAAATCAGACTATTTTTATCAAGTGAGTTAACATTGATAATAAAATTTGATATAGAAACGTATTTGTGAATATGAATACAAAATACTAGCTAAAATATTAAAAGGCTGAATCCAATAGAACATTAAGAAAATAAAATAATACACGTGATCAGATAGAATTTATTCCAGTGATGTAAATTTTGTTAACTATTAGGAAATAATGAAATATGATAATATATTAAAGTATAAAATCATTTAAATATCTCTGTAGATGCTAAAAAGACGTTGACAAATTTAAGTCTTCTTCATGAAACCTCAAGAAAACAAATAATATTTTAGCTCTAAGGCAAGTATGTTATGGAATAAAAACATTAGGAGTGTTTTGCTAAGATGAAGAGCAAAGCAAGGATGCCCACTATCTCCACTCTTCAACATTCTACCATATGTATTAGCCCCCCCAAGAAAGTAAGCCAGAAAAGATAAATCAGCTAGAGGCAAAACATTCAGTAAAGAAGAAAAAAAAAATCTCTACTTGCAGATGATATGATAGTGAACTTTGGAAACCCAAAAGAAATGATAAAACTGATCATTCAACACTAAAAACATAATAATATAAAACAATAAAACAATTCAGGAAGGAATAAAATTAACAACAAAAATCAATAGCTTTCATCTACATAGACAAAAACCAGCTAGAGGACATCCTATTAGAGAAAACTCCATTGCAATAGCAACAAAAATTAAATGCTTAAAACATTTAGGCCAGCCGCGGTGGCTCACGCCTGTAATCTCTGCACTTTGAGATGCCAAGGCAGGTACATCACCTGAGGTCAGGAGTTCAAGACGAGCCTGGCCAACACAGAGAAGCCCCATCTCTAGTAAAAATATAAAAAGTAGCCAGGAATGGTGGCGGGCACCTGTAATCCCAGCTACTTGGAGGATTGAGGCAGGAGAATTGCTTGAACCCAGGAGGCAGAGGTTGCAGTGAGCTGAGATCACGCCATTGTACTCTAGCCTGGGCAACAAGAGCAAAACTCCTTCTAAAAAAAAAAAAAAAAAAAAAAAAAAGAAAGAAAAAAATTAAAAGAAATATGCAAAATTCATATGAGAATACTTTGAAACACTTCTGAAAGACACAGAAGTAGACTAAAACTTTGATGTCATCCGCTCTTGAATAGGGTGACTCAACATCATAATCATGCCAATTCTCCCAAAGGTAATTTATAAAGTCAATGTAATTCTAATAAAAATACCAGCAAGCTTTTACATAAAGTTAGACAATTTAATACTAATTTTCATGTGGTACAACTAAATATGCAAGAATAGGCAGGAAAACACTAATCAAAAGAAAAACTAGATGGGGTAATAGCCCTACTAAAACTTCAGATATATTTTTAAGCTCTTAATTATAACAGCGTTGCACTGGCGTATGACAAATAGAACAGCGGAATAGAATAGAAGGCCCTGAATTAGAAACAAATGCACATGGAAAATGAGTACGCAATAAAGGTAGCATCTCAACTCACTAATCATATGGTAAGGCTAAACAGGAAGAATAACTTAAAAAATAACTTAAAAATAGATTTGAACAAATGGTGCTGTGACAACTTGGTAGCAATTAGGAAAACTATAAAATTACATTTGTACTTCATACCGTACACAAGAATAAACTTCAAATGAATCAGGATCTAAATGTTAAAAAGGAAACAATACAAATATTAGAAGGAAACACCCTAACCCCTGTGTCAGAAATGTATATGCTGATACAGCCGTATTTCTATAAGTGAATATAGCAGATTGTAAAGACTATCTGTACTGTTCTCTTTCATGCAAGAAAGAAGGAGATAGAAGAAAAAAGGTATCTGTGCAAAAGAATACTAGAAGAATCAACTATAAACTAATGAGATTGGTTACTCATTAGAGATTGGGTGGCTGGGAGTAAGGTAAAAAAAAATGCGGGAAAAGTGAACAGGAGAGAAATAATAAGAAGAAAATGGCACTTCCGTGAGCATGACATACATAATAACATATGTACATATGCATATATACAGAAAAGTGTGTGATTTATATGTATATAAACACATATATACGTACACACAGGTATATTTAGAAATAGATACAGATACGTTTGTACACCAGTATTTTCTAGTTGTGAGTACCCAGAGGGCAATGTCACTCCAGTAGTAATGAACATACTTAGCATCTAGATCTTGAATTTTAAATAAGATTTATCACTAAAAGTAAACTAAAGTTTCTTGGAGATAGGGTTTATTCCAGCGTTGAGGTGGGGAAAATACAGGAAAACCTCAGGATATTTTGTAGTGCTGGAGAATGGGAAAAGATCATGGAAACATGCCAAAAGGAAAAAGGAGCCTCCTTGAAAGAGCTCCCAGTAGCTAAATCTGGGAAAAATTAAACATCAAAATCAATAATAATAGTAATATTTTATAACCCATAAAATTAAATAATTACCCATGAGTACCTACTCAGGTAAATAAATGAGTAAATAGTTAAACAGGAAGACTGACAACTCTTACAGAAAATTTCAATTAATAAATGTAGAGAAGATTATGGAAATATTAAATTAACATTTGGAAAATAGCACAGTAATAAATTATTCAGACAAAAATGATTAATAGAAGCTAAAATTTGTAGGTGCGTATTTGTGTAACCTCATCATATCTTTCCTCAAGATATTTATTAATAACAAGGAGAAAAATAGTGACTATAATGAAGAAATCATTATCAGATCCAATCTACCCTTTATTGATTTCTCTGTAAATATCTCTCCTCGGCCAGTTGGCACGACGTTAAGTTTTATTCTTAGTTCTGGTTCTGGTGTGCTTCCTTTGGTGAGTTCTTGCAAGGTGCATAGCATCTGCTGAAGTGCATACTCCTGCAGCACGAAGATGTCAGCAGCATCTGTACCCCCTCAAGTGGTTGCTCAATAAGTGTCATTGCCTGGCATACCCCCATGTACAGAGTTCCTCAAAATACTCTCATGTGGCTTTGCAGCAGTTTCCACCATGTATCATCTCCTAATGGACAGCTTCCCTTGAAACCCCAAAAGGTATATTTCTAGTCCCACCAGTGCAGACCTCAGTGAACCTCCCCACCATGCAGGAAGCTATGACTCCACCCCCTCCAAAGAGAACTGGATCTCAGCCCAGTAGAAAAAATTCCTAATGTTTCTTCCAGACTTCTTCCTCCTCTGAGGGCTCTGTATCAACCCTAAGTGTAGTGGCCGGTTTTTTTTACATCTACTATTCCTGTATTCTTCAGCATTCTCTTTATCTCTTACTAGCAATCTCCAGTTACTTCAAACCACAGTTATACTTAATATTCTCTATAATAAACTTTCCCTGATCAGATTATCAATGTATTTTCTGTTTCCTGGTTGGACCCTGACTGATACACTACACTAAACAAGTAATCAAAGTTCATATCGTCAGCAATAAGACATATTGACCTCATGTGCCTGCTGATATGTGGCCTCTCCCTCTTCAGAGAGTCATACCACATTTTAGTATTCTTGAAAAAATGAATAACCTGAATTCAAGCAGGAGGAAACATCAAATAGGCCCAAATCAGGACACTATTAAAAATAATTAGCCAATATTTCTCAAAAGGGAAAGACAAATATTTAAATGAAAAATAGTATTTTAAGCCTGCTAATGATCTATTATCGCACTTATGAATACCCCCAATTCTTATAGAGCCCTATATTATCTTGCCTCTGTTTCTTATCTCTGAACTCATTTCATAGCACCCTTCCCTTTCTTCAGTATGCTGAAGCTATCTGGTTTGATACTGGTTAAGGCAGTTTATCTATTCCTTTACCCTGCTGTGTTTACTTCTTTCATACTCGATAACTCCACAATCAAACTGAATCTGTCTCAAAGAGGCTCTCATTAGGAGCCACTCTTCTATAATGCAAACGCTATGAAAGCAGAATCTTGTCTCCCTTGTTCCTTGTTCTCTCTCTCTGGCTAGTACACTGCCTGGCATATTCTAAGTACTAAATAAATATTTTCTGTCATTTATTGGCATTTGTGACCTCAACTGGTAAATTCAAGTTTGTTTTTCTTCTTACTAGTTGATTATACTGTGGCATTTGACTCTGTGGTCAAGCTGAGCTTCTTTAAATTCCACTCCTTAGCTTTGGTGCCACTGTTTCTACTTCCCTTCTTACCTCTCATACCCTTTATCTTCTTCATAGCCTTGCCTTCTCCTGCCTTCCACTTAAATAACTTCTGCAGAATTCTGCTGGGCTAGGACACAGATCATAAGGAAAGGAACAATGCCTCAAAGTGGAAATACAATACATGACAAAAATTCACACCTCTTGTAATATGACATGTTCAACCTTATTAAAAATATCATCTGCCTTCTTGCATTACAGTAACAGTAGCTGTTGTAACAAGCAATCCCCAATATTTCATTAGCTTAACTGTGTAAGAGTGTGTTTTTCTTGTTCATGTTGCTGTCGACATGTGTATGCTGTTTTAACATCCTTTAGGATTTTGAAATCATTTATGTACAGAGTAGATGGAGAAAGAGCATGAAGGGAGATTACACACTAGGGAGACATTTATAGGCTAGGCCTGTAAATGTTACATCATGTCTTCTCATATGATATTGATTAGCACTTGGTCACGTCGTCAAACTCAACAGCAAAGACTCTGGGAAATTTAGTGTAGCTGTGGGCTCAGGGGGCCTCAGGAGGAAGAAGACACAGGCTTCATGAACAGATAGTAGTCTCTGTCGTACTCTGTTTGGAAAGATGGTGGAAGCCTCCAGGGCAAACATGATACTAGTTGGTAGTTAACCTGATATATGAGGAAGCAATAAAATATAAATTTTATGAGCACGCTTCAGTGCTCAGTGAAACTGTTTGATAGGATATGAATGACCTGGATAGAAGTTGTTGGGTTTTTTAATTTTATTTTTAGTGTTACCCAACAGATCATCAAGCAGTACATAAAACCTCCCTCTGAATTTGGGATTTGAGAGCTACATTCATGGAGAATGTTAGCCTACCACCTCACGTGGTTTCCTTGGTTTAGAAATTATAGTGTGAGATTTCCCAAATCTAGAGTGTTCCTCTGATTCCTTTCCCAGCTTTGAAAGACAAGAGGTTCCTACCTCTTCCATCAGCTTTTCTTCACTTGTGCACACAGGGGAGCTGTGGTCTATGGCCCAGGACCAATTCACTCATCTTAGTGTCTGTGGTCTTTGTATTGCCCTCCCTTAGCAAGCTCAGAAACAGGCCTACTGTCAAACATTCTCTATGCTCTCATGGCATGAAAATTCATTTTTAGAGTTTCCCTTATATGACTACATCTGTTTCTTGATCTAAGTAGGATGCTGTACCTGTAGTTAAAGCTGTGAATGCTGAAATTAAATAGACGTATCTTGGATCCCTCACCTGTCACTTAATAGGTGTGTGACCTTAAGGAATTTACATAACCTCTCACAGCCTTAGGTTCCTCATCTGAAATAAAAATGGAGAAGTGATGGGAACTTGTTGCTGTTAACATTATCCAATCATAATAAAACCTGTAGATGATATTTCCTTTCTGTATTTCTTATTCTAGTTAAATGATGAGTACCCACTAAATTGCCCACATGAGAAATCTGCTTGTCATCCTGAACACCTTCCCTGTCATGCTTCTCTACATCTAATTCGTTTTCAAAATCTATTAATTTTACCCTTGTGACAGATACTGCAGGTTGTTCAGGAGACATGTTTGCTTTTGTTTCTGGACACATGGCTAGATTGCATTTTTCAGACTCTGCTACAGTGAGGTGTGGTCCTAAGTCTGATTTCTAACCAGGGAAATGTGGGTTAAAGTGATATATGGACACTTGCAAACTTAGCCTGTAAAGAATTGAAGATTCGATTCACTATGCTCTTTTCCTTCTGTCTGCAGGGTTTGGACTCCCAAGGTGACCTTGGACATAACTGGTGAAGACAGCAGAGTGTGCCTCACTCCGGGGCTGTGACTGATGGTATAGAGTAGAGCACTGTCACACTTCCATCTTTCCAACTCAAGTTAATTTAGACCTGTCTCAGACCTTTTGGATTTTTTAACTGAGAAAGAAATATACTTGCATCGTGTTTGGAACTGTAAAATACTTAGGGGACTATTAGTTACCTTGGTGTGACTATTTTTAAAGTTTTTTAAAAGTTCTCTACTACAATACAGGATACTATATATGGCCAACAAGGACCTTCATTATCGCTAATTTTGCTGTTCCTTCAAACTCAACTCCCACCACCCCTCTGTGCACGGTGTATTATATATCTATACCAAATCATTTCACTGACATGATGGAGCACATGTCATTTCCCTTTATAGGTTTTCCCTGTGTCTACAATGTCCCTGAACTTTTGATTATTTAAAACAACAATTTTATTTTGTTACAATTTCAAGGGTCTGAGGTTTGTGAAGAGATTGACAGTGTATCTTTGATCCTTGAAGAAATCTTCTGGGGCAGCAGGTTGCTGCTGGATCCTCTTCCAGGATGGCTGCTTCATTTGCATTTCTGAGCCTCAGAACTCCTTGGTCCATGTCTGTCTGCCTGTCTCCTTTTCTTTTTCTCTCTTTATGTGGTGTCTGATCCTCTAGCGAAGGTCCACAGAGATGCTTCTCACATCATGGTAGTCTCAGGATCATGGCACTTCCTCATGGCAGCTGGATTTGTGAAGTACCCAAAAGCAGGTGTTCCAAAAAGTCTGAGTAAAATTTACAAAGCTTGATATGGTAGAGCCTCAAATTCCCAAGATGTCACTTTTTATAAATCTTATTAGACAAGCAAGTTATAAGACAAGCATAGCTTCAAAGGAAAGGAAATTAGACTCTATCTCTCAGTAAAGGAGTAGCAAAGAATTTATAGCCACAACAAAAGCTGGATATACTAGGTATGCTATGGGTCTGAATGTTTGTGTCCCTCAAAAATTTATATGTTGAAATTCTCATCCCCAAGCTGACAGTATTAGAAAGTGAGGCCTTTGGGAGGTGATTAGGTCATGAAGGCAGAGCCCTCATGATGAGATTACTGCCACTGTGAAAGAGGCCTCAGAGAGCTAGCTTGCCCCTTCCACCATATGAGGAAACAGTAAAAAGACAGCCATCTATAAACCAGGAAATGGGGCTTTCTTCAGATCCTGAATCTGCTGGTTCTTCATCTTGGACTTCTCAGCCTCGAGAACTGTGAAAAATAAATATCTGTTGTTTCTAAGCCACCCAACCTAAAGTATTTTGTTACAGAAGCCTGAACAGACTAAAATAAGGTATATTCTAACTAAGTTATCATGATCTGAGAAATGAATATATCCATAACTAAAAATAAAATCTCAAAAAAATTTCATTATAAAGTTAAAAAATTAAACACTCAAGTGTCCAAGGTATAACACTAGTCAGGCAAACTAAATAATCTGTGGGTTTTGGGAGTCAAAATCTGAAAGTGGATATATATGTGTATTAGTCCACTTTCATGCTGCTGATAAAGACATACTTGAGACTGGGAAGAAAAAGAGGTTTAATGGACTTACATTTCTACACGGCTGAGGAGGCATCACAATCATGGTGGAAGTCAAGGAGGAGCAGATTACATCTTACATGGATGGCAGCAGGCAAAAAGAGAGAGGTTGTGCAGGGGTACTTCTCTTTATAAAACCATCAGATCTCATGGGACTTATTTACTATAACGAGAACAGCACCAGAAAGACCTGCCCCGATTCAATTACTTCCCACTGGGTTCCTCCCAAGACACATGGAAATTGCAGGAGCTACAGGTCAAGATGAGATTTGGGTGGGGACACAGCCAAGCCATATCAATATGTAAGTGAATCATAGTTACATTCAATGTACAAAGACAGTACATAATTTTATCTGAAACGAATTCAGTAAAAGACTAAAGTGAAAATATTCACAGAACAAAAAATTGATTTTAACATTAGCTAGTGAATCTAGGTCCTTAAGAAAATAGATAGCTTTTTAAAACATGGAAAAGACAGAAATACCATTCAACCCAGCAATCCCATTACTGGGTATATACCCAAAGGAATATAAATAATTCTACTATAAAGACACATGCATACATGTTGTTCATTGCAGCACCATTCACAATAGCAAAGACATGGAATCAACCTAAATGCCCATCAATAATAGACTGGATAAAGAAAATGTGGTACATATACACCACGGAACACTATGCAGCCATAAAAAATGAGATCATGTCCTTTGCAGGGACATGGATGCAGCTGGAGGCCATTATCCTTAGCAAACTAACACTGGAACAGAAAACCAGCACAGCATGTTCTCACTAATAAGTGGGAGCTACGTGATGAGAACATATGGACAAACAGAGGGAAAAACACAGTGGGGCTTTTTGGAGGGAGCAGGGTGGGAGGAGGGAGAAGATCAGGAAAAATAACTAATGGGTACTAGGCTTAATACCTGGGTAATAAGACAATCTGTACAACAAACCCTCATGACACAATATTACCTAAGTAACAAAGCTTGGCTTACACCCCTAAACTTAAGATAAAACTTAAAAAAGAAAGAAGTTGGCCACAATATGAATAAAAATAGTAAAATAAATAAAATAAAAACATGGAAACCACAGAAGAATAAATGTATGTATAAGAAATGTCCGGCCGGGTGCGGTGGCTGACACTTGTAATCCCAGCACTTTGGGAGGCCGAGGCGGGCGGATCACAAGGTCAGGAGATCAAGACCACGGTGAAACCCCGTCTCTACTAAAAGTACAAAAAAAAAAAAATTAGCCGGGCGTGGTGGCAGTCGCCTGTAGTCCCAGCTACTCAGAGAGGCTGAGGCAGGAGAATGGCATGAACCCGGGAGGTGGAGCTTGCAGTGAGCAGAGATCACGTCACTGCACTCCAGCCTGGGCGACAGAGCGAGACTCCCTCTCAAAAAAAAAGAAAT
The DNA here is from genome assembly GCF_006542625.1 of Nomascus leucogenys. NCBI lineage: Eukaryota > Metazoa > Chordata > Mammalia > Primates > Hylobatidae > Nomascus > Nomascus leucogenys. The sequence continues at coordinate 67,366,530 of NC_044383.1, read as the reverse complement.
GTCCACTTTTCTCGTATTGGTAAAAAGTAAAATTTTTCTGACTTAGTATTCTGCAGACAGGTATAATGATATAATTACAGCTTGCTCTGATGTAATAATTACTAGTATTGAAAACAAAGACAACATAAAGGGATAATTTTTATTTAGGAATTATGTACATGTCAGTTTATATTAGGACTATTTGGGAGACACAAAAAACTTGACTGTGTAGTGAGGTATCAACTGAAAAGAACTGATATTGTCATTGTCAACTATCGGCATGGGGTCACTTCTAGAATAATAAATGAACTAGGTTTCTGGAATAGCAAAGTAGAGGACTTCCTTCTTTTTCTATAATTTGATATTAGCAGGTCTCTGATTATAAGACAGTATGTGTTCCAGAACTATTTCAGGAATGATATTTAAGTATTTTTTTTTTTTTACCATGTGAAAGCAGTTTGAGGCTAAGATTACTAAAATAGGTGTAGTGTTCATCAGTGATAGCAACAGCTGCAAATGCAGTGAAATGATATAGAAAAAGTCTCTGAAGCAAGCTAGATTTGAGCAGCCATGAGTAATAGTCAAAATGAATATCTGTCTTAGTTCAGTTGCAGGAAACAGCAGTCGCTCTAGGTCACTCTAGCTATTTTAGGAGAAAAAGATTTAAAAGAGGAAGTTGTTGTGAGGACTGTAGACTGAACACTCAGGAATGAAGCCCTCAAAATACATTATTTAACTGGCCTGCCAAAAGAACATCTATGTCGGTCACAATGGGAATGGAGGGTGCGTTGGGAGACTGCTCATTAGACAGTCAGACTCAGGTACATATCACTGCAGCAGTGACCCAGGGACCAAGGAACTGCCACCAGTGTACTTACCTCTTAACAACCCCAAAGCTAGTGAATGGAGCATGGCCCTGGGAACATTCCACACATCCATTGCCAGTTTGCCAGCGGCAGCAGAAGAAGCAACCACTTCTTCCCTCTCTTGGGAATGTATTTAATTGGCACACTAATTTGCGTCCATGACTCTGGCTATCAGATAGACTGTGAAAAGTATTCAGTTTTCCAGGCTTTTGCAGTTCAGATAGGCAATTAGAGGAGGCTGCAATGGCTGATGGTTGCCACTTCAATTCAACCACTACAAGGTGTTCCTGAGCTCCTATGAGTGAGCATCCTGGAGTCACACTTTGTGTGGAAGAAAGGCACTGTCCCCTGCCCAAGACTGTATTGTGGTCACCAGCAATTATCACACAAGAAGCCAACTCTGGGCCAGGCAGCTGTAGAAAGAGAAGCCCCATAGTAAAGATGCAAATGCTGGAGACTAGAAGGACTGAGGAAATTCTTTCCAGGGATAGCTGGAAAACACACCTGGGTTAGTTTTCTTTAATTAGGCTACTGTAAGTCTTTTTCTCTGATAGCTTGTTTATGTAAGGGAAATACAATTTGGTTTTGCTGTCATACATTGGTGAGGCCAGGGATGTGGGACTGAGTACAGTTCCTACATTTACGAAAACATTCAAGAGCAAACTTTGAACTCAAACTTCCACAACTCCCAAGCAAAATGGTAATAGAACCTATTCTACTCTATCTAAAGCCACGGCCAAAACAAGGCCATAAAATGTATGCTCAGAAGCATTTTAAGACTTATTTCCAAATGTTAAGGACATTATAAATCTTTACTGAAAGGATAATAAACTTTATTTTTGTTGTTTTATAAAAGCAAATTATATGTCAAGTCAATATTGAAATAAAATGGCACAATTTTTCTGACTTATGAGAACACGCAACACCTAGTTTTTAAACTGGGCAACACCGGATTACCTTTTAAGGGTAGCGTTTGGAGTAAATTAAAACACATGATGAAGCTGCACTGGGATTGATCTCATTGGTACTGGCTGAATTAATCACATCTACAACCAAATGTATGAGCCTACAAATTGCACTGCTTTGTGTTAGGATTAAAAGCAAATTGGTAAATAAATATGTTATTGAAATAAGCGTGTACTCTTACTCTAGCTATGTCATTCTCTCCAGGAGAAAACTCTTGCTTAAAAGGACTCTAATTAACTTCAACTGTGTCATTCTATTTAGTATGAATACAGCTTTAAATGAATAAATTATTAACATTGGTAAAATAGTGTACATAAATGAGAATTATTATCAGTGAACTAGGGATTGTTTTTACAAAAATAAAGGTAATTATTTAAAACCTATAAAACTAACGTTCAGATTCTAGCTTCGTAACTTCTGTCAAGTTCTTACTAACACTGCCCTTCACATAGTCGCCCCCTAGTTTCCACCACATCTTATGTATTCCTCTATTGCAGTATGAAGTGCCTTGAATTTTACAGCCAGTATTTCTGCCTATAATTGTGTTGGAGACAAAAAGTTGACATACTAATGGGAAATTTATATAAGATATTAACAGTGGTGTACAATCTAATCTACTTGACGGATTTAGGGATTCAGTATAACACTTAATAATCCAGAGAAAGGAGAAGTATGAGATATGTTTGCAGATAAGTGATAAAATCTTTCCTGAATGAAGAGCTCAAGCTAAAGTTACCATCTGACTGCATATTTCTCAAATTTTTACATTAGTGAATATTTGTTAGGCACCCACTGGGTAAATATTTGTTAGGCACCCACTGGGGAAGATAACGCTTTTGTTTCCATAACCAGTGCCAAAATATGAGATAAAAACAGTGGTTCTCAACTTACACGTAGTAACCTTCTAGAATTCACAGGGATAAAAATAGGAAAGGAAATGGAAATGTAGGTATTCCTGAAATACTGTTGCTTTGTTTGTTTTCAGTGAAGACCTGCCTCATGAATTATGAATTGTCCATGAGTAATATCTAGAAGAATACTAAGGTTATTACCAATACAAACAACTCTTATCCTGACCCCTAAGAAAAAAAAAGCATTAGTCCCGGGTTAAAAGCAGATACCTGAAAAGCAAATAATAGGCTACAAAACATGAGGTAGGACATGGAGTGGAAAAAGGGCTGGATATAAATAATGTCAAAATTACCAAACTGGGTCATAAGAAATTAATTTCATTATATAAATTAAATATTTTTTCTTTTTCTTTTTTTTTTTGAGATGCAGTCTTGCTGTGTCGCCCAGGCTGGAGTGCAATGGCTCGATCTCGGCTCACTGCAACCTCCGCCTCTCGGGTTCAAGCTATTCTCATGTCTCAGTCTCCCGAGTAGCTGTGATTACAGGCACCTGCCACCACGCCCCGCTAATTTTTGTATTTTTAATCGAGATGGGGTTTCGCCATTTTGGTCAGGTTGGTCTTGAACTCCTGACCTCAGGTAGTCTCCCCACCTTGGCCTCCGAAAGTGCTGGATTACAGGCGTGAGCCACCACACCCGGCCTGAATTAAATATTTTTAATTTGAATTTTAGGTGCTTGACTCAAGTTAAGGTTATTATAAATTGGCACAGACTAAATTTTAATGTGATTATTCTTCACTTCATCTTCCTTCTTAATTCCTGAAATAACTTATAAACCATACTGAGGAACAACCAGTGCAATTAACTTATAAAAACTGCTTATTAATTTAAATAAATAACATGAAATTATTTTTTCTCTGGGTACTTGCTTTGATGCAGTTACTTTCCTCTTAATTTGGAATCATAGATTATTCTCAAGTAACATCAATAAAATTATTCTTAAGTAACATCAATCGTTGAATTATATACAATATTTGTGAGTTTGAACACATTTAATCTCTGTTTGATAATTTATGGAGCATAGTTGAAGAAATACTGGGAAGATACATAGCTCTCAACTTATCCACATAACCTGAAAAAGGTACAACCGTTGGACAGAAAAACTGGCAAAAATGCTCAATCTGCATTTTTAAAGAAAATCAAAACTATATACATATATTAGATGTTAATCTCTAAAATTTTATTATACACAAGAATTTTTTTTTATTTTTTCTACACCAGAGTCTCCATGTATTTGCTGGTTTCTAATGCAAAAGTCTTTCCCAAATGATTTAGCTTGAAAATTAACTGAAAGCATAACATCTTTGTGGAAGATATTTTAGTTGATAGCTATAAAATATTTTGGATAAACAATGTAACTTTATTTTTATACTATCAATGAGGTAAAATTTGTAATATTACAAAGATTGCATAACATTCATAACCACAATCCTATGTCCTTTGAAACTGCTGAACACAACTGATTATCCACTCATTTTAAAAACATTTGTTTTTGATATGGTAGCCATTTCAATTTTAGATTTTGTTTTTTTCATTTCTTAGGAATATAGAAAATTTCCCAATTACCAGATAGGCTGCTTTTCCTTTTTTTCTTAGAGAATCTTACTTCATTTTCTCTTGTAGAAAAATAATAAATGATCATTGTAGGAAATGTAGAGTTGATGGACCTTCATTCTAAGTGAACCTTCAGAAACCATGTGAGAAATACTGCAGGTATCTGCCTATGTGTACTTTTCTGGTTTTGGTGCATATTCTTACAGATTCTCTAATTTGTGGAGTACAAACATATTCAGTGCCTCTTAAGCCACTTATTAGTAAATGTCTCTTATTATTTAAATATTTATGCTTTCTGGTCTTCATCTTTGCATCTGTCTCCCTTTTTCTTTCTCTCTCTCTCACTCTCTCACATTCTCTACCTTTTGCTCCGTTCCCCCACCTATCTACATATATATGTATAGTTACTAACTTCAAATATAGCTAGGTAGCCATTTGTAGAAAAAGGATAGTAGTAGCTACACGTATTTTCTCATTTATATATTTGTAATTTTAATGTATATTATATGTATACATTTGAGTATATTCATTAACCATTTTATTTCTAATTTTAATTTTTCCTTCCATCTATTCTTTTCTACTAGAAATGTTAGTAATAGTTAACATTGTGATTAGTCTGTAGTTCATTGAATACAAACTACTGGATGTTTAAAGTCTATCAACAGCTGTCGATAGTTGAATATTGAACTAAAAAAGAAATTAACATTATACAAATATGGATATGGAAACTCATGGGTCCTTGTTTTTCCCCATTTTCTAAGAGAAACTTAATTCATACAAAGAATAGTTGTCTTATTAGGTGAAAACATGAAGTAGTTTTGTACATTGTGTGTGAAAGATTTATATAAATATACTAGTAAAAGTAGATTCTCAAGAGCCAGTCAGGTAGACCATCAGGTACTTGTTTGTTGGCTCTCAGATTCATTTTCATCCTTCTTTGCTTTTTGCTGAAACACAGGCTGGAAGCCAGCAAACTATATATACAGAAGTCCTTTGACAATTGACTTTTAGCTGGTCTCTGCTAATGAAAAGCCCTAATATGAGTATAAAAGATATGAAGGGAAGAATTTTTTTCTTGCTTCTGTAGTTCTTCCAGCAGTAATGGGCAAATCTGAGTGTCTGGGGCAATTTCAAGCAGTGGAGTTCTCTTCACAGCTGTGGCAGGAGAGAGAGCAGCAACTGCAGCAGTACAGTGTTCATGGGCTCTGATTCTGGCCAAGGCGGTAACAATTGTGAACAATGTCAAATGCTCTGGTTTTTTATATAAATGTATGAGCACACTAATGGCTTTTATGTAGGCTGTAGGTAGAAACATGTTCCTCATAGAACTGTGAAAAGAAAAAGGATAGAAAAACAAACCAAGAACAGCCAGCTTACACATAAAATTGTAACCCTGAAATATTTGATAAAAATATTTTGCTGGTTTTTAATGTGTTTAAATCATTATAAAAGAAACCTCACATGAATGATACAGTAACACAGAGTCAGATTAACAGCTCTTATAATTGTGGGAATCTGATTTGAAAAATGAAGCACTATTTTACATTAATTAAGTTGAGAATTGAGTTCAGTAGAATGCTTCAAGAGGCAGAAACAGCTTGTGGTTTGCCAGGTAAGCCACTCCAGAACAGAACAAAATTGCATGATGAAATTTTTTTTTTTTTTTTAGAATCAAAAGAGCCTTAGAAATGGCTACCCCAATACTATTGCTTTCTAAATAAACAAAATGACAATTCTGATAGTAATTCATTTAAATGTACAAGAATAGTTTGTGAAAAACCTGAGACATACACTCAGATTTCTTTCTGTGTATGTTTCTGTGAGCAGAGTGGTCAGAATGAAAGGATTCTGCACTTATATTGCTTTTTTAAAAAAAATTCTTCGAATAGCACACTTACCTTGAAATCTTGCAAGATCACCAGGCCAGTAGAGAGAAAAGATTGATGCCTTGGGAAATCTATGTTTTCGGCATTGTTTTAGAGTTCCCATGAATTAAGGCAAATTATAGACATTTGCTAATTCTTTATTTTACAAACGGCATTAGATAACTTCACACATATGTGAAGTTTCCTATGCTCAATATTTGCTCTTAGGTGATTTTGCTTCAGCTTTTAAGGCCCTAATTATTATGTTGGACTTTATGAATTTTCTACTTTTTGGTCAAAAATGGTTGAAATAAACCATTTCATATTATTTACCCCAATAAAAAGAAGTTGGTATTCTCGTTAAGTTTTTCTGATTTGAGAAAAATTCAGGGGTTTTGGAACTCGTCATAAATCAAGAAGACTTTGTTAATATGACTTTATAGGAAGAAATTTTTCTCTGAAATCTCCGAAGACCTCTTCTTTTGTCTTGGGATGCCTTATGCTTACTATCTTATTCCAGTATCAGTTGACGACCAGTCAGTTCATTGATTGTATAAAGCAATTTTGAACTGGATTATTATAATAGAAAATTCATTCAGGGCATAAATGAAAAAAACACCCCAATTAGATTGCCAGTGGGGCATATACAGTACTCTCTATAATCCACTGGGAAACTTAAATGACTAGGCCGTGGCATAGGTTCAGGCCTGGCCAAAAATGACTAGTGGAGTAGTCCCTAAGGTGGATGTCAACGTCCAGGAGCCAAGATTTCAGAATTATGGTAATCAGCAAAAATCAGCAACTTATAAAACTTATTGTGTATTAAATAAGTAGGTTGACAAAATAGATCTGCAAATAAAATGCTTTTTTTTCCACTGAAATTTACTTTCTTCTCCCTGCCTTTTTTTTTTTTTTATTGAAAGAATAACTCTTCATCATAGATGATTTTAGGCTTTTCAAGTCTTGGTAATGCTCAACATGCAGACTGATCAGAAACACTGAGAAAGGTTACTTGTCTAGTCAAATGTATCAGTGGAGATCAAGATACAGATAAATGTATTCATTCCAGTTCAGTCTAAATGGTGAACATGAATCTATGTGGTAGATAAATCTGTATTTGGACAGTCCATTAAAAAAGGCATTAACAATTTTAAATGCATCATTGAGCATTTTATTACCCTTACCTATTGGCTGGAAAACTCAGTAAGTAGGGAAGAAAAATATCCAAATTAATATACATTTATATTTGGGAATGCATGTGTATTGATTTACTTTTCTACCAATTAATAAAAGTTTTAAATGTCAGGATGAGCAGTATAGAATTAGAATTATATGCCTCCAAGTATAAATATTGTATATCTTTAACAATTAAACATTTTTTATAGAATGTAATTTCTTGTTCCTTCTTAATCATTTTTGATATGATTTTTAAAACATGTTAATTAGAACTATAAGCTACAGAGAAAAGAAAGTTCCTGAAGTCAGCAATAATTTTGATGCTCATTTAGAAAGTGTTATGAGAAAATTATACAATTTGTATAATATTTTCTAAAAACTAAATATTAAGAAAAAATAGATTATTTTATAAAAGTGACCTGGGTTTTTATTTTATAGTAATCCTATCAGTTAGGGTCCAGGCAGGCAAATAAAAACCACTTTAACTCTTCAAAACATAATAAATCAGATAAAAGAAATTTATTATTCAGATGATGGAAAAACTGAGAAGCAAAAGAGGGTGCGGTGATTGAATCCAGAGATTAATACAGCAGGAAGCTGCAATCATCTCTAGGGCAAAAGGAACAGTGGGAGAAAGTGCATTGAGAGCATAGGAGCCATACCTCCTAATGCAGCCTGGAACCACAGCAAGGGCTGCCCAGAAATTACTGGGACCACAGTCGGAGGCTGTCATGGGATATTTACCCACGAAAAGCTGCAATGCTGTTAGGTAGTCAGCCAAAAGAAAAAGAGAGGGAGAGTAATTCCCTGGCTTCTCCTTTGTCTCCTACCCAAATCCTACCAGTGCTTTCTATGGGCTTTACAGGAAGCCAGTTGGAAAGAGGGCCTGGGAAATGCGTTGTCATGGCCTTGGAAATGTGGCACTGGATCTCCTGATGGAGAAAGTGTAAGACTGATGGCTTCAGCCGCTTCCCTTCTGGATGTATCCCATGCAAACACCACATTTCTAGACAACGGCACTTCACAAATTAGCACAGCAGAGTTACTAATACAGACCTATTCTGCCAGATGTGGTACTTTCTAACTGATGAACACAGTTTGAAGTCCTCCCTATTGGTCCAGGCAAAACTTTCTTCATACTGTACTGCGGTTTGACATTTTTTTCTACCCTATCTTTCTTCCTTCCTCGTCTGCTTACAGGGAGTCAGCAGAGGAGCTAGGGCTGCTGTTGCACAGTGAAGCTTGGGAAGAGTATGTGTGGATCCCAGGTGGTCCACTGGAGAGCGAACCTTCTGCTCCACCCTTGCCAAAGTGTAACTGATCGATTAAAGCAGAAACCCTAGCCTTCAAAGTTTATTATTGCTAAGGTCTCAGACTTTGCAGATATGACAGTTTTAGTCACATCACCAGGTAACTCTTCAAGACCTGCTAAAGTAATAGCAGGGTTTGAGAGGAATTTAGAATGCATAGTGAAGGAGGGAGAGGACAAGTACCACATGTTCTCTGTGGCCAACCCCAGTGATGAGAGTGATCATTCAACCAACTTCCCTCTTCTAGGTCTCTCCTCAGGAAGAAAAGCCCACTTAAAATATGGAGGAGCTCTTCTCGAAGAACTATTTGTGGAACTAGATGTGTGGAACTCTAGAATTGGACTGTGGCAGCCGCTAAAATGCTTCATTCAGATCTCCTGCTGTGGAAGTGCAATTGACTGGCGGTCCTAGCTGCTGCCATTTCCTACCTATGGGGTCACCATGTATACTACATTTCGAGTAACTGCTTTCACGGGGATACTAAAGCAGACCCACTCGTGCAAACTTAGAATGCCTTGAACAACGTAGGCTCAGGGACTCCCCATTATCCTGGCCAAAGGTGTACAGCCCTTCCTAGTCAATTCTCCTTCTTGCTCCTTTTTATTCTCAGAGGTCAGATGTGCAGTTTGGTCTGAAGGCTCTCCTTACCTTCTCTGGCTCCTTCTCTTTTCTCCTTCACAGGTATTTTCCCCAATAAGTCTCCTGCATGTCTAATCTTTTATTAACAACTGCTTCTCAAAGGCTCAAACTAAAATACTGTTTTTCTACAGTATGGATCACAAACTGGAGGGGGAGTAAATGGATCAAATAGGCAAACCTCAAAGTTTTTAGAAAAAACTTGAGAAAGTTTCAGAATTTTTGAAACCTAACATTATTTGTCAACTATGTATACTGTAATTAAACTTTTTATTTCTCCATTTTCTACAAGAAATATAATTAAGAGATCTCTGTCATAATTATATATGAATCACCAAAATATAAAATTGGACATTTGATTTACACATTGTTAATTAAGTGCCTCATTTGCAAAATTATAAATTTTGTTTCCTTTCATATTTCAATTTTTTTCATTAATAAGAAATGCCTTAATTTTCTATTCTTCTCCAGTGTCATTAAAATATTATGAATCTGTTAAATAGTGTGGTTAATAATTCGATTTATTTCTGTTTATGGCTTAAATTTTTTTTTTAATAAAAGACTGCACAGATGAACCTGCAACACGAAAATAGTGGAGTAAATGCTCACATTCCATGCTTAAAAGTGGGTAGAAGCAAACTAATATCCATCAAGAGTAAAACTGATAAATCAGTAAATAGCCACACGATAAGAAAACAATAATGAGAATGAATAAACAGCTGCTAATATGCAATAACATGGATAAATCACAAACATAATATTGAGTGAAAGCAGGCATATGCAAAAGAATACATAAGAATTCAAAAGAAGCAAGAGGACAAAAATTCAAATTCAAAGAAGCAAATGTTAGGCTTCATGACAGAAGTGAAGATAGTGGCCATATGTTGGGAGATGGGAAGGTGAAGTGATCAGGAAGAAGCCTGAAAGGGGCTCATGGGTATGATTGATGTTCTAATTCTTCACTTGTGATGCTGTATAGGCATGTAGCTACTGGGGCTATTCTCTTGTGATTTGTATACTGTTCTGTGTATATGATATATTTGGATAAAAATGTTTAAAAAGAAAGATTAGCATTGAAATTGTGAGTTATATTTATACACCGAAAGTCCTTATGCACGTGAACTGTCAGGATTGGTGTGTCATACAAATGTGTTCAGTTCCGTAGTAAAGAGGATGCATGTATTTCCCTAAGGTTAACTAATTGCCATATAATACGAAGATCATCTTAGATGCTTTCAGAGGCCTTGCATTGCTACTGGGACAAAGTTAAAACTCCACCATTTCCTACAAATCCTACATTATCTAGTGCCCCAGCCAATCTGGCATTCTTTCCCATTTTGCTTCGTACTCTGGATAAACTTGGACTCTTTATGCCCCTTGCACACTACAATATATTGACATCTGCTGTTCCACCTGTCTGTGATGCTCTTCCTCCTCCATCTTAGTTAATTCTCAATCAGCATTTTGATTTCCACAAGGAAGGCTTTCCTGATTTTCTAATTAGCGTGTCTCCATAAAACTCTTGTGTTTCAGTGTTTTGCTTCATAGGACTTGTTACAGTTAAGATTTTTCACATAATTTGTGATTGTTTGCTTAAGTCCTGCCCAAGTTTGCATATTGTAACATTTGTGAGAATAGTCGCCATGTCTGTTTTTGTTTGCTTGTTCATATTACTTTTTCATAGTTTGACTCACAAGCAGTTGTTAACATAACTACAAAGTTTTCCTGTACCCTTCATGCAGCTTCCTTCAATTATAGAAGCTTAGATAACCATAACACATTGTCAAAAATAGAAAATTAATATTGGTACAATATTATTTACCTAAATAAAATGCATGACTTTTAAAATTATCACTGTACATCATTAATTTCTTGTATAGTGCCTTACACATAATTGGCTCCACACAAATATTTTTAAATCAGTATTGGCTAGATGAGAATATGGAAAAATCACAACCTAAATTTCCTCACCTATGAGAGCATAAGAAAGCCTTACAAAACACCTTCACTTCCAGATTCCATGACTCATAAGATAGTGCCACCATCTTCCCTGAAAGAAATGTCTATTTATATTTTTTCCAAAATTGTGATGTTTTCTTAACTACTCAATTTTTCCTAACTAATACCAATTCTCTGATGTCAGAGTTAAAATATTGGATTTCTAGAAACTTCTACACTAAAGAAACAAACAGCATTCATTAACATTCTACTGTATAGAGTTAAGTAGCTCTGTAGGTGAGGTGGAATTATTCCCAGAAAAAGGAAATATTTCAGACCTCATTGTATGAAAAAGAAATCATATGAGGCAATTAATTCTAAATTTACTTGAGACACAGAACAGACCTGGACACCATTAGATAGTGTTATAGGAATGTAGAGAAGACTTTCATCTTTCACCTTGATCCCCTAATATTATTTTTCTCCACCTTGCTTACCTACAATAACATCCATTGATGCTCCACCCTGCTCTGTTTTCCAAGAACACTCAGAATTAAATAATCCAGATTTAAATGTTTGATGGTTGTTTAGTCATGACCACTAAACTCTGGATTGATACTTGTATATACTTATTACCAGTAAGACCATGTACCTGGCCGGGCGCGGTGGCTCACGCTTGTAATCCCAGCACTTTGGGAGGCCGAGGCGGGTGGATCACGAAGTCAGGAGATCGAGACCACGGTGAAACCCCGTCTCTACTAAAAATACAAAAAATTAGCCGGGCGTGGCGGCGGGCGCCTGTAGTCCCAGCTACTCGGAGAGGCTGAGGCAGGAGAATGGCGTGACCCCGGGAGGCGGAGCTTGCAGTGAGCCAAGATAGTGCCACTGCACTCCGGCCTGGGCGACAGAGCAACTCTGTCTCAAAAAATAAAATAAAATAAAATAAAATTAAATTAAAAAAAAAAAAAAAAAAAGACCGTGTACCTAATTGCCCAAGGAACACACTTTAGGGTTTATTTTATTATATTCACATTTACGCATCAGCACTACCAATTCCCTAAGCCTTCCTCTACCAAGTCCAACCTCCAAATAAACACCTTCTTAATAGATGAGTTTAAAGAACCAAAGTATTAAATACCTTCTTACTTCCTCTTCCTTATTTTCACCCGTTCTTACCTAGATATATCTAAGTACCAGTGTGCAGCTTGAGAGTTTGAGTAGACTTTTCTAAGCCCTGACTTTTCCAGTCTTCTTTGAGGGAATGCAACCTAGCCCTCTGCTCTAACTCAGGGTTGAAGGCTGGCAGTAATATCCAGTTCTACTTGATGAATTCCTATGCATTAACTATTGTAGGGATTCTCTAGTTCTACCCTCCTTCATAATATTTGTCTTGTCTTGAACAAGCCTGGAATTAAGACTGAGATAGTTCTGCCTCTTTATAGATGGTGTTCAGACTATGAAGCTTCTCTGAAAGCAGTTTTTGAAGGGCATTCATTCCCTGTCTCTCTACCATCATGATGTGCAAGTCTGGAGTCAAATAATTCTGTCATAGACTCTCCACACCTGTTCAGTTTGTTCCTACTTTATAATCATAAATGATGAAAATAAGAAACCTAATAAATTTTATTTTTTCTAAAATGAAAAATATGCTATTTATTGTTTTCCATTAAGAAAATATCAATTTCTCCCAAGTGCTAAATATAAATAGCGATTTCAATAGCTGGGAGGGAAAAAATATATTCACTGCTAAATTCTATTTAATTACCTTTTTATATTTCACAGCATGAATATATTCATCACTGACTCTTTAAAAGTGACTGAAGTAATTATCAGGAAAAATTATTTCATTTTGATTACTAGGAAAGCATCTTTTAAGTTATTAAAATCTTCAGGCAAATGCAAAACCTATAATTATGCATTTAAAACAAGGCAGCCTTTCACAGCCATTAAAACACCTCTGCCCTGAAGGAAGGAAGGCAATGTTACTGTTACTTAGGTTGTAAAGCACAGTCCAAAGATGGGACCCAGAGAGCTTCAAGAATTAACTACTCACCAAAGGATTTTAGCATGTGCCATCAGAGTGTAGTCTAAATGGTTGATCCAGAGTCCCACATGGCTAATTGAATTAAAATACATTCAATTATTAAAAAGGTAAAACATTCCAAATTATCCATGCCAAAGAGATATCAAAATGGAATAATTTAAATCAATTATTTCTGAAGTTAAGTCAGGAGACCAGAAGGCATTCAATATGTGAAATATTCTAAGAATTACACATTATATTTACTTTAAAAACACAGAGTAAGGGAAGTGCAAATAAGGTTTAAGTACATATAACCTAATTTTAGTTTAAAAACTTGTGTGTACTCTTCCCGATAGTGGCCATTCTTGTATTATTATCTAAGTGAAAGCAATATAAAAAGATTTTTTCCATGTCCTGGTTTAATGGCCATAATCTAAATACAATATTCACAATGAGTATAATTCTACTACGTTTTATTTCTTGTTGAAATTTTAGCAGCTCCCCCTCCAAAGAAAAAATCTTTTAGCCATTGTAACATATGAAAAGTTAGTAGAAACTTTATTGCATAGACATAAACATTTTGACCAGAGAGGATGTTTTCATCTTTTTATACATATACCTGGAATCTGCTTAATTTTTCTGATCTATACTGGCCCATTTACTTGTGTTTTCTTATTAAAAATCCCTTTGAAGAATCACATATAGGCCGGACGCAGTGTTTCACGCCTGTAATCCCAGCACTTTGGGAGGCCGAGGCGGGCAGATCATGAGGTCAGGAGATCGAGACCATCCTGGCTAATACGGTGAAATCCCGTCTCTACCAAAATACAAAAAAAAAAAAAAAAAAAAAGCCAGGGGTGGTGGCAGGCGCCTGTAGTCCCAGCTACTCGGATACTCAGAAGCGGAGACAGGAGAATTGCTTGAACCCGGGAAGCGGAGTTTTCAGTGAGCCAAGTTCGTGCCACTGCGCTCCAGCCTAGGCAACAGAGCAAGACTCCATCTCAAAAAAAAAAAAAAAAAAAAAAAAATACATATAATATAGCATAGGATACTAAAACAAAACAAAACAAAACAAAACAAACATGGAATTAACAGCAGGCACTAGGCAATAGGCTTTGAGTTACTTTGCCTGATTCACAGCTCTGCAAGGGGCTGCTGCATAAACCTTTCCAGGACTGAGAAAAGAGGTCAGAGAAAATTGGTAACTAAAAGTAGAATCTATAAGGAGTTTGGTAATAATCAAATTCTATACAGAAGATGTGAAAAAATATGTAAACAGCTAAACCATATAAATTGGGGGGAAAAAACTATGTTGTCAGTATCAAAAGCATTTGAATCTTGCTCCTTGTAAGTGGCACTACAACGAGCGAGATGACAGTTTTTATTTTATGAGAAGTGAGGTGTTTGTAATTTGAAATCTATGAGAGAAAAGGGTTGTTTTTTATTAGAAAACCTTACTAAATAAGTTTCAACTATGTGTAAGAAAAAAATAAGAAAATATTCTTCTCCTTTCTTCTCCGCAGGATGTTTTATTGAGTCATGATCTGGAAGAACAAGTTAATAGTAAGTTAATAACAGTTTTACGTGAGCTAATTTGGAATTTTTTTTTTATTTAAAATAATATTGGTAAAATAGAAATTGGTTATAGAATCTACTAACACAGAATAACATAAAAATAGTCAAACATAAAGAAATTGTGACACGATAAGCACATACACGTGTGAATACGTGGACATACACATTACTCTGAGTTAAAAAGACAGCCTGAGAGAGCTGTTACATAAAACTGAAATATTTTTGATAAAATAAATTAGTATCTCAATGCCATGTTTGTTACATGAGAAGATGTGTAATGTTACAGTCTCTAGGAATATATAAAGTGAGTGTTTGACTCAATTTTTAATTGCTATTAGCTGAGTTATTTCTGAACATATTAGCCTTATATCATAGGTTAGCAAAGTGAATGTCAATTCTTGGATTCATGAAGTTGAAAACACAGGGACTTCGGTCAGATACATTTATATTTAAATCCTAGCTCCACTGCAGCCTAGTTGTGTGACCATGGAGAAAATACTGTATTTTCCTGTGCCTGCATTGCCTTATCTACAAAGTACTAATATTATCTCTTTCAAAACTTGTTTTAAGAATTAGGTAAAATAATGTTTGAAAAGGTTCATTATTTATATCTCTGTTACCTCCTGTATTGTGAATAATTATATATAATAAAAAAGTATTTGTGTTTTTGAGAGCATATATAAGGACTTAAAAATAAAAGTATTGGAATGTTTATCAATCAAGAAGCTTGTTTTTGGAGTGAAAACAAGATTTGCTTAAGTTTTAATCTTAAAACTCAGAGTTGCTGAGGAAGAAGTACTAAACATCATTATGGTTAACTCTACTGACTAAATTTATTTCCTCAACACTTTTCTTTAATGGCATACATGCATTTTTTTCTGATTTCCCAAGGCTACTGGGCAATGAAGGAACTGCAGCTGTGCCTGGGGCAGCATTGGAAGAAGAGGTTGAGAGTTGGGTTTTGAGCCTGTTGGTTCTCAAGCAACTTGAAGATATTAAAGTCAAGATGTCAGATAGACAGTTATGTATGTGGATCCGAATCTCAGAAAAAAAGATTTGGATTGATGAGCTGAACTTGGAAATCATTACCATATGGTTACAATTACAACCACAATTACAGATAAGTTGCCCATAAAGAAGAGTACACAGAGAAGAGAAGAGAAAATTGATCAATATTCATTCTTGTCAGACCCACAATCTAAGGGAAAATAGAGCAGAGGACATGCAGTGGAGTCTGGACTGAGAAAGAGTAACAGGAAAAAATGAGGGAAATCAGGAGAGAACAGGGTCAAAGACCCCACCACTACATAAAGACATCTGAAACTAGAGTTACTGTGGATCTCAGGCATCCTCTTTTACAAGTTGATAAAAACATATCTCCTACACGATCCTTGATTTCATTCCCTGGTGCTGCAGTCTGCAAGCTAAATTTCTTCCTCAGAGTGCTTCAACTGGTTGGAATAGACCCACTCAATTTATTAAAGGTAATCTTTGTTTAAAGTCAACTGATTGAGGAGGGGCTTCAAGATGACTGACTAGAGGCATCTGGTGCTACTTTTATCTAAAAAGTAGAAACAAAATAGTGATGAGATAATCTTATTTCAAATAGATTAGATAGATGTAACACTGGAATTCAACAGAGGAGTGACAGGAAACACCTAATGCAAAGAAGATGAGGGAAGTGAGGCAGCCTGCTTGGCCTGAATTGGCTGGGAAACTGGAAATGCTCCCCAGTGTGGGGAAAAGGTAAATGAGACATCCCCAGTTGTCAACAAGCCTATTGCAAATTCCTGCAGTCTTAGCCACAAGACAACCCCTTGACCCTTTTGGGCCCTGATATTAACAGAGAGAGCTACCTGGAGTCCACATGAAGGCATTGCCCCAAAGAAGATCATGATGGGTCCCATACATACTCCAAGTCCTAAGCAGCTACAGCAAGGTGCCATATTGAGAGCCCAGCCCCCACCAGACTGCATCTTGCCCAGGGGCCCCACAGTCCATATATCTTCACATCTCTAGAGCCCTATTGACATTCCCCACCTGTGGTTACCACTACTGCTGGTTGCTGTGGCCAACCCCAAAATATGAGCCACTGGCTTTGATCCTGCCATTCCCAGCAGTGGACTGCCATGCATTACAAGCACCCTTGAGACAGGGTAGCTACCCTACCTGAAACTACCACCTGGGGCCAAAGCACATGCTCCCAGCCACCTGCCTAGAGATAAAGCCACTGAAAGTAACCCTGCCCTCCTAGCACTAGGGCCGAAACTCACCTCCTTCTGCCCTGAACATTCCAACGGAGGCCCGGGGATAACCAACCTATTCCCATCATGGCCAGCACCCACTAATGGGACTAAGGACATGCCTGCACATCCCAGCTCTGTAATCCCCAGTGCACAAGTATGCTGTCCATGGGCTGGGAGAGCTCTCAGCCCCATCCGCCACTATTGGCACCTGAGCGCTCCTCCTGAGGCCTGAGATTGGGCCCACCCAACCGGCAGCTACCATTACATCGTGCACCCACCCACATGCATCACATCTGGGCCTGGGGACTGGCCTTCTCAGACTGTTGCAGTCAACACCAACATCAGCAGAAACTGCCTGAGATCCAGAAGATTGTTCCTCCACTACTACTGCCATCACCCATGCCACATCCACCACCTAGGGTCCCAAGAACCCACTCACCTGGGTGGCCCACCACTTCCATTGCTAGAACTAAGGAAGCTGTTCTCAAAATAATTCTTACTGGTTACTAATTTCCTACTTACAGATTAAGACAATTCACATGAGTAACTAGCTGCAAAACACCAGAAATAAACTACCCCATTCCTCCCACATCCCTTGAAACTCAATACAAAAGGCAAAACCACTATACTTTAGACTGAACACTGCTTTCCGAAAAATCTCAGCATGTAATAATTTTAATATATTATAGGAAAACATAATAATAGTTTGTAGAATTTAAAATCATAAATTCTTATTAACAGTACCTATCATGTTCACTAATACACAGAGGTAATGTAGCCTAGTGGTTAAAAGGGCAAGATTACCCATGACTCCTCTGAGATATCACGATATAATACTAACTGG
Organism: Nomascus leucogenys; assembly: GCF_006542625.1. Lineage (NCBI taxonomy): Eukaryota > Metazoa > Chordata > Mammalia > Primates > Hylobatidae > Nomascus > Nomascus leucogenys. The sequence goes on along the minus strand of NC_044383.1, from coordinate 67,348,641 downwards.
ATATTAAATTCTGTAGTGTTATTTCTTGCTGTCAGATATTGTGAAAAACAAAGTAGGAACCAAAAGAGGATCTAAGGTATGTAATTACAATGCTATAGACACACAAACATCTTGTCATAACCTTAACTGTCAGGCCACTGGCAATGAAATGAATTTACAGTTCTTTCTTAGTGTTTATTTTGCTTTCCCAAATATCTTCAAGATCAGTAAAAAAAAAATTAACCTTGACGGTATGCTATTATTCCAGAACTGTACATAAAGGATATTATAGCATTTGTTCTTTTGTTCCCAACCACATAACACACCTCACATTTATGACTGTAGGATAATTATGCAAGTCCCAGACAAGGAGCCTGATGCTTTTGCAGGTGATTAAATGGAAACCAGGTAATATCTATCTATGTACTTTTTTACAGGACATTTTACATTCATTAGTCATGAAATTTCAGCATAATGTGATGTTATAGTATATTTCTGTGTTCCAAAATCTACTAGAGAGAACTTCAATAAAGTTCAGAGGACTACAAATGTAAAAATACATTATCAACACAATGATCTGTAAAACCTTTGTGTTTGGAGGGGATCAGCACTTGTAAGAATCAGATCAGTGACAATAAAGAAAGATTCTGTGTTGACTTCATCAGAGTCATCAAAATGCAAAACAATAAAATTGCTTTAAATGTTTTAGAATGGCCAGATCATAGTTCATAGTTTCAGAAAAAGTGAGTTATGTGTCTGAGCTTAGATGCTATGAGATACACCACCAAATATCAAGACATATCTTTATACACTTATTATGAAAAATATATTTACAAAAGCATCCTCTCCAAGATTTATGGGACGGGTAAATCAAAGCAATAGTTAATAATTGATTTTCAAAGGCAGGGCGCGGTGGCTCACGCTTGTAATACCAGCACTTTGGGAGGCCAAGGCGGGCGGATCACGATGTCAGGAGATCGAGACCACGGTGAACCCTGTCTCTACTAAAAATACAAAAAAATTAGCTGGGCGTGGTGGCGGGCGCCTGTAGTCCCAGCTACTCAGAGAGGCTGAGGCAGGAGAATGGCGTGAACCCGGGAGGCAGAGCTTGCAGTGAGCCGAGATCGCGCCAGGGCACTCCAGCCTGGGTGACAGAGCGAGACTCCGTCTCAAAAAAAAAAAAAAAAAAAAGTTAATAGATTTTCAGGGAGAAAAGTACTTCAGTAAATAATTTTTACCCACATTCCAGGCTTGTGATAATCACTGTCATAATTTCTGACATGCTCTAAATTCCGTATAATAATTCCATTTAAAGAAAAAGAGAATTCTTACGATTATAAGGAAATGTCCTAATCCTGACTTTTAAATGTAGACATTTGAAATTTTCTTTTGCCAATAATCCATGTAGTGTTTATTATATGTGAGAAGATATGAATAGCAGTTTAAAAAACGTGTTAGAAAAAAATAGCGATATAGCTGATAGAGTAATTTAAAACTCTGACATTTACATAGAGTTGGCACATTTCAGATCTATCCATATTTTTTTGGTACTTGTGAAATTTGTAAAGCCAGCTAAGAACTTTATTTTACAAGATGTATCTCACACTGTAAGCTTATCTAGTGGTTGCTACACTCTCCGATCAGTGAGTTGTATTTTCCTTGTTTTTCTCAGGGCATATTCCAATAAAATATATAATAAAACATATGGCCAAAAAACTTTTAAATGCAAACTGAACTATTATAGCTTTTGACAAACGGAGAGCTATCCCTTATTTTCATTATGACACTCTAAATGTAACTCTGAGGGTGATCACCAGAAAAAATAACAAGCTTTGAGATTGTTTCCCAGGATGGAAAGTTGTCATAAGCACCCAGGTTAAGAACACACACCCAGGTTAGGTGATGCCATGGGGGTGAACATTCCTGAGGATATATTCTTATTTAGGGGTTCTCTGATCTGCATGCTCTCACCTTTGTAACTCTTAAAGACATCAGACTTAAACTTACCTGTCAATTTATGAAGAGAAGCACCCTGACAAGATGCACAATGTTCTGGATCAAGGGTTAGAAGATCTATCTTCGGACTGGGCGAGGTGGCTCAGGCCTGTAATCTCAGCACTTTGAGAGCCCGAGGAGGGTGGATTGCCTGAAGTCAACATGGAGAAACCCCGTCTCTACTAAAAATACAAAAATTAGCTGGGTGTGGTGGCCCATGCCTGTAATCCCAGCTACTCAGGAGACTGAGGCAGGAGAACTGCTTGAACCCGGGAGGTGGAGGTTGCAGTGAGCTGAGATCGCACCACTCCTCTCCAGCCTGGGTGGCAGAGTGAAACTCCATCTCAAAACAGCAACAACAACAACAACAACAACAACAAAGATTTAACTTCTTGTTTGAATTCTGCCATTGTGTAATTTTGGCATGGCATTGTATATCAGATATGATCTGAATACAGTACAGTAGCTATAAAACAAGGCGTTTGCCAAGATAATGTGTCTTCTATCTCTAATATTCTGTAATTTAAAACTTTAATGCATATTTAGCAGACTCTAATCATGCTTGGAATTGTGCCAGTTACCAGAGGTTAAAGAATGACAGCACTAAAGAAATAATGATACTGCCTTCAAGAAACTTAAATTAGCAAAGACATACTTGGAATAATTATGGACTGTCAGAGAAACATTCTAGAATGTTTGTAAATGTTTAGAAGTAGAATGTACGGAAATAAGTTACTTAGACAATGGTTGCAAAAAGAGAAAAGAAAGAGAGGGAGAGAGACTCAAAGACCCTCTAGAATGGGTAAAATCCAAAAGACTGAGAGCACAAAATGCTGGCAAGGATGTAGAACCACTAAAGTTATTTTACGTGGCTGAGAGAAGAATAAGGGAGACATTTTCGATAATTCTTTAGTTTTTCTTTAAAATTATTTTATAACAATTCTTCTTACTTGGAATTCCAATTTACTTGAATAAATTCCATTCACTCAAAATAAATAAAAATATATGTCCAAAAAAGGGCACATACAAAAATATTCATAGGTGGTTTTTTTTTAATTTATTTACCTTTCTTTCTTCTTTCCTTTTTTTTTTTTTTTTTTTTTTTTTAGACAGGGCCTTGCTCTGTCACCCAGGCTGGAGTGCAGTGGTGCAATCACTGCTCATTGCAGCTTCGGCCTCCCCACCTCAAGCACTCTTTCTACCTCAGCTTCCCAAGTAGCTAGGAAAACAGTTGTGTGACACCTCTCCTGGCTAATATTTTTAAAAATTGTTTTATGGTAGAAATGAGGTCTCACCATGTTTCCTCCGCTGGTCTCAAAATCCTGGGCTCAAGCAATTCTCCCACCTTGGCCTCCCCATTACAGTTTTCTTATATTTTAAAATATAAATTTTTCTTCAACTTCTTTATCAATACATACAATACATATATTATATATCACATAATATACATAATAATTATATATTATGTAATATATATTATAATATATATAATATAATTTAAAAAGATATAGGCCACGCATAGTGACTCATGTCTGTAACCCCAGCACTTTGGGAGGCCAAGGCAGGTGGATGACTTGAGGTCATGAGTTCAAGACCAGCCTGGCCAACATGACAAAACCCTGTCTCTACTGAAAATATAAAAATTAGCTGGGCATGGTAGCATGTGCCTGTAATCCCAGCTACTTGGGACGCTGAGGCAGGAGAATTGCTTGGACCTAGGAGGCAGAGGTTGCAGTGAGCTGAGATTGTGCCACTGCACTCCCAACTGGGCAACAGAGCAAGACTCTCCCTCAAAAAATAAAAGATACATATATATATATAATTTATTATAAATATCATAATATAGAATATATAATGATATATATCCTTATAAATATAAACTTATAAGAAAGTATATTATATGATTATAATATGTAATATATAAAGATATTATAATATATAAAATACATATCTTATGTTTATGAAGTTTTTTATATTTGTATGTATATATTATATATTTTATATTAACAAAATATATAATATATGATATAGAACAACTTATGCTTTATAATTATATGTAATTGTATAATTATATATTATATAACATATAATTAGTATATAAATATACTTATGTATAATATAAATAATACGTTGTATCTTTATATTATATCATAAATATATATCTTTATAATATAATGTTACATTATATATTATACATTTTATTATATATTATACATTTATATTTATTATATATTATACATTTATTATATATTATACATTTTATTATATACAATATATATCATATATTATATATAATAACTCATGACAAGATACTTTAAAGCAAATAAGTTTAGTAATAACTTCCTTTTAATCCTTAAATATGAGGCAAAATATGAGCAATCAAATTAGCCTTTCATAGTATTATGAATTAACATTTGTGTTTTTCAGGTTATGTGGAATTCATATCCAAGTCTAGTAGGCTCAGTCATAACTGACACCAATAATAGTTTTAAAAATGCGAACCTTGTTTGATTTAAACCCTGCACCCTGATAAACTCATGAAAACAATGAAATGGAGCCACTCCCTTTATAGAAGCACTGCAGCTGTGAGAAATATTTACTTTGCTCAAGCATTAATTATGGCTTTTCTACTAAATATTCCTTGAAATCATTAACAAAAGAATAAGTTAGAGCTGGTAGGCCACCACACCCTGCTAATTTTATAAGCATATATAAATATATATAATACATATATTTTAATCCTTAAATATGAGGCAAAATACGAGCAATCAAATTAACCTTTCATAGTATAACCAATCATCAATGTTAACATTTGTGTTTTACAGGTTGTGCAGAATTCATATCCAAATCTAGGAGGTTCAACCATAAGTGACACCAATAATAGGTTTAAAAACGTGAACCTTGTTTGATTTTAACATTGAACCTCTGACAAACCCATGAAAACAATGAAATTGAGCCAATTCCTTTACAGGAGCACTGCAGCTACAAGAAATATTTAGTCTGCTCAGGCATTAATTATGGCTTTTCTATTAAATATTCCTTGAAATCATTAACAAAAAGCATGAGTTAGATCAAGGACCTGCCAACATGGGCTGCAATTGCACCAAAAACCGTGAAGAAGGTGGCCCGGGTCATCGTGTGGGTAGCAACTTCCACAGGAACAAGTGCGTGTGTGAGGAGATCGCTACTATCCCCAGCAAAAAGCTCCGCAGCAAGAAAGCAGGTTTATTGCAGCACTATTCACAGCAACAAAGACTTGGAACCAACCCAAATGTCCAACAGTGATAGACTGGATGAAGAAAATATGGCACATATACATCATGGAATACTATGCAGCCATAAAAAATGATGAGTTCATGTCCTTTGTAGGGACATGGATGAAGCTGGAAACCATCATTCTCAGCAAATTATCACAAGCACAAAAAACCAAACACCACTTGTTCTCACTCATAGGTGGCAATTGAACAATGAGAACACATGGACACAGGAAGGGGAACATCACACACCAGGGACTATTGTGGGGTGGGGCGGGGGGAGGGATAGCATTAGGAGATATACCTAATGCTAAATGACGACTTAATGGGTGCAGCACACCAACATGGCACATGTATACATATGTAACAAACCTGCACATTGTGCACAGTACCCTAAAACTTAAAGTGTAATTTAAAAAAAAAAGAAAGCGGGCTGTGTCACACATCTCATGAGGCAGATTCAGAGGGGCCCGGTGAGATGTGTTTCCATCAGGCTGCAGGAGGAGGAGAGAGAAGGGAGAGATAATTACGATCCTGGAGTCTCAGCCCTGGATCAGGAGATCACTGAAGTGGATCCTGACACGAAGGGAATGCTGAAGCTTTTGGAGTTAGGCAGTCTGTCCAAACTGCAGTTCACTCAGTCTACGTTAGGATGAATTTCAATATGGCTCCTGGAGCTGGCTGAATCTTTCTGCAATGCTGTAACATTTTCAATAAACCTGGGACAACACCAAAAAAAAAGAAAAATGAGTTAAACCAAGGTATGTCAACGTGAACGAATTGTTAAAAAATATTGTATATGAATAAATACATGAGGGAGCTCTCAGCATGCATTAGGAGGCCCATAGTTTGTACATGGCACACTCAGTGATGCCAGTGGCTTGGCATGATTAGGACCTAATTCTACTCTAAATAGGTGCATTACTATCAGCTCTCTCTCCCTTCTCTCTTTTTCTTGCCTTCCATTTCCATCCCCAGCGAACTAATTCACTTAGGCCTCCCTGTGCTAAGAAGCTAGAATATTTTGTTTTTCTGTATTCAAACAACTAAAAACCACACATAAAGCTAAATCATATCAGCCTGTGATTTTTTTGACTTATATATGTGTAAGTTAATGCAAACAATTAGCACATAATATATTGCTGGACCTCTAAAACTGTATCTTCCCTTAATGTGTGTATTGTGGGGCAGAGACCCAGGACATTGACTGCACTGTATTCCTCTAGGATATCCTTATTCCATATCATCTGAAAATAGTAATACTTTATTTCTAGTTTGCTGTAAACTAAATATGCTTGCTCTTCCCAGCTTCCTTCTATTACTAATAAGTGCTTACATAAGCCCTCTTGACACAATTACACAAGTTCTGCTTATTATGGTAAGTCCAGTGAAAGCCCCCCAAGAGATCCTTCTCCCCTTTATCCCATGCGTCGATTAGGCAGTTTTATTTGTGTCCTCATTTTCCAGTTAAGCTTTCAGAGCCATCTCAGCTTGTTCTTTTCTAAATGCCTGAGTGTCACCTAAATGTCAAGTGTAATTTCAATGGCTTCAGTATGAGGATTCTTTATTTCTTCTTTTTCATACTGGGTTCAGCCCAGTCATTATTCATCCTTTTTTCTGCAACTAAAACCAAAATTGTTAGCACCATGTCTCAGGATGGCCCCATGACATTCTTCAATATAAATTTAGAAATAATTTTTATGAAATGCCATATAATCATAAAAGTAGTTTCAACTATTGAATAATAAAAGAGACAATAGCTAGGTAGTCTTAATTCTCATCCAAATTGTCTGAGACACTTAGGTTTCAGTTATTTAATATTTTGTATTTTCATGTGTCACTCATATCCTGGGAAAAATTAATGTCGTTTTTAAATGATCTACTCTACACTGTCTGTGACAGTAATTCACACCAGATTAGACCTTCTGCTATAAACACTATAAAATGGAAAAAATATTTTGAAACAACTTTTTGCAGATACAAGATAACAGACATTTTAGAAACATGATTCTTGAGAGATGAGAAAGAAGCAAATGATCCCTATGATCACCCCAACTCTGTGCCTTGAGGCACTTTCGACTCTGACACAGCAAGGGTTAATGCAAGAGTGTGAAAGTCTTAGTAAGCTGCAAGTAAATTAAATTAAATACCTACCAAAACAAAATTCAGCTATCTACAAGGAAAAAAAAATCTAGACCCTCAATATCATAATATTCACTTCAACCTGCAATAATAAAAGACCTAGACATGAGAAGTAAAATGTGACCAAAAACTGAGAAATTTGAATAGATAGAAACAGACACAGAACTGACAGGTGATGTAAGTAGCCAGCAAGGACTTTAAACATTATTATAAATGTGCATGAGAAACAAATAAAAAGACACACAAAATGGGGAGATGAATGAAAGATGTTAAGAAAAACTAAATAGAAATTTTAAACCCCAAAAATGTAAGCTCTATATTAAAAAAATACTAGATGAACTTCATAGCAGATTCAGTTCTCTAGATGAAAGACTTGGTAAACTTGAAGACAGCAATAAAACTATCCAAAAGGAATGACAGAGGAAAAACTGCTGAGAAAATGTGTAATATAAACAGATCCCCCATAATCTGTAGGAAAAGATTAGCAGTATAACATGCATGTGACTGAAGTCCTGGAAAGGAAAAAGGAAGTAAGAGAAGGGAAGACAAAATATTTAAAGAAATACTGACTGAAAATGTTCCAAATTGTATGCCAATCATCAAGAAGCCCAACAAACTCCAAGCTATAACATACAAAGAATACTATATCAAGACTCATTACAATGAAACTTCTGGGACCATTGACAAACAGACAATATAAAAATAACAATAAGAGGAAGAAAACACATTGCATAGAATGAACCTCAAAATAAAAATTATCATTTACTTTGCATCATAAAAAAGGCAAGCCATAAGAAACTAGAAGAGTACTTTTATAATTCTTTAAAAATTTAAAGCTGTTAACCTAGAGTTTTATAACAAAACAAAAAAATAAAAAATAATAGTGAATACGAGATAATAGAGATATTTATTTGTTTCACCATAGTAACCATTTTACTATATATACACATACATATATATGAGATACACATATATATGTATCTCATAACACTATGTTGTATACCTTAAATATTCACATATTTATTAAAATAAAAAAATTGAAAGAGTGAAATAAAGACAAACAAATAAAGCAAAAGCCAAGACAATTTTAGGCAAAACTGCACTTACAGAAATGTTACATTCTTTAGACTGAAGGAAAATGATACCAAATGAAACTCATATCTACACTAAGGGAGCACGAGAATGGTAGCTCTTACCCTGCTAGATGATTGGTTAGCCTAAGGAAAGTAACAGAAACTGGTGAAAGGCAAACTAGAATAGGACCAAGAAAGATGCAGTAAGACCACACAAGAACCCGAGAATTTACATGCAGGGTTAAGATGAGCTCTCATCATGCTAAATTATGTTATGGCCCAAATAAAAGCAACCTGAAACAAAAGTAATGACAAACTGCATATAAAACTAGTCCACAATATAAACAACTTACATACATGTAAAATCCGTGTTCCCAAATATGACTTCTAAACGTATTGACCTACCTAGCATAGTAAAATACAATCATAGATACATTAATCCCACAAATAAACTCCTGTGCCTATTGTGACATCTGATGGGACAGGCTCCTGTCAATGGTGAAGCACTGAAGATAATGGAATATAATCTAACCTAATTATAACTGTAAAACAAATAAAACTATAACTCTATAACTATAACAATTGTATAACTATCTATATGACTCTCAGGGAAAGTCAGCTCAGATGGAACATCATTCATATTTGGATGATACCCTAAAACCCTATCTCTCCCATTTGTTTTTTTTTTTTTTTCCTGGATAAAAACAACCTTTGAAAGAATTGAGTAGAATCAAGCCATAAATCAATATTGTAAAAATGGCCATACTGCCCAAAGCAATTTACAGGTTTCAGTGCTATTCTTTTTAAACTATCATTGAGATTCTTCACAGAACTAGAAAAAAACTATTTTAAAATTCATATGGAACAAAAAGCCCGAATATCCAAGGCAATCTTAAGCAAAAAGAACAAAGCAGGGGGCATCATGCTACCCAATTTCAAACTATACTACAGAGCTACAGTAACCCAAACAACCTGTACAACTTGTACAGTGGTACTCATACAAAAACAAACACATAGACCAATGGAACAAAACAGAGAACCCAGAAATAAAGCCACACGCCTACAACTATCTGATCTTTGATAAACCTGACAAAAACAAGCAATGGGGAAAGGACACCCTATTCAATAAATGGTGCTGGGATAACTGGTTAGCCAAATGCAGGAGACTGAAACTGGAACCCTTCCTTACACCATATACAAAAGTTAACTCAAGATGAAATAAGGAGTTATATATAAAACCCAAAGCTATTAAAAAACCTGAAAAACAACCTGGAAAAATTAACTCAAGATGGAATAAAGAGTTATATATAAAACCCAAAGCTATTAAAAAACCTGAAAAACAACCTGGAAAAATTAACTCAAGATGGAATAAAGAGTTATATATAAAACCCAGAGCTATAAAAAACCCTGAAAAACAATACCATTCTGGACACAGGAATGGGCAAAGATTTCATGATGAAAATGCCAAAAGCAACTGCAACAAAAGCAAAAATTGATAAATGGGATCTAATTAAACTAAAGAACTTCTGCAAAGCAAAAGAAACTATCAACAGAGTGAACAAACAACCTACAGAATGGGAAAAAATGGGTTTTCAAACTGTGCATCTAACAAAGCTCTAATATCCAGCATCTGTAAGAAACTTAAACAAATTTACTAGAAAACAAACAACCCCATTAAAAAGTGGGTATAAAACATGAACACTTTTCAAAAGACATACATGTGGCCAAGAAGTATATGGAAAAAAAAGCTCCACATCACTGATCATTAAAGAAATGCAAATCAAAACCACAATGACACAACATCTCACACCAGTCAGAATGACTAATATTAACATGTTAAAAAATGACAGATGCTGGCGAGGTTGCAGAGAAAAAGAAATGCTCACACACAGTTGGTGGGAGTGTAAATTAGTTCAACCATTGTGAAAGACAGTGTGGTGATTCCTCGAAGACCTAAAATCAGAAACACCGTTTGACCCAGTAATCTCATTACTGGGAATAGACCCAAAGGCATATAAATTACTGGGTATTTACCCAAAGGCATATAAATCATTCTGCTATAAAGACACATATACACATATGTCCACTGCAGCACTATTCACAATAGCAAAAACAAAGAATCAACCTAAATGCCCATCAATGATAGACTAGATAAAGAAAATATGGTACATATATACCATGGAGCCATAAAAAGAATGAGATCATGTCCTTTGCAGGAACATGAATGGAGCTAGAGGCCATTATCCTTAGCAAACTAACACAGGAACAGAAAACCAGTGCATGTTCTCACTTATTATAAGTGAGAACCAAATGATGAGAACACATGGATGCATAGAGGGCAGAAACACACTGTGGGCTTTTGGAGGGTGCAGGGTGGGAGGAGCAAGAGGATCAGGAAAAATAACCAGTGGGTACTAGCCTTAATACCAGAGTGATGAAATAATCTCTACAACAAACTCCCATGAGACAAGGTTACCTATACAACAAACCTGCACATGTATTCCTGAGCTTAAAATAAAAGTTAAAAAAGACGAAATTAATTATCAACAAAATGCATCCCTGAGAGAAAATTCCTTGAAAATACTCTGCTCAGGAAAACTGAAATAGGAAAATGGGAGGTGGTGAATTGTGCTGATTTCTTCTTTGCTATTCTACTAAATACATGTTTCTATTTTCTTTCTGAAGATTCTGGAATTGAGTGCTTAATATATTAAATATCATGGATGGGTTGTAGAGAATTAGAAAGAGCTAAAATATAGAATATTTGCAATGACCTCCAACCTCAATTTTGCTTATACCATAACTCATACTCCCTTATGGAGAAATTAGAATTTTAGAATTGGGAGGATTTATCTAATTAGGCCACTTAATATACAGTTAAGAAAAAGGGCATCTCCCCTGCAATGTTAAATATGCAAGATCCTCTGAATTGACTTCTGCATGAAGGAGTTGGCAATAATTAGCTTAAATAACTGATTTATGACTCTCTCCTTTTAATCAGTAATGCCTTTTAAAAGGAAAATGTATTAACTCACCGCTTTGTATAAAGTTTTCTTCTGAACTAAAATATCAACTTTGACTCAATAACATTTAATATTCTTCATTTTTCCCCCTTGGAGGGGAAATGAAGCATTTTGAAATAACTCACATATTCTTTTTGATTAAAAAGAGACAAGAATATTTTTTCTTGTTTCTTGGAAAACCTGATCTAAATTAAGTCTCACACCTTCATAAAATATGAATCTTCCTCCCATGTTACATCCTCCTCTATAATTTCACACCTCCTCTTTGCCAGTTGCTAAGCCATTGTCTCCTAGCTTTAAATCTCCCTTCCGACTTCTACACTCAGGCTTGTAATATGGCTGTTAGTAGTCTACAAATCATATTTTGGCTTTTCTATTAGATTCTACCCAAAAGGGGTGCCAGATGAAACAGGAATACCGAGGAAGAAAGAAGGGACCATATTAGTTACTATCTCTTTGCTTCCTGTTCCTCTCAGTATCACTTGAACATTACTTCTTCATTAAGCATTAATAGTTGATTCCTGTTTGCAGTTTTTTTGGCACTTACAGATTCAGACTTATTATATACTCCTCTGGGACCTCTGACACCAGCTGACCAGCGTTTCTTCCTCAAAAACCTGAGTCCAGCCCCACAGGAATCATCCTTCAAGATTTTAAATTGCAATAATTCCAACGTCTTCCCTTTTTTCTCCTTGGTCCTAGGGTTTGCAGCTGCTTTCTCCACTGTTGTTTTTGTAATACTTCATTATTTACTTTTCCTCTTTTAATTTTTTCAATTCTGAGAAATACTTTATGTTAAAGAAGTTCAATATATTAAAAAATTATTCTCTATTGTTAGAATAAATGGGTATTTTCAAGTCTCTTGACCAGACCCTAACTAAATTCACACCTCTTATAACTACTGGTATTTAAGTTCTACCATGTTTCTAGGACTGAGATGTGTCAAAATAGAATATTGTGGTAGAGTCATGGCTTCTTTCAGGGGGCACAAGTAAAATTACACTTAAAGTGGCAGCATTTTCTATCTCTGGACCCTGGTTTTCCAGTGTTCACAATTGTGAGCCAAAATGATATATCTGCAAAATAAAAGGGTGCAAGGAAATTAGAAGGAAGAAAATGAGTGTTTCATTGTTCTCTATTCCAGGTTCATGTAAAGCTAGTACCTCCCCATGCCAGCTTACTCTTTGATCTTCAGAGATACACTGGCTCTCTGGCTCTTACTTTATGTTTCTCCTACATCATGAAGGTTTAGACAAACCTACATTTTCTATATTTAGTTAATCCAATCCTCTCATTTTGAAATTGAGTCATCTGAGCCCAAGAGGGGTTAAAATAACTTGTTTATAGACCCACAGTTAGTAAATGAATTGCTGAAAGTCTATCTGCCTCTCGCAAGTCGATTTCCACTATGTTCTTTTACAAATATAGAAATAGCTGATTATCTAGAAATTATTTTATGTTACGTAAATGTAAGTTTAACTAAAACCTGACCGCAGATTAGATTGACTGTCCCAGCATTAAAACCAAAAGTAGTTGTATCTTCATGGTTAAGTTTGGCTTCAAAATCAATATCCCCTGTTATGGTTTGAATGTTTGTATCCTTGAAAATTCATGTTGAAATGTAATTGCCATTGCAACAGTATTAAGAGGTGGAACATTGAAGAGGCGATCAGGCTATGACAGCTGCACCCTTACAACTGGGATAAGTACCATCATGAAAGAAGAAATCTGGCCCTCTCCTGTGCTTTCCCCCACCTCCACCCTTGCCTTCTCCATATGCTGAGGTAGCAAGAAGGCCTTCACGAGATGCTGGCACATTGATATTTGACTTTCTGGACTCCAGAGCTATGAGCAAATACATTTCTGTTTGTTGTAAATTACCCAATTTCAGATATTTTCTTACAGCAACACAAATGGGACTAAGACAACTTAAATGAAAGTCTACACATGTGAACTGCCCAGCTCAGTGTGGTAGCTTTGCTCTCTGAAGAACCCAGAAACACTGGCTCTTTCTATCTTGCACTGACATGCATGACTTCCACTCCCAAAGTCATTTCATGGTCCCAAATGATTTATCTACTTCAGTGAATATACTAACAAAATAACCAGCAGGGAACAGGAGAGAGTAGGAAAAGGTCCATTGTCTTCATTTAGAGACACTTCCTGAATATTATATTTGCCACTTACAGTAACAAATAGCACATTGTCAAGAACTTTTAGTCAGAGTGCCACACACTATGTTAGAGGAGGCTGTGCAAAGCAGTCTTTATTCTGAGCATCCATATTTTATATAAAAATTGGAGTTTAGTGATGAGTGATAGTCAGGAAATACATCTGGTTGTTTTCAGTGCATTTGGAAAATACCCACTTAAAGGCATTTTTTTTTCACGCTTTTGTAAGTGTCCTTACCATTTATTTCCCTTAGGCAAGTGTTCATGTATAGAAGCTTTGAACTTTCTGTCTCACTGGATTACAGATTAATTAATTCAACAAACTGAGTTCTCACAATGTGTCAAGAACTTACACTAGATATTGGAGAAATGTCCATGACTAGGACAGTCATGACCATGGTCTTCAGGCAGCATATACCCTAATCAGGAAACATAATTGTATTTACTCTCATGAAAATTGAACAGCACATAAAACCCCAGCCACAGAAATGTTTTCTAAATAGGGTCCTTCTTCCTCCATTGTAAAGGACAAAGCAGAATTTTTCAATATGGTTGTTTATGTTTTCAGTATTTGCTCAAAATTTAAAAATTAAGTATTTATACATAGATTCATGGCAAGCTCCTTGCCAGATTTTTAAAATCTTGTTATTGGCAACACAAATTAAAGGTGTCATAATAAGTATATTCTTTTTGCTTGGAATCCTCAGATTAACCTGTTTTATGGTAAGAAATCAAGCTTGATGTGACTGAGTAAACGAGTAGGCAGTATATCACATAATTAGTGGATACGAATCTCCATTTAATGCCAAGTTTGTGAGTCTAAAGTTATAGTCATTTTAATGACTATAATACATTAGTAATAGGACAAATGGTCAAAGTTGTGAAAAATGTATAGGAAAAAACACAGAAATGATGTTTCTGTATTGTAATCTTGTGAGCAATAAAAAGTAAAAAATACATTATACGAGAAAGGGGGCTCAAAGCCTCATTCTAGTCTTTCCTCTGCTGCAGCATAAAGTTATTCTGGGTAGCGATGAAGCTCTCTAGAAGCCTCACGCATTAGATGGGAAGCTGAAGAATGCCTCCAGTCTGGCTTAAGTAAAGTTTTTATATTAAATTTTGTCAAGCTATGAATAAATTAGTAAAAAGATAATTAGTGTGTTAACTTTAAGGAGAATTTCTATATCCACTTCATCATTTCAGAGATGCCATAAATATATAGAAATGGGTCTGGGGTACTAATATAATCCTAATGTTAATACCAAATTTGGGAATAATTGAAGGTTATTCAGAAAGCATATTAGGGTTATATAATTATGTTAAAACTGAACACATTATTTTGGAAGAGCGGGGAGTTTTTATTTCAATATATTCTCTTAATTCTTTGAATACTCAATTCAATAAAAAATTGGAAGTTAGAAAGGGCTCTGATACGTTCCTTCTACTTGATATACTAATCCTCTGACTGTCCTCACTGTTTCCATGTGGATAGAGAATTTAAAACATATAAAAGATAAAAATATTTCCATTTTCCTAAGAATGATTTAAATCAATCAAGCTAATAATGAATGACAGAGTATTAGCAATCTTCAAGTCATTTTTTAGGCATTGCAAAAGCTACAAAGGTGAGTACAAAATCCCTCTCTTCAAAGAAATTATTCTTTAATAAGAGAGATTAGATTTGAAAGGCATCTATAACCAAAAGAAAGGATGGACATAAGAGGGGTACAGATGGATTACCGGAAGAAAGAGAGGGTATCTGGTTTTGCAAGCAAGATAGGAATTTTTTTTAATGAAATGATATTTGATGTGTGCATGGTGAGTTTAGTGATATTTGAAAAGAACATAAAAGTATTAGAAGAGAGATGGCATTCAAAATAGATACATAAGTGTAAGCAAACAAGATGATAGGAAGTTGAGATATTTGACCTGTTAGGTTCAATTTAATTAAAGAAAGTTTTATGATTGTATGTATCTTTATAGTAATCTGGCACTTTGAGTAATAAAAATTTTTAGGCAAATAAATTATTACTCCCATCGTGATAGGAGTGAAGTCACATATCCACTATGGATTGACCAAGAATAAAAATATGGTGTTAATGTTATTTGGTAACCTAAAATAAAGATTAAATAGTTTTTAAAAAATAATTGATTGTTTTGTATTACTGAAGCATCCAAGTATATGGCTGGATTAAGAGCTCAAGAAGTATCACTGGATTCTTTCCCTCTCTATCCCTCAGTCTTCCTCTGTGTCATAGACATAATTAGGCCATATTCTCTAGCCTGTCAGCCATAAAAGAAAGAACACATCTTCTCTGACAAGTAGGAATAGAGCATTCACAGAGTTATCTGGCTGGCAAGTTTGCATCACAGGCACACCTTTTCTGAGGCAATTCTAACTTGTAGGAATAGTTCAACATATGTTCATAAATTACTAAAATTTGTTATTTAATTTTGCGTATTTTATTCCAACAATTTTATGAGTAAAGCCAGCTATTATTATCACACATGTCTCACTTGGGGAAGAAACTGAGGCTCAAGAAGATGATGGATATGGGAATTTATCTGAGATTTTCAAATTCCATCAGTGAGCAGAATTGATCATTTTTAAATCCTATATATGAGAACTTGGAAGATGCTAAGGAACTAGTGCAATAGACCAGACAGATAAGAAGAACATTCTAGAGCCATGGAACAGAAGAAACAAGGACAATTTTAGGACATAGAAAGATGGAATAAACTACATAATGATTAAAGAATAACACTGAGACAAGACCACCAGATTTTAAATACGTATGTGAAAGAGGGAAGGTACACTGTAATAAGATTATGTTGAGGAAGCCTTGGCATCTCGGATATTGACATTTGTGTGGCTTAAGAATGGTAACAAGGAAAGCAATAGGATTGTATCCCAAAAGAATGAGATATAGGAAGAATTTAAAATTTTTATTTATTTATTTTGTTTATTTTGTTGGTGGCGTTTTTTGAGACGAGATCTCACTCTGTCACCAGGCTGGAGTGCAGTGGCGCGATCTCAGCTCACTGCAAGCTCCAACTCCCAGATTCAAGGGATTCTCCTGCCTCAGCCTCCTGAGCAGCTGTGACTACAGGCACGCACTGTCATGCCTGGCTAATTTTTGTATTTTTAGTAGAGACTGGGCTTCACCATATTGGCCAGGCTGGTCTCAAACTCCTGACCTCGTAATCTACCAGCCTCAGCCTCCCAAAGTGCTGGGATTACAGGCGTGAGCCACCACGCCAGGCCAAAAACATTTTTTAAAGATTTGTTTTGCTTTCAAGATAGCAGAAATCAACTTTTATAACATGTGAGCAAATAGAAA
Organism: Nomascus leucogenys; assembly: GCF_006542625.1. Taxonomy (NCBI): domain Eukaryota; kingdom Metazoa; phylum Chordata; class Mammalia; order Primates; family Hylobatidae; genus Nomascus; species Nomascus leucogenys. The sequence continues at coordinate 67,331,663 of NC_044383.1, read as the reverse complement.
TAAACACATATTAAAAATATTTTAGAAATACAATTTTAAAGTATTGAAAACATTTTAGAAATAAAATTTAAAATTATTAAAAATAATTTAGAAATAACAGCTTCATTAAAAAGTATGTGTTCATTCAAACTGGTTTTAAATAACTGTGTTAAATTGAATGTAAAAATTCTGATAAACTGTCAAAAATCGATTTCATTTCCTTGTAGGTGACTACTCCCATCCCATGACAAACCACTGACTGGAAACACAGTCTCCTGTGCTCTGAGGTCTAAATGGCAGTGACCATGCCTTCATCTATTATCATTTCTTGATTGTAACAGAATGAATAACTGCTAGAGGTTATCAAGGGTAAATTTTTTACCTTTACTAAACTGTCACAAGCTTGGCGATCTTAGTGATTTTGCTCAATAAGCTGTCTTCTCTTGAGTGGCCCAGCAGTATTTCCGGTGTCAGTTTGGGGCATTCTCTGAAGATTTCTAGACTCCAACATTCTAACTAGACCTCTTACTTTTTTTTTTTTTAAGTCTCTGACAGGTGCTAAACCCTCTTAATTAGTTCGAGTCATTGGAAAGAATAAAAGCACAGTGAAACAACTTGATTGCCTGCATTTAGCTGTCTTTTTTGCTTGCCTGGGTTCTGATTTGGGGCTTGTAATAGAGATATATTTGACTTCATACTGAATTTTTGAATTGTTTTAATTGCATATCCAGTGAGATTGTGCCTTAATGGAAGCATTTTATTCTGGGATAATCCTGAAATTCAGTACAAGGTTAAAAATGTTAACCTCTAAGGAAAGAGAAATCTGATTTTTGACAAAACTTCTATATTTCTTTGCTTGTAACATTTTTGTCTGTATCACATTTTGAATGCATTAACTACCAGTAACAACTCATCTTGGGCCAAGTGAAAAATTAATGAGTAAGTAGAAAGAGCAACTACTGATGCTACAGGTAACAAAGTGCCTCTTTTCTGAATTTGGAAAAATACCTTAATCTTAGTTTCAGTTTTTTCATTCATTTAAATAAATAATAATATAGTAAAGTAAGTTAATAATTTTATATTTTTATGGAGCCTAGAGCATTTATTTCCAACAAAAGCTTATACAGATCAACAGCCAGATATTAATCAGGTATGAATCCTTTTTGAAAAAGGAAGATTGAGCCCACAGTCCTATCTGACTAAATCCAGTGTGAAAAATCACTGAATTGGGTGGATGGCATTCAAAACAATTTTTACTTCTGAATCTTATGGGCAATGTTCTAACAATGGTCATCTTGGATTTTAGGCAGGTGTTGAGGGTGGCTGGGAAGAGGTGAAATACATGGTTTGAGTATATACAATATAGTTAATGTTTAATTTTGTTGAGCAGAGTAGCAATTGACATTATTGGAAATACCAACAATTTAAGGAGTATTCATTTGGAAAAATAGTCTTTGCTCTGGTTTTTAGAAGTATTTAAAAAAAACACATTTTGTCTGGGTTGAGGCAAAGGTCATTCTATTTGAGTAGAGAGGCAATGATAATGCAAACTCAAGGTTGGGAAAAAATGCATTATTCTGTGAGATAATAAAGTTCACTCTGATGATAGTCTATATGTTTTTCCTTTAGGAATCCCTCTTTTGCCCTGATATGGATACTCTTTCCTTCCTCTAAAAAGGAAAACAGCTAGCATAGCAATATAGTAACAAGTTGGGCAATCTTTGAAAGTGCAATGTCCTCATTTAGCACTTAGAGAAAATATGTTTGTATTCAATGAAAATAACTGCTTCTAAGCTATTAACAGGGACATTTTTAGGGTTACATCAGATAGAAGCTTGTCAAAATCATATGATCTATAGCATAACTCTATTATTATTTTATCTCCTATTACTACAGGTTTTCATTCAAAGAACATATCACGATTTTTCGTATGCATTTTCAAAAAATTCCTTAATTTAATACCTTATTACTTCACTCTTTTGTTCACCCACTATCAAACATTTGGAGGTGCTCAATAATTTTTTGAGTGAATGAATAAATGAATGAATAATAACAAGAGTTCCTATGAAGAGCTATAAACCTGTAGAAACTGTGAAGGACATTGAAGGGAAATGAATAGGTAGTCAAGTGGACCTACCCATAGAGATCAAAGGTTAATGTATTTACCTACTTTCCCAATTTCAAATTGATGACCTCATTTAATTCAAACTTTCCTCTGGAGCCGGAATTTTTTCATGTCAACTTATTACAATAGACTTGACGTTTCGTGGCATGTAATTAACTTTCACTTCTGCTGAGTCACAAATTTGAGGCATGGAGAGGGGCTGCAGAGAAGAAGCAATAATTTTTTTTAATCTTTCATGAATTAGACTAGGCAGTGGCAACTTGTACTTTCTACACTGCAATGAAGGTTTGCTTTTCTGTAGTCATTGGTATAAAAACTGTAGCTTTCATAATTTTTTGCCAATTTTATGAAAATAAACACAAAGAAGAACTCTATAAAAATAGAATTCAAGTAGAGTGTATTTAAATATGTTTTTAAGTGACTTTCTGCTTAGAATCATTAACGATTTAATGGGAACACACAAATACTTTTCAAGTATGGTTTACTTTATGGGAAAAAATGTATTTACTATAGTGTTATTAAGGAATTTGAGAATTCCGAAGCAATTAATACACATCCTTCATAATATCAGTGATCTACTGAGCAATTTCACAATTCAAGTTAATCAAGATTCACTGAAGTTATATTGAAGTTAGTCTCATTAGGAGAGCATGTAAGTGCATATGAGAGGGTTCTTTCATCACAAATGAATCCCAAATGATTTCTTTCTTTGTTTAAAAACCTGGAAATTCTACTTGCTTTAACAACTTCTGTACTGAATACTAGGTTTCCATAGCAACTTAGGAAATGTTTATGTTGGAAAAATACTTAACAGGGAAAGAAAAGTTTTGAGGACAGAAAAATGCATCTAGCAATGTGCCCTGCAGCCTAGAGTATAATTGCTTTAAAAGCCAGGGAATGGAAAACAGTTAAAGTGTTATACTGCCATACATCTTACAGGGATTAAAAGTTATCATTTTTCAGACTTGTTCAGGGTAGTTTGTTTCGGCATGGTACTCTGCCACATGGTGATATATTTGCCTGCAGAGATCACACTGAGGTAGTATAATACCCAGTCCTGTTTTGGATTTTCCCTAAAGGCAGACACAATCACTACAATAATCGTGATAAATTGTGTGGCACTTTGCTGAACAGCGAGAGACTCCCCCCAATTTTGTAACAGTTTGAGGCAGTTTGACTGTGTTTGTTTTTGTTTTTTGTTTTTTAGTTATTCAGTTATGTCTTCCAAAGAAAATACTGGTACCAGGATTTCACTGTAAATGCCAATAACATAAACATTTTGTTCCATGACCTTTAAAAGTTTTTGCCAAAACTTTTTGCATTCCAAATCAGGGTTCAGTTAAGGCAAAAGATAATGTATTTTCATATTTTAGTAGAAATTGGACTTTGAATTATATCTATTTCTTAGTGAGATATAATGTGTTTGACTAAATCAGTTCATTTCAGACAATCAAAAATGTTGAGTCCCTTCAATGTGCCAGATAATGGACTAATTGTAGAAGAAACTAAAATGAATATCCTAACCATCAAATATTTTTCAACTTTAGGCCCAGCACAGTGGCTCATGCCTATAGTCCCAGCACTTTGGGAGGCAAAGGCAGGAGGAGTACTTGAGCTTAGCAGTTCGAGACCAGCCTGGGCAACAAAGTGAGATCCCTATCTCTAAGAAAAATAAAAGTGAATTAAAAAAATTATCCGGTCAAGGTGGTGTGAATCTATAGTCCCAGCTACTCAGGAGGCTGAGCTGGGAGGATCCCTTGAGCCCAGGAGTTCAAGGCTGCAGCTAGCTATGACTTCACCACTGCAGTGCAGCCTGGGCAACAGAGAAAGACACTGTCTCAATTTTAAAAAAAATCAATTTTAGAGGATCTTGTTATGAACTCAACATGATCACACTGTCCTCTTAATCTTTCAATGGCAATGCTCATGAATGAATGCAGACTTCATCATTTGTTCTACCCTCTATTTATAACAATCACTTTTATCTGCAGCAGAGGGAATGTTAAAATTTTACGACACTCGAGAATTATTTCTGCATCTGAATATGGATCAAAGTAGAAAAATGTGTGAGAATGACCAGTATACATATTCAAGTAAGGACAACATGCATTTCAATAATCCAGCTTTATTAGACTAAACTTTCATTTCAAAAACTCAGAAAAATCATATGAAATTAATATATCTATAATAACAATCATAGTTGACCATATAAGGGAGAATAATGTGACAGCACAGAGAACATTTTCTCTTCCAATGTAGACAATGAGAACAGGGTAGTTGAAATCCATAGTCAAAGGAGATTTGTAGGGCCATTGAGGTCAGAAGTGATAAAAGGAGTTTTTCATAAAATGGCCAGTCATACACTTTAGGAAAAACTGGGCAATGTGACTTTTACTGAGCCCATGGGAAGAGACTAGAAGCATCAGAAAGAAATCTCAGAAAGCTTCTCTTTTCCTCTCTCAATATTTCCTTCGTTGGCATTTTTACCATATATTGGGGTTCCAACTGTCTCTTTTAAAATGTATCTCTACAATCATTCTTCCAAATAACCTTTGAAATCCTCATCTGTTTAGGTTGGTGCAAAAGTTTTGCCATTAATGGCAAAAACCACAATACCTTTTGCACCAACCTATGGATTTTCAGCGTCTTCAACTCATTCTGTCAAAACCTAAATTAATTATCTCCCCTTTTGTTTTACTGCACCAATCTTCTCCCAATGTCTTGAATTCAAAATTCTGTTTTTTTTCTTTTAGATTTACATTACAAAATGAATTTCTACACTCTTCTCCACCTCTCTCTTCCTCCCGCCACTGTCTTCTTTCAGATTATATCCAGGAATAGACAACACAATATCGTGGAAAGACCACAGGTTTGCAGACCGGTTTTGTTTTGAGTCTTTTCACTTCTCTCAGCTATATAATCCTGTGAAATAATTTTATCTCTCCAGCTTTAGTTTTATCACCTTAATAAGTACGAAGTGTAGCTTAGTATTAAAGGAAGGAGTCTCCTTGATAGATGTCATCATTTGATTAATCCATTAAATAATTTATTTATTATTTTAAAAACATGTGTTAAGTGCCTACCGTGAAGTAGAAACCATGTTAGGCACTGGAATTATTCAACTTGGAGCATATTGTTGCCATTAACAGGGATGAGGAGCATTGGAAGATGCCTAGGTTTTGGTGGCATAAATCAGTGGAGTAAAGAGGAGAAATATATAAGACATTTCACTACAGGTTGTGTTTGAAACCAGAGATATAATGAGGTTTTATGAAGGTAGAATACAGTGAAAAAAAGAATAAAAAGAATGGTCTAGCATTACCATAACGAACTCTAATGCTTCATAGACAGAAGAAAATGAATCTGCAAAGTATATGATGGATAAATCAGAGGAAATGTGGAGACTTAGCTCATAGAAGTTGAACTAAAAATATTTTAAGAAGGAAATAAACTGCCAATTTTTGTTGACAGATTCTACAAGGGGAGGATGAAGAAACTACCCGTTTGATTTAGATGTATGGACATAATCACATACCCAGTAAAAGTCATTTTGTAGGAGTGATGGAAATATAAAACCGGAGTATTTGGCAGATTCTGCTACGTGTCTTCCATATGCTATTTTCTCTTGCAGGATAATAAAACTTCCTGTTTTTCTTCATGCACCTACAAAATTAAGCAAACATTGCCCACCCACCATTGTAACCACATGTGACCGTGTTGTTAATTTATAGATAACCTAACAGAACTTCCTGATAATGCTTTTCCTTTTTCCTTTTCCCTTGTCCAGTGACTGGGATGTGAACATAATAGTATGCTACCTTTGACCATGCAGATAAAGGCAAAACTTTATAAACATCAGAATAAGAGAGAATAAACATGAGTTTTGAAATTTTATCAGAAGGATGACGTCACACCAGGTTTTTTTTTCTTTTCTTTTTTTTTTTTTGAGATGGAGTTTTGCTCTTGTTGCCCAGGCTGGAGTGCAGTGGCACAACCTGGGCTCACTGTGCAATCTCCGCCTCCCGGGTTCAAGAGATTCTCCTGCCTCAGCCTCCCGAGTAGCTGGGAATACAGGCATGCATCACTATGCCTAGCTAATTTTTTTTTTTTGTATTTTTTAGTAGAGATAGGGTTTCTCCATGTTGGTCAGGCTGGTCTCCAACTCCCGACCTCGGGTGATCCACCCTCCTCGGCCTCCCAAAGTGCTGGGATTACAGGCATGGGCCAACTCGCCCGGCCATCAACTTTGATTTTTATAAGCAAAATATAATTCACTTTTTTTTTTTTACTCTTTTCCTTGAATTTTTATTTTTTTTTAATTTTATTAATATACTTTAAGTTTTAGGGTACATGTGCACAATGTGCAGGTTTGTTACATATGTATACATGTGCCATGTTGGTGTGCTGTACCTGTTAACTCCTCACTTAACATTAGGTATATCTCCTAATGCTATCCTTCCCCGCTCTCCCCACCCCACAACCGTCCCCAGAGTGTGATGTTCCCCTTCCTGTGTCCATGTGTTCTCATAGTTCAATTCCCACCTATGAGTGAGAACGTGCAGTGTTTGGTTTTTTGTCCCTGTGATAGTTTGCTGAGAATGATGGTTTCCAGTTTCATCCATGTCCCTACAAAGGACATGAACTCATCCTTTTTTATGGCTGCATAATATTCCATGGTATATATGTGCCACATTTTCTTAATCCAGTCTATCACTGTTGGACATTTGCGTTGGTGACAAGTCTTTACTATTGTGAAAAGTGCCGCAGTAAACATACATGTGCATGTGTCTTTATAGCAGCATGATTTATAATCCTTTGGGTATATACCAGTAATGGGATGGCTGGGTCAAATGATATTTCTAGTTCTAGATCCCTGAGGAATCGCCACACTGACTTCCACAATGGTTGAATTAGTTTACAGTCCCACCAACAGTATAAAAGTGTTCCTGTTTCTCCACATCCTCTCCAGCACCTGTTGTTTCCTGGCTTTTTAATGATGGCCATTCTAACTGGTGTGAGATGGTATCTCATTGTGGTTTTGATTTGCATTTCTCTTATGGCCAGTGATGATGAGCATTTTTGCATGTGTTTTTTGGCTGCATAAATGTCTTCTTTTGAGAAGTGTCTGTTCATATCCTTTGCCCACTTTTTGATGGGGTTGTTTGTTTTTTTCTTGTAAATTTGTTTGAGTTCATTGTAGATTCTGGATATTAGCCCTTTGTCAGATGAGCAGGTTGCAAAAATTTTCTCCCATTTTGTAGGTTGCCTGTTCACTCTGATGGTAGTTTCTTTTGCTGTGCACAAGCTCTTTAGTTTAATTAGATCCCATTTGTCAATTTTGGCTTTTGTTGCCATTCCTTTTGATGTTTTAGACATGAAGTCCCTGCCCATGCCTATGTCCTGAATGATATTGCCTAGGTTTTCTTCTAGCGTTTTTATGGTTTTAGGTCTAACATGTAAGTCTTTAATCCATCTTGAATTAATTTTTGTATAAGGTGTAAGGAAGGGATCCAGTTTCAGCTTTCTACATATGGCTAGCCAGTTTTCCCAGCACCATTTATTAAATAGGGAATCCTTTCCCGATTGCTTGTTTTTGTCAGGTTTGTCAAAGATCAGATGGTTGTAGATATGTGGCATTATTTCTGAGGGCTCTGTTCTGTTCCATTGATCTATGTCTCTGTTGTGGTACCAGTACCATGCTGTTTTGGTTACTGTAGCCTTGTAGTATAGTTTGAAGCCAGGTAGTGTGATGCCTCTGGCTTTGTTCTTTTGGCTTAGGATTGACTTGGTGATGGGGGTCTTTTTGGGTTCCATATGAACTTTAAAGTAGTTCTTTCCAATTTTGTGAAGAAGGTCATTTGTAGCTCGATGGGGATGGCATTGAATCTATAAATTACCTTGGGCAGTATGGCCATTTTCATGATATTGATTCTTCCTGCCCATGAGCATGGAATGTTCTTCCATTTGTTTGTATCCTCTTTTATTTCATTGAGCAGTGGTTTGTCTCTCCTTGAAGAGGTCCTTCACATCCCTTTTAAGTTGGATTCCCAGGTATTTTATTCCCTTTGAAGCAATTGTGAATGGGAGTTCACTCATGATTTGGTTCTCTGTTTGTCTGTTATTGGTGTATAAGAATGCTTGTGATTTTTGCACATTGATTTTGTATCCTGAGACTTTGCTGAAGTTGCTTATCAGCTTAAGGAGATTTGGGGCTGAGACGATCAGGTTTTCTAGATATACAATCATGTCATCTGCAAACAGGGACAATTTGACTTCCTCTTTTCCTAATTGAATACCCTTTATTTCCTTCTCCTGCCTAATTGCCCTGGCCAGAACTTCCAACACTATGTTGAATAGGAGTGGTGAGAGAGGGCATCCCTGTCTTGTGCCAGTTTTCAAAGGGAATGCTTCCAGTTTTTTGCCCATTCAGTATGATATTGGCTGTGGATTTGTCATAGATAGCTCTTATTATTTTTGCGTTCCTTTGGAGGAGGAGAGGCACCCTGCTTTTTAGAGTTTCCAGTTTTTCTACTCTGTTTTATCCCCATCTTTGTGGTTTTATCTACTTTTGGTCTTTGATGATGGTGATGTGCAGATGGGTTTCTGGTGTGGATGTCCTTTCTGTTTGTTAGTTTTCCTTCTAACAGACAGGACCCTCAGGTGCAGGTCTATTGGAGTTTGCTGGAGGTCCACTCCAGACCCTGTTTACCTGGGTGTCAGCAGTGGTGGCTGCAGAACAGAGATGGCTGTAGAACAGGGGATATTGGTGACCAGCAAATGCTGCTGCCTGATCGTTCCTCTGGAAGTTTTGTCTCAGAGGAATACCCAGCCATGTGAGATGTCAGTCTGCCCCTACTGGGGGGTGCCTCCCAGTTAGGCTGCTCGGGGGTCAGGGACCCACTTGAGGAGGCAGTCTGTCCATTCTCAGATCTCCAGCTGCATGCTGGGAGAACCACTACTCTCTTCAAAGCTGTCAGACAGGGACATTTAAGTCTGCAGAGTTTCCTGCTGACTTTTTGTTTGTCTTTGCCCTGCCCCCAGAGGTGGAGCCTACAGAGGCAGGCAGGCCTCCTTGAGCTGTGGTGGGCTCCACCCAGTTTGAGCTTCCTGGCTGCTTTGTTTACCTAATCAAGCCTGGGCAATGGCAGGCGCCCCTCCCCCAGCCTTGCTGCCACCTTGCAGTTTGATCTCAGACTGCTGTGCTAGCAATCAGCAAGACTCCGTGGGCATAGGACCCTCCGAGCCAGGTGCAATCTCCTGGTGTGCCGTTTTTTAAGCCCATTGGAAAAGCTCAGTATTAGGGTGGGAGTGACCCAATTCTCCAGGTGCCATCTGTCACCCCTTTCTTTGACTAGGAAAGGGAACTTCCTGACCCCTTGGGCTTCCCCAGTGAGGCAGTGCCTCGCCCTGCTTCAGCTCACGCAGGGTGCGCTGCACCCACTCTCCTGCACCCACTGTCTGGCACTCCCTAGTGAGATGAACCTGCTACCTCAGATGGAAATGCAGAAATCACCCGTCTTCTGCGTCGCTCATGCTGGGAGCTGTAGACCAGAGCTGTTCCTATTCAGCCATCTTGACTCCACCTCCCTCACTGTTTTTAAACCTTTGTTAATTTTAGATCTCTGTCGTAGTAACCAGACTTACATTCTTACCAGTATATAGATAATATCGTAATGAGAGTACGTTGAAAAACATGGAGACAGCATTTTAGAAAACTTCCTACATTTTGAGCTAAGAGGCAGAATAGAAAGCTAGCAAAGTAGCTGGAAGAGAATGACGGGAAAAGTGACTATAACAAGGTGTGTTTGTTTTCAATGGTAAAGATTTGAGTATGTCTAGAAGCCAATTGGAAGAATCCAGGCAACAGGCAGAGGTTAAGAGTGTTATTCACCTGGTATACTATTTCCAGGCTCAGATGTTATGACTCTCTTGTCCTAGTAGGTGATGCTGCAAAGCCTGCATGAATCTGGCATGATTAAAATGCAGATATCTAAGAGGTTGATCAAAAGTCTGATGCTGCTTCCTATCTTTTCATATCCCCTTTTTCTCTGCATAGGATGCATGGTACATTGCTTTTTTGCTACTTCAATGAATTCAAGAAAATTATGTATAACATAGTAAGAACTCAGTGTCTATTTTTTGAATGAATGAATGTAAACCCATTCTATCTAAACTTCCCTCTTTTGGGATTTCTATACCTAGAGTTGAGTGCTAAATACCACAAAATTACCACCTATGTAATGGAACCACAAGCAGATCTAAATAGGCAACAAAAGCATTCCACATTATAATTTCTCTGGGGGAAACACACGTATTCCTTATCTATTTCATTATACTGTACTCAGAATTGTCATTGAGATTTTTAACCTATCTGTATGTAGTACAGGCTGATGAAATTATATTTAGTGATTGTATTTTCTATGCTTCACTCATTAGAATTATATTCAGATAGTTTAAATACACTATTGTTTTTTCCTCCCTCATAATTAAAGTCAGGATTCCACTTGATCACGATCAGTTAGACATTCCTAAAGATCTCTGTCAACTTGCATTTAAATATCTGCTCCAGTCTTTCCTTTGGGAATAATCTACTCACTGGCTTGTCTATCAGCTGTGGCATTTCTTTGCAATGAGTCTCTGGTGTAACTTGGCTGCATATGGTTCTTCATGTTTTCCTAGTAACTGACACAAAAGAAATACATCTTGAATGCAGCCTGTAATGGCCATTCAATCCTTTTTTCTATTTGTAGGTGTTTTTCACTCAAAGAAAATATATTTTTTTAGTTAACCTGAATTTTGTGACTTTTTTTTAATTCCAAGGGATTAGTGCATTTGTATAAAAATAGAACTGAAACATATAAATATGTCAGACAAAACTTCATATTTCGAAAATGTCTACACAGAGCTCTATAGATATCCATGGGTGTAAGCACTTGACAGAATAATAAATTAATTAACAATCCTCTGTGAGCACTAAAAGCCATGTTCACTTTTTCAATACTAGGATTTAGGAGGTCCAACTGTTTTTCTTTTTTTTTAGACGGACTCTCACTCTGTCACCCAGGCTGGAGTGCAGTGGCACCATCTCAGCTCACTGCAACATCTGCCTCCAGGGTTCAAGTAATTCTCCTGCCTCAGCCTCCTGAGTACCAGGGACTACAAGCACGCACCACCACTCCCAGCTAATTTTTGTATTTTCAGTAGAGACGGGGCTTCACCATGTTGGCCAGGCTGGTCTCTCGAACTCCTGACTTCAAGCGATCCACCCACCTTGGCCTCCCAAAGTTCTGGGATTACAGGTATGTGCCACCACACTCAGCCTAGGAGGCCCAACTTCTAAGTGCCAAAGCCATTATAGATTTTAACCTCTGACCCCTGGAGATTATAGATCCTGTAAACAATTTTGAGAACCAACAATCAGAAAACAATGCCATCAAATGCTTATAATATGTTTGTGTGCTTATGGGAAGAGGAAGCCCAAAGGGATCAAAGGTAAGAACATGTAATCCCAGCACTTTGGGAGGCCGAGGCAGGCAGATCACGAGGTCAGGAGATCAAGACTATCCTGGCTAACACAGTGAAACCCCGTCTCTACTAAAAACACAAAAAATTAGCCAAGCGTGGTGGCGGGCGCCTGTAGTCCCAGCTACTCTGGAGGCTGAGGCAGGAGAATGGTGTGAACCTGGGAGGCAGAGCTTGCAGTGAGCCGAGATCACGCCACTGCACTCCAGCCTGGGCTACAGAGTGAGACTCCGTCTCAAAAAAAAAAAAAAAAAAAAAGTAAGAACAAAAATGGGGAGGAAGATACAAACCTAATACCATTTCTGAAATAAATGCTCTTTTGTTGTACAGACTTCTTGTCACTTTGGATTTCAGGTCTCTTTGGTCTTCTCTGAGTAGCTCACTTATATGAAGATTTTATATTACAGCAGTGACCCCTCATCTTTGGTTTTGCTTCCCGTGGTTTCAGTCACCTGCAGTCACATGAGGTCTAATAATACATATAATGCAGTACAATAAGGTATTTTGGTGAGAGACCACTTTTACATAACTTTTATTACAGTTTGTTGTTATAATTGCTCTACTTTATTATTAGTTATTATTGTTCATCTCTTAGTGTGCCTAATTTATAAATTAAACTTTATCATAGGTATGTATACATAGGAAAAAACAAAGTGTATATTGGGTTTGCTACTATCTGCAGTTTCAGGCATGCACTGGGGGTCTTAGAATGCAAGTCCAAACTTGAATATTCAAGGCACCTAAAATGATTAACTTACTCTAATAATACACTCACAAGTGGAACCAAAGAGAAACTGAAAGGGTAAAAGGAGGATAAAGACAAAGGATAAAAGAAAAAAAATAGGTTACTGAAAGCAGTTTTCTTACCTCAGAGCTGTACTTTCCTTTACTTATAGCTACAGTAACAGTCTAAGAAATGTTTAAGTGTTGGAATAATATCAGAAATGCCTAAATATTTATATGAAACCTGTAATTACAAGAAATGGGAACAATGGAATTTGCATTGTTTACAAAATTATATCACCCTTATAATTATCAAATGTTCTCCCTCAAATTCATTTCCATTCCCATTTTTCAGTTGCACAATTCTAGGAATAAAGGGTAATCATGGTCAAACCTAGATATACTTGGTCTGAGAAGCTTAGAAATGAAATGTTTATAGTATGGATGAAGGAGTACAGTATAATTTTCACATAGGCATACATATATATATACATACACACACAAAGACACACACATAAATTGAGGTGTGTAAATTCAGTGCATAAACAAATTTAATGAAATTGTACATCTAACAAATAAAAACCATCTTTATGTGCATATTACCTTCCATAAAATATATGCTAAATATTTTAAACAAAAATTGTATTCATAGATAGCTTTATTTTTGGCCCATTTTCATTATATTTAGTCTAGGTTTCCATATTATTTGATGTGATTTACCTTTATTAACATGTGAAAACCTTCTGCCAGATGTCTCTGTAATAAAATATTAGAAAGATAGCTGCTAATATGTGCTCATTACTCTTATTTTTCTGGGATCTCAGATAACATGGCAGGTCACTGGCTTTTAGTTTCTCAAAAACTGTACTATTGTTCATTAGTTGGAATGTTTTAAAAATGCATATTTTATGTGACTAACATTCTATGTATAGCCTATTCTCTGTCGAAAAGTGAATCTTGAAAAAATAATGAAGGAAAAAAGGATTTTTAAGAGAAAATGTAGATTAAAATGTTTGATTGATTCACGACTATTTTCTTTTTTATTTTAAACAATGTAAATCTGGGAAGTCCTCTATTTGCACAGTATTGTATCATAATAATGACTGTGCAAACTGAATGATCTTAGAAGTGATCTTAATAGCCAATGAGAAATTTATGATTGTTCCATTACCTTTAACAATTTTTGCTGAAATATTAAAATATGCCAATTACAAATGTACACAGAAATAAAAAATAGTAAATTTGTAATATTTATGCTGTAATTTAAAATAATGAGAATATTTAAAGTGTTTTATGTCTTATAAAAATACATGTCAACAGTAGTTTGCACACACAGCCAATAGTCTTCAGCTCCTTCTTTTTGCATAATTTGCATTATAGAATGAGCATCTGTTCTATACTTTGTGAATTGTCATACTCTTTTCTAATTTGGATCCACTTCCAATACTTTATCCTTTGTTTCTTCAATGTCGCGAAATACCTCTGAGAAACCTCCAGAAATGCCTATGTCAATTATGGGACATCTTCATCTTTTTCATCACAATCATATTTTTTCCTCACTTACGTTTGTAAGTTGGCCTTCACTAAGTTATTCTGGGTGCGTATCTAGTGTCTCTCAAATAGCTGCAGTGTTAACATTCCAGCAGTTAGCTGTTTCTGCTATAACCCCATTTACATTTGACTCATATCCTTTAAAGTTATTTGCATGGTGCAGTAAAATTATGCCACACTGCATGCATCTTACTTCCTATTACTTTCTGCCAATACTTGAATGTTTTCCATTGCTTTATGCTTTATGTCATATTTTCTTCAAATTCAGCAGAAAAGAAAACAAAACTCCATGATCTCCCTTCACGGCATTAATAGCCTTTCCAAAAGTCAATGTGTAATAATGGGCAAAGTTGAAATAAATTCCAGGCCCATTGATTGGATTGATGAAGTTGCATTTGGGGTAAAAATTAAATGTTCACATTTTCATTCATGCTACAAAGAGAATCAAGGTGACCTGGAACATTTTCCAATGGTAGTAGTACTTGAAAGTTAAATTATTTTGCTTAGACTCTACATCTGAGAGATAAAGAAACACAACTATACACTTTGCTCTCTGTATGTGAGCTGAATAACAGATGTGCAGTATATCGCCAAAAGTTTTTGAAGGAAATAATAGCCATGTATCACTTAATGATGGGGATACTTCCTGAGAAATATGTCGTTAAGTGATTTTGCTTTTGTACAATCATCATAGAGGATACTTACAAACACCTAGATGGTATAGGCTATCACACGTCTAGGCTATATGCTATAGCCTATTGCTCCTAGGCTATAAACCTGTACAACATGTTACTGTACTGAATACTGTAGGCAATTGTAACACAATGCTAAGTATTTATGCATCTAGACATTTAAACATAAAAAGGTACAGTAAAAATACTGTATAAAAAGACTTAAAAATGGTTTATCTGTATAGGGACCTTACCATGAATGGAGCTGAGAGGACTGGAAGCTGCTCTGGTGAGTTGGTGCGTGAGTGCTGAGTGAATGCGAAGGCCTAGGACATTACTATATACTACTGTAGACTTTATAAACACTGTACTCTTAGGCTACACTGAATGAAAAAACCATTTTTTTTTACTAATAAGTTAACCTTAGGTTACTGTAACATTTTTTATGATCTTTAATTTTTTTCAACTCTTTGACTCTTTTGTTATAACACAGCTTAAAACACAAACATATTGTGCAGCTGTACAAAAATATTCTCTTTATATCATTACTCTATAAGCTTTTTTCTATTTTAAAATTTGAAAAAAAAAATAAACTTTTTTCTTAAAACCTAAGACAGAAACGCACAAATTAGCTGAGGTCTGCACAGGGTCAGAAGGATCAATATCACTGTCATTCACCTTCACATCTTGTCCCACTGGAAGGTTTTCAGAGGCAATAACACATGCGGAGTTATCTCCCATGACAACGATGTCTTCTTCTGGAATACCTTCTGAAGGACCTGCCAGAGGCTGCTAATTTACAGTTAACTTTTTTTTAAGTGAAGGAGTACACAAAATAAAATGATGATGAAAATATTGTGTAGTACATGCATAAGCCACTGTCATTTATTATAATGTATTGTGTACTGTATCTAATTGTATGTGCTATACTTTTATATGCCTAGCAACACAGTAGGTTTGTTTACATCAGCATCACCACAAACATGTGAGTAATGCATTGCACTATGACATTATAAGGGCTGCCATGTCAGTAGGTGGTGAAAATTTTTCAGCTCTATTGTAATCTTATGAGACCATTGTTGCATATGTTACTCTTCATTGACCAAAACCCCATGTGGCACATGACTGTATGTGATTGGGTCACTGATTATAATGAACTTTTGTTATTTATATAATGGTTTGTCTACCAAAGGGCCAGAAGGAAAGTTTATACTTTATGTAATTACTCACAGTTAACATATGGTAGTAACTGAAATTTGAATTGTATTACTGGGGAACTGGTGTTATTTAACTAAATGGTGTTAACTGAAACACATATATTGAATCATGCAAAGTGAAGGTCATCTATATTTTAAATGATACTGTTTCTAAAATTAAATAACTTCACTAAGTTTTGAAGCTAATTTTCCTAATAATATCTTTGAAATAAGTATAATTTGATTTTGTTTTCAAACTGAAAGACTTAGAATGACAAATAGTTTGCTAAGCAATGAACAAATTTTGAGTTGCTGGAGGACAGTAACCATAACTCACTTATCAATTCTCACCAGAACCTAATTGTGCTTGTGTGGTAGATGGTTTGAATGAATTAATTAATTTAAAGGAAAAAATACTTACTCTCAATATGTATAATGTATCTGATAAAAATATGTTTTATTTAATGAAGTTAAGAAATATAATATCTCATTTTTATATAAAATTATGGACATAATTACATTAATGTTATGAAATGTGCATAATGCTATAGGATCATAACAGACATAGTGAAACTATTTTTCCCTTTGAATGTTCTCGGTAAAAAAATAGAAGACATATTTATATGTCATGTTTGATGTATGAATAAATTTGGGGTTGGCAGCTATCCTTCTCATATTCTTTCTTTCTTAGGCATTTTTTTTTCTAGAATATGAATGCCTCCTTGGTCTGAGAAAAGATATTTGTATCTATAACCCCATTTTTGCTTCCTGCAAGCTCTGTAAAGCTTTTATGTTTTTCCTCTCTGATCAATTGTATAAGTTGATAGTGGTCTGGATGTATTTCTTTTACCATTACAATGTTTTTGGGCTAGTGATTGATGTGTTTCTTGCCTCTCTAAAAATAAGAAACCCATATTAGATTTTATTGTGCTTATGCATCTCACTTTGAAAATTATAGATGACTATAGGTATCCAATAAAATCAGACAAATAAAAAGTAATGAAGCATAAATTCAGGAAACCAAAATACTATGGCGAATATAATGTTATTTCTATGGAGAATGTGAATTACACTCCATTTTGGGTACAACAGAAAGGTGTGTGGAAATAGCATTTCACATTAAATAAAGAGCAGTATGATTAATTCCACAGCAATGAGGTAAACTTTGTCTTCAATGTTTGTGGCTAATTAGCAAGCAGACACACTTTTGAAAATGAGCCTTACTCCCTTGGTACTACATAATATGAATTTGTGTCCTATTCATTGTAAATTCTTTGAGGTATACATACATATTTGAAGTGGCTCTCTGCATAACTAACCATAATTATGTTGAAAATATTTTTTCAAATCAAATATATAATATTGGTCAAATAAAATGAATTAATATTTGTTTAGAAAAGAAGATAAAATCTTTTTTTAAAACCTTATATTTATTTGTTCACTTTTTGTATTTATTTATTAGACAACAAAACTAGTGAAAATGGGTTCAATCACCCCTTCTGGTTTTCTACCATCTATTTTCCTTCAAACTGGTAAAAGAAATCAAAACAAAACTTAACACAAACAAAAAATCTTATGATTCCACAGGCAATGAATATATTAAAGAAAATTAGAAAACAACTACTAAAACTCTAATAGTGGAATAAACTTTTTAAATTATTTCATTTATTGAATGAAATTTTTTTGTGAATTAAACCTGACTAAATTTCAATATTCCACATGGCAAAATATTTTTATATTCAAGGATTGTTTTAAAGACAAAGTCCTGAATTAATTCTTAATGAATTGGGAATTTTCCATCTATTGCTGAAATTTTAATATCTCTGAATTCTCTTGTTTGAACTAAGTTGTGGATAAAATTTATTGAGGTTGAAGTGATGGAAAGATTAGAAGTAAAAGCACTAATTGTAATTATATCTGTTAAAGCAAGGCCATGACCACAATATTTTCAATATCCAGGGTGGACATACCATTTACCCTCCCACTGGGACATTTTTGAGAATCAAAGGAAGTGCTATCATAGTCATATTTGGAAAACAGGAACAAATTAGTACTGTCCTTACAAACCTGAATGTAAGATTATTCCTCTGGACAGCAAACATTTATGCATTATGGGCAGAGATAATGTAGTTAATTCATCTATCTTTGATGCACACAACTTTAAATTTTCGAATCCTACTATGTTTCACATTGATATGGTTTGGCTGTGTCCCTATCCAAATCTCATCTTGAAATATAGCTCCCATAATTCCCACCTGTTGTGGGAGAGACATGGTGGGAGATAATTGAAACATGGGGGTGGTTTCCCCCTTACTGTTCTCATTGTAGTGATAAGTCTCATGAGATCTGATGATTTTATAAGGGGAAACCCCTTTTGCTTGGCCTTCATTCTCTCTTGTCTGCCGCCATGTAAGACGTGGCTTTTGCCTTCCACCATGATGTGAGACCTCCCAACTACGTGGAACTGTGAGTCCATTAAATCTCTTTTTCTTTATAAAACATCTTGGCTATGTCTTTATCGGCAGCATAAAAATGGACTGTAAACAAGCATTCTGTGTTTTCTTTTAAAAATGAATTAGAATAGTGGAGAAAATCATAATATTGTAAAGAAAGAGAAAGGAGAGGAGAGACAATGAGAGGAGAGGAGAAAGAAAAGGAAAGAGGAAAGTTTAATAGACGACCCGACGTACCACTCACTCAAAAGAAGAGACCCATAATATATGTATTTTAAAAAGAAGGAAAGGAAATTTGAAGAAATTTTTATTCCTAGATAACCCATGTTTTCCATTAGGAAAGAAACTGAGATATTTTAAGTATGTGTGTAATGATAGGCAGAAGAAAAATGAAACCTCCCATTCTCAGAACACATGATTTTCTGGTACAACATATCATTAATCTGTGGATAGTTTCCGTCCTAATTTTGTCTACATCAAACACTGTCTATGAATGAACTATCTTTTTTTCAAAATCATGTGTTTAATCATATGGTAATTCTTAACACGGGGGACGTTGTAAAATGCTTTTCCTAAAGTCTAATGTGAATCAAAATTAGTTTTTTTTTTAATTTTATGAACTCCTGTTAGCATAGAAAAGCTTATGCAAGAACGTCTATATCAGATAGATGGAAGCAAAAAGACAAAATTTTCCTTCATAGAGAAACTAAAAATAGGTATTGAATATAAAATATTATACCATAGCCCTTGTGAATACAAATACTTTGTATACTGAGTTACTTTTTCTCTGCAGTCATAGATATATTTAGTTATTGCAACTAAGTGTTTTTCGTTCATTAATATTTCATATTCAGTTACAGTGACACTCATCTCACCATAGGCTTTTAAAATTATAGTCATGAAATTGCATCCTACTCCAAAAAAGATAAAATAGTTCTCCCATTAAGTGAAACCTGTTAAGTGTCATTTCCACAGCCTGCAAACCTCATAATTCTCATTGCATATCTGGCAGTCTTCCTCCATTTCTCGGCAGCAAATCGTTAGCTGAGAACTGGACTGAGATCTAATTTTCATTCACACTAACCTATTTTCACAAAACGTGTTAGAAGAAATTTACTGGTCTACCTGAAGCATTATCAGAGAATTGTTACCAAACTACATTTGTCAAGATAGATGAACACAGTACACTTTGTGATATGATCTTCATTTTCAATCATGTTTGCTGGCTTGTTCACTAATTCATACAAATCAGTAATTGGCAATAGATTTCTGTCATTTATGTAAATTTGGCCTGGCCTTCTGTAGCTTAAGTATACCAATAAGCCTAGAATTTTGTAGCTATTTTTAACACTGAAAATGTAAATGTAAACACCTGTTTGTCAGATACACTTTTGTTATTTTTGACATAACATAATACAGTGTACATTAGCAGAGAACATGTTTATAATACTTAAGAGAAAGCAAGATATTTCTAAAAAGGAGTTACTATCTTTCAAATTTGATAGTATAAAATTAAAAGGACCTAAATAAAATAATTACCAAAAACCAAAGGCAAATGAGAACCTGAGAAAAATGTGAAAGCTAACTAGCTAAATTTATTGATATGCAAAAACACAAATACACCAGTAAGGTAAGGATTGACAACTCAATGTACAAAACAGCAAAATAAAACAAAATATAAATGGAAAAAGAACTTGAAAAAATGATGACTTTGATTATTATTAAACAATGCAAAATAAAATAATGAAGTATTATTCACCTAAACAAAATCTTAAAATATATTTAGATTTGATATGAATGAACAAAGGCAGTCTCTCAGACATTGTTAACAAAAGTATAAAATTATATACTATTTTTTGAGAAATGTTTGGAAAAATACAAAGGAAAAAACCCTAAATATGCTTTCTCATCAATCAAGCAAGTTTGTGCACATGTAATACATGTAATATAAATTTGTGATTTGTGCGTGTTTTCATGCGTAGAATGTCACTACATATTTATATTGCCCTACTCTGGAGTGTCAGATTCACATAGACTTTTAGTTTTTGAAGAAAATGGCAAGACTAGAAATTTTACTTTTACCTTAAGTTCTTTTGTTCTTTATTATAGCTTAAATATAAAAAATGAAACGGTACTAAAGATAATGATGATTTTTAAATTGTTACTATACTTTCCCTAAATGATGATAACTTTTTGTTCCTCTCTTACCATTCGTATTTAATGAGAAAAATATATTTTAATCTGTGTTGTTCTAGTTCAAAGTTAAAGTAGCAAGATATAAATAGGCTATGTTTTTTCATCTACAGTTCCCAGAATGATCTCATGTTTACACGATCTCTATTTTAACCTTTTAAAAAAAATGTATACCATAGGCATAAAAGACATTTACTCAGAAGTCAAAATTCTGTCAATTCCTAGCCACAGGGAGAGAACTAATACTGAGAATACTCTCTATCAAATAAGATAGTCCTTTGCAGGGATTTCCTTACAGCAAGGAATGAATAATGGGTAAACCACATCCTTATTACCTCAAATAATAAATGTAAAATTACCACCGGACAATCAGGCTTATTATCAGGGAAGGTAATTAGACCTAATTACATTCCAGACTTATTTTCCCTAATATTTTATTCTCCTGGTACTCATGCATATTGATTACACCACATAATCACAGGGGTACTGACTTGTTGCCTTTTAATTGGTCTCTAATGTTTCACTGATGTATAGTTCTCATCACTGTAGGGCTGTTTTCTTAATGCCTTTCCCACATTCCTTAGTAAAATTGACAATCAGGAAATGTTTCTGTAATGAAAACATAATGAAGGAGAGGAAGTTCAGCATAGCCTATTAAATCACTTAACTATACAGAAAAAAATCCAACATGGAAGGTAAGATTCTGGTTGTCAACTGGATAACAATAAGAGAAGATTAAGTGATAGTTTGTATAGGGAAGGATAAATCAAGGAATCTAGGTCCAATGAATTAAATAGAAAGTGAGGAATGGTCACATTAAAACAATTTCGAATAAATGTCATATCTAGTCATAGGAAGAGGGGGAAAATAATGCCAGGTGTTCAACATGGCTAATTTTTCAGGACTAAGTATACATAGTTTTAATGACCTATAATAAAATACAAAAATATCATGAGTTCCTCTTACTGAAAGGACAACTTTGTCAGATTCAGTGTTTTTCTGTTGATTCTATGCATACTTTTTTATAATCTTTTTTTAAAATTTCAAACAACAATAGGGATACATTTTCTGAATCACTTCTTTATGCTTTGATCGTTGTAACAGCATATATACTGATCGATATATTGTAGGATTGAACAGAAATTTAAAAATAATGAAATTAAGTGTCAGATAAAATCACATGTATCTGAAAAGCCTTGAAAAATGCAATGGAAAGTGTTACTCCATAGGCAATATATGTGATATGCAACTTTCAAATATCTGGAAAAATTATATTATTACTATACCCAATTTATTCAATCTTACTAAAGGCATTTGTACACACTGAGGGATAGTTCCATGCCAAGATTAAAATTTTAACAGCTATTCTATGCATCAGCTAAAATGCATTATGAAAAGTTTCTAGGAATTCAATGACTAGGAATTCTAGGAATTCAATGTCTAGCACTCAATGACAAATCATATATATATATAGTTAGTTTTAGTTATTGAACAGTCACTTTTATTTATTGAACAATTTGACCTACGCTATATTTCTTTCCATGTGTAATCAATAACAACCATAATGTTTTCCTGAAGCTGTTTAAATTGCAAATACCTTTCCTTTTCTCTATGTAAGTAGAATGTGATTCTTTTCAAATTCAGAAAAATGTAAACGTAAGAAAGTGTGAGTTGAGATTGTTATCTTTGTGAGGACAGGAACTCATCTTTGTATGAGTATGGATATAAATCCAGGTTGAATCCCAACGTGGTAACGTGGTAGTTTTGTTATATATGCTTCATATAACTTGCTGATTCATATAACTTCCTAATTCAGGACTAGAGTTCAGTAAAATTTATTTCTCTCTTTCGCTACACACACACACACACACACACACACACACATCTGTATATATGTGTATATGTTTGTGTATACACATACATATATGTATATATGTATGTTTGTGTGTATAGATTTATATGTACATATGCACATATGTAAATGTAAAATAAAATTCAATTTTCCTATACTTACACAGAATTATTTTTTCATAAGTAAGGAATTATAATTATCTGATCAATGATTCCTTATGTTTTTCCTATGATAGAGAATATTACTTAATAAAAACATTCACTCTGTTCAGATGCACCCTCAGAATCCTTTTCAACACAAAATTTCAGTTACCATTACCAATATACTGAAAATGCTATTATAAGAAAAACATTCATAATGTAATGACTACAATAATAATTTGTTTCCAATATTTTTAAAGTTATGTTATCAACTATTGTACTCGTTTCATAGAAAGCATTTGTAAGTTTCCTTTGTTTTTATATGTTTCTGAACATATCAATGAACCTTGACATCATCTATTGAAATCATTTAGTCTTTAAAGGTTTCACGTTATTTGGTGCAAATACATACACGAACTGTTACAACCATTGTGAATTGTAATGAATAAGGGTATGTTTATTTCATTCAATATTTCCTCACCAAAATCTAACATTTCTGATTACAGAAAATTCCACTTTCATTTTGTTTCAGTCACCTGTAGGCTTTTGCTCACCTGTTTATCTTAATGTTTAAGAATCAACTTTCATAGGTATATGTCTATAGCACAAAATTTGTGAGCCAATGTAGAAATAATTTTAATAGATAAGCCATTCTCCTTTACATTATTGATACAACCAGTATATGTGTAAATATTACTTTCACTTTATCTAAGTCTTTAAATAGTATGTGTTTGTTTTTGTATGATGGTTTAGTTCTAATGTTTAATACAGTTCACATTTTTATTATAGAGGTTACATTAATACTATTTGCATATAATTTATTTTGTTTCTTGTTTTTAGACACTGTCTACTGATTTCTTACTCTGGCAAAAGGAAATTTATTTGTTACCTCCATGTCTACCTCTTTCTTTTTCTTGTACCACTCAATTTTATTTAATGACATTTTATTACTTAATGTTTATCATTTAATATACTTAATATATTGCTATTTAATTTATCAGATTTAAGTGACATTTTATCTGCCACCAACTACCTAGATGAAAATCACTTGGATTATTCTTTTTTTTTGTTAAAACATTTTATTTTATTTTTATATATATATGTATTTTTATTATGCTTTAAGTTCTAGGGTACATGTGCACAATGTGCAGGTTTGTTACATATGTTACATGTGCCATGTTGGTGTGCTGCACCCATTAACTCGTCATTTACATTAGGTATATCTGCTAATGCTATCCTTCCCCCCTCCCCTCACCCCACAACAGGCCCCAGTGTGTGATGTTCCCCTTCCTGTGTCCAAGTGTTCTCATTGTTCAGTTCCTACCTATGAGTGAGAACATGCGGTGTTTGTTTTTTTGTCCTTGCAATGATTTGCTGAGAATGATGGTTTCCAGCTTCATCCATGTCCCTACAAAGGACATGAACTCATCATCTTTTATGGCTGCATAGTATTCCATGGTATATATGTGCCACATTTTCTTAATCCAGTCTATCATTGTTGAACATTTGGGTTGGTTCCAAGTCTTTGCTATTGTGAGCTCTATCATCCTTCTCTCTTTTCTACCTATATACTTCATCAAAGTATATGCTATATACATAGAAATATTTATACCTATATTTGTCTTATTTTATTTCCAAATATGAATTTCGTTTCCAAATATGAATGTTTTCCATCTATTAAATATATTTGATGTTCATCAACAGTCCCAGTGTTGAGGTTTCCTAATCACGTTAGTTTAATAAAGCTGATCCTTCAGCACAGTGCTGTTCTGTATAGCTTTCTCCAATGATGGAAATGTGGTGGTGTCAAATGTGGTAGGCTCTAGTGGATGTTATCTATTGAGTACTTGAAATCTGGCTAATGTAATCAGGAGCTGAATTTTTAATTTAATTTTATTTTTGTTAATTAAAATTAAAATTCATTTTGGCTACATAGAGCTGGTAGCTACTGTATTTCACAGTAGTACAGCTCATTATATCCTACAAAAATAGCTCATGGGAATAATATGAATTGTTTTCTTGCATATTCAGTATTGTTTGTCATTAACTGTGTACTTGATAGGTTGCTCAGTTGAATACAAAATTGTCTAATCACACTTTGTTTTACTAAAAGTATTGCCAAAATCCCAACAAAATTGTGAAAGATTCAGAGTGGGTAGAATTCATAGTATCCCTATCTAAGCCCTCTGTAAAAATCAACATGTCGTAGTAGATGAGAGGGTACTACCAAAACATTAATCAAGCAGTAGCTCTAATTGCAGCTACTGTGCTGTATGGTACATCTACATTGGAGCAGATCAGCACAACTTCTTTTGCTTGAAGGGTGACTGTGGTGACTGTAAATGTGTTCTTCCCAGTACCCGTAATAAATATTTCACTTCCTTGGTTAGGTTTATTCCTATGTATCTTATTCTTTTTTACATTATTGTAAATGGGATTGTTTTCTTAATTTCCTTTTTGGATTTTTGTATCCTGAAACTTTACTGAATTCATTGTGTTCTAACAGTTCTTTTGTGGAGTCTTTAGAGTTTTCTACACATGAAGTCATGTCACTTGTATACAGAAATAACTTCTTTCTTTCTGGTTTGGATTCCCTTGATTTCTTTTTGTTGCCTAATTGCTTTGGCTAGGAAGTCTAGTACTTTCAGGAGTACAAGTGATGAGAGTGGTTATTCTTATCTTGTTCCTGATCTTAGAGAAAATTCTATTCTTGTCTTATTCCTGATCTTAGAGAAAAAGCTTTCACATTTTCACTGTTGATTATGATGTTAGCTGTGGCATAGTCACATATTGTTTTTATTATATTGAGGTATATTTTTTCTGTACCTAGTTTATTGAGCATTTTCATTACAGAAAGGTATAAAATGTTCCCAACTTTTATCCTTCATTCTGTTTAGTATTGTTAAAATGTCTATACCATGCAAAGTGATCTACAGATTGAGTGCTATCCCCATCAAAATCCCAATGGCCTTTCTTTTTACTAAAAAAAAAATTCTTTTTTTTTTCTATTTCTGTAAAGATAATATGGAAGCATAGAAGCACAAAAGATCCAGAAGAGCCAAAGAAATTTTGAGAAAGTAGAATAAAACTGTGGCATCACACATTCTGGTTTCAAAATATATTACAATTCTACAGTAACCATAACAGTATGGTACTGGCATTGAGACAAACATATAGGCCAATGGAGCAGAATAGAGAGCCCAGAAATAAGCCCACACATATATAATAAACTTGTGATCCACAAAGATGCCAAAAGCAAGCAATGGGGAAAAATGGTTTTTAAAAAGTGAATGGTATCAGAAAAACTGGATATCCACACACACAAAAATAGAAATTAAATACCCTATCTTCCATCAAACACACACACACAAAGGCAAGATGGTTAAAGACTTAAATATAAGACTTGAAACTACACAATTCCTAGAAGAAAGTATAAGAGTAAAGCCTCTTGGCATTAATTTATCGGATATGGCCCCAAAATCACAAGCAACAAAAGCAAAAATATTTATGTGATGTCATGGAAATATATCACATAAAAAAGCTTCTGCACAGCAAAAGAAATAATAGAATGAAAAAGCAACCTTGGGAATGGGAGAAAATATTTGCAAACCATATATTTGATAACGGATTAGTTTCCAAAATATATAAGGAACTCCTATAACTCAACAGCAAGAAAAAAAATAACCCAATTTAAAAATAGGCAAAATAGGCAAAAAACTTGAATAGACATTTATCCAAAAACACAAAAATGACCAATAACTATTGAAACGCTGCTCAACATTAACTATCAGGAAAATGCAAACCAAAACTGCAATGAAATATCACCTAATACTTGGTAGGTTGGCTATTATCAAAAAAAGAAAAGATACTAAGTGTGAAGATATGGAGAAATTGGAACCTGTATACTATTGTACACTGTTCTGGAAATGTAAAATGACACAGCAGTTATGGAAAATAGTATGGCGGCTCCTCAAAAAATTTTAAAAATAGAACTATTTGCCAGGCGCGGTGGCTCACACCTGTAATCCCAGCACTTTGGGAGGCTGAGGTAGGTGGATCATGAGGTCAAGAGATGGACACCATCCTGACCAACATGTTGAAACTCCGTCTCTACTAAAAAATACAAAATTTAGCTGGGTGTAGTGGTGCGTGCCTGTAGTCCCAGGTACTCAGGAGGCTGAGGCAGGAGAACTGCTTGAACAGGGAGGCGGAGGTTGCAGTGGGCTGAGATCACACCACTGCACTCCAGACTGGTGACAGAGCTAGACTCAGTCTCCCAGAAAACAAACAAACAAACAAACAAATAAACAAACAAAAAAAACCTATCATATAATCCAGCAATTTCACTTCTGAGTATATTTCCAAAGTATAGAAATAAGAATCTAGAAGAGAAAACTGCATTCTCAGGTCAATTGCAGAATTATTCACAGTGTCTAAGATATGGAGATAACCAAAAAGTATATTGACAGATACACAAATAAAGAAAATGTGGTCTATACAGGCAATGGTATATTATTAAGCCTTAAAAATAAGAAAATCATTCTGTTATTGGTTCCACATGTAAAGAAATTGAAAGTTAATTATAAAGATTAAAAAATAAATAGAGAGATATATATTATGCTAATCCCAATCAAAGGAAACTAGGAATAGCTATATTAATTTCAAACAAAACAGACTTTAAAGCAAGGAAAGTGATCAGGGATAAAGTTGGCCATAACATAATGTTATGGGTCAATTCCTCAAGAAGACATAAAAATTATTATCATGTATGTGCCCAAAAATAGAGCATTAAAATATTTGAAGCAAAAACTGGTGGAAGTGCAAAGAGAAATAGATAAATACAACATTATAGGTGGAGACTTCAACAATCCTTTTTCAGAAATGGACACATCCAGTAGGCAGAAAATTAGGAAGGATGTAGCTGAACTCAAGAATATCTTCACAATCTGTGTACTTTAAATTTCTTTTTTTTTTTTTTTTTGTCTCATTGCATTAGTTGGGACTTGTAATACAATGTTGAAATGCAGGAGTATGAGGGGGAATCCTTGCCTTGTTCCTGATACTAGTGGAAAGTTTTGAGTTTCTCACCATTAAGTGTGATGTTAGCAGTAGGTTTTTATACATAATCAAGTTTGAGGAAGTTTCTCTCTGTTTCTATTTTAATGAGAGTTTGTTATTATGAATGGGTGGTGGATTTTGTCAAATGCTTTTTCTGCCTCTGTTTATATGATCATGTAATATTTCTTCGGAGATTTGGGAACCTTCACCTAGATTTCAGAAGATGTATGGAAACGCCTAGATGTCCAGGTAAAAGTTTGCTACAGGGGCAGCACCCTCATCGAGAACCTCTGCTAGGCCAGTGCAGAGGGGAAATGTGGAGTTGGAGTCTCCACATAGAGTCCCTACTGGGGCACCACCTGGTGGAGCTGGTGGAGCTGTGAGAAGAGGATCACCGTCCTCCAGACCCCAGAACAGTAGATCCACCGACAGCTTGCACCATGCACCGGGAAAAGCTGCAGACACTCAATACTAGCCCATGAAAGCAGCCGGGAATGGTGCTACACCCAGAGGCAGAGCTGCCCAAGACTATGGGAACCTACCTCTTGCATCAGCATGACCTGGATGTGAGACCTAGAGTCAAAGGAGATCATTTTGGAGTTTTAAAATTTGACTGCCCCGCTGGATTTTGGACTTGCATGGGTCCTGTAACCCATTTGTTTTGGCCAATTTATCCCATTTGGAATGGTTGTATTTACCAAATACCTGTATCCCCATTGTATCTAGGAAGTATTTAGCTTGCTTTTGATTTTACAGACTCATAGGTGGAAGGGACTTGACTTGTCTCAGATGAGACATTGGACTGTGGACTTTTGGGTTAATGCTAAAATTAACCCAAAGTTAAGACTTTGGGGGACTGTTGGGAAGGCATCATTTGTTTTGAAATGTGAGGACATGCAATTTGGAGGGGTCAGGGGTGGAAAGATATGGTTTGGTTCTGTTTCCCCACCTAAATCTCATCTTGAATCGTACTCCCATAATTCCCACATACTGTGGGAGGGACCCGGTAGGAGACAGTTTGAACCATGGGGGCGGTTTCTCCCATACTGTTCTTGTGGTAGTGAATGAGTCTCACAATATCTGATGGTTTTGTCAGGGGTTTCCACTTTTGCATCTTTCTCATTTTTCTCTTGCCACCACCATGTAAGTAGTGCCTTTCACCTCCTGCTGTGATTCTGAGGCCTTTCCAGCCATGTGGAACTGTAAGTTCAATTAAATCTCTTTTTCTTCCCAGTCTCAGGTATGTCTTTATCAGCAGCATGAAAATGGACTAATACAAGCGAAGAGGCAAAAGGCCAGTAGAGCTTTGTATATCCCTTCAGAGGGTGTCTACTACAGAGAAACCTCTGCAACTAGGTAGAAAGTATGACTTGTCCTGTGAAATTCAACCAGTGTCTTTCCTTACTCACATCATTGTTTTCACAAGGGGCTCATGAACAAAGTTACCATAATGGTGGAGATGGATGCTCTTTGTGATCCAGACAGTATGGGCTTCTCATTAAGGCTGATTTTTTTACTGAAAATCCTAAACAATTACCTATTGAGGAAAGAGACATCTTGCCCTCTGTTTGACACTATTTCTTAAGGAGATCACTCAGTAAGTTGGTGGGGAGGGTATATATATATATATATATTTATATATATATTTATATATGGATACTTATATATAGATATTTATATAGATATATATATTTATATATAATATAGATATTTATATAGATATATATATCTATATATAAATATATATATATTTATATATAGATATATATATAAATATATATATATCTATATTTATATAGATATATATTTAAATATAGATATATATGTCTATATTTATATATCGATATTTATATATAGATATTTATATATCTATATATACACACACACATATGATTTCTATCCTGGGGAAGGTAGTAATTCACTCCTTGCTGGAATATATAGCTATTACAAATATGAGTGTGACTTCCCTAATTACAATGCTTGGTCTATTCAATTTACAGGATACCTGATCTACGAGCATGATATTCCCTACAATATTGTCTCAGATCAGCTGGCTCATTTCGGAGAGAGTCTACAGTGAAAATGAGGACAGAAGAAAATGTGATCCATTGTCTTACCACGTACTTTATTGCACAGACGCATCTAACTAAATCCTAAAAGAACGTTGAAATGCCCAATTATGATGCAGTAGATGCACTGAGTAAACAACTAACATATTACAGTGTTGTGTTTCTAATAGAACGCACAGGTCCAGAAACAAACAACTGGTTACTTTCATAGAGCTTCATGTACTAATGCTCTCATCCCACCCTGAAACTTGGGGTCTTTCAGGTTAGTGGTCCTAGCTCCCAGGGCCATTAGACTCCTATGAGGGTAAAGAGAAAAATCTTCCACTACACTTGAAACTGTAATTTCCTCTTGATAATTATGGGTTACTCATGACTATGGACCAACATTTTAAAATTTTTGTGTGGTGGGGAGGGGGAAATCTACTCAGATCATTACGACAAACTAGCATTGCTTTTATATGTTGGATTTGTGAAACAGTATGCGTGAGACCCATAGAATTTACTAGGCACTTCTGTATCCAGTAATAATGGTGACTGGGCAGTTAACACAGCCTAACAAGGGCTTGGTGACTTAGGGCCCAAAGTAGTTGAAGTGCAGACTGAGGATGAAGGAAACCTAGAATAAGTACAGAAGTGAAATTTCTGAGAACGATTTGTGCCCCTGAGAAGAAGTGAGAATTGTAGCTTATTTCAGTAACTATACTATATTAAGTGTTTGCAGAGACTGCAGCTAGCTACCTCCCTGAAAGAGAGTAGAATTACATGAGAAATTCTGAGTGGTGCAAAGAGTGGATTATTAGTATCTCTTATGCATATTAAAGACTCTATTGGCATAACTATTTTTTCCACTTCTGTGGAAATCAGTTTCATGCAAATTCTCACCAGGATCACAGTTACAACCTGACCTGACCATGGTCTCACTTAAGTCTTGTTTTTCCACTCTTCTTGCTTGCTCCCCCAGAAATTAATAGTTGACATCAGAGGGGAGGACACCTTGGGAACGAGTTAAGAACTCAAGCATGTGCAACCTAGAAGTTTAGGGGACTTAATGCCCTGTGGAGTAAACCTGCGATTAATAAGGAAGAAGAGCTAATGGTTAAATGTTTTCTCCTTTTTTTTTTCTGGGACAGAGGATCATACAGTTCCTCAAATGGCTATAAGTCACTGAGCAAATAGATACCCTAGCAGTGGCCAACTAAATAACCTGTCTTTGTATTGGCTTTCAGTTCTTCCTATTTTATTCTCCTGTCTCACTCATGCTCTTTGAGCAATAAGTCTTAGTAAAACTGTTACATTTAACCATGCGTTTTAGGATCTGATTTCTGGGAACCCAGGTACAGACATATATTAACAAGGATGTTAATTATATCAGTGTTCTTAACAGTAGAAAAAGTTAGAAACAACTACCAGTAGAGGCAAAATTGAATGAAATTCAGAGTGCCTTAATTATGAAATGCTATTCAACACATCAAAAGACTAAGTTAAATCTTCATGAATCAGAAGACAAATAGAAATGGTAGAAAAACAGGTTAGTGTGGTTCAATTGTCATTTTAATACCAAACCAAAATGTATATAAGTGCATGTGTTATTGTACACAATTTTATAATGGGAAAACACAAGGAAAGTAAACCAACAGATTATTTTTGGAGAATTTTTAAATTATATATTGACAAATTATTGTTGTATATATTTATGGGATAGAGTGGTATTATTATCTTTTAAAACAATGTGGAATAATTAAATTAGTCTAATTAACATATCAATCACCTCAGATACTTAACATTACTTGTGATGAGAACATTACAAATTTACTTTGAATGATATTGAAATGTACAGTAATTATTATCTGTGATCAGCATATTGTGCTATTGATTTATAAACATCAGATGTATTCCTCCTATCTAACTAAGGCTTGATATTTTTGACTATTATCTGCCCATTTCTCCCATGCCCAGCCTCTGGTAACCACCATTTTACTCTCTGCTTCTATAATTTCAGTTGTTTTAGATTTTACATGTAAGTAAGAACATGCAGTATTTGTCTTTCTGTGTTTGGCTTATTTCACTTAGCACAGTATTTTCCAATTCCATCTATCTTGATGCAAATGACAAAATCTCTTCATTTTCAAGACTGAATAGTATTTCATTATGCATATATACTACATTTTCTTTATCCATTTACCTTTGGATAGACATTTACCCTTGGATAGACATTTGGTTTGACGTCATTACTTGGTTATTGTGAGTAGTGCTGCAATGACTATGGGGGTGCTGATATCTCTTTGACATACTGATTTTAACTCTTTTGAGTAAATACCCAGAAGCGGAATTGCTGGATCATATGGTAATTCTATTTTTAGTTTTTTTGAGGAATCTCCATACTATTTACCATAATGGTTGTAGTAATTTACATTCCCATCAACAGGATACAAAGATCTCCATTTCTTCACATCCTTGCCAACACTTGTTTTCTGTCTTCTTGGTAATAGCCATTCTAACAGGTGTAAAGTGACGTCTCCTGGTGGTTTAAATTTGCATCTCCCCAATAATTAGTGACGCTGAGCGTTTTATGTATCTGTTAACCATTGATATGTCTATTTTTTTAGAAAAGACAATAGGTTTTTGACATTTATTATTTCAAGGAGATGAAATAGAGAATCATTAACTTTCTTTATATTCATTCTCAAATTTATTTGTTGTAAAAATAAATAAAGTAGTAATTTAGAATTTGAATGTAAAACAGAAGAAATAATTGTACCATGCTCCTGATAATTTTTATAAGAATGAACTTATCACTGAAGTTTGCAAGACAGTCATTGGAAGAAATGTATCACATGGGAACAAAAGCATAATTAAAATTGTCTGAAGAGAAAATGAGAGGTGAGGATTTTTTAAAAAATGAATGTAGTCTATGCTTTTGAGGAATTTCTGCTATAAAGAACAGTTGACATGTAGTTCAATAAAGTGAGAAGAAGATAAATTCAAGGAAAGGAATCGTTAAACTATTAAAATAAGAATTAATTTGCATTTTCACAGGTGGATTCTTGGTGAGGTAAGAAACTGATGATATAAGAGGGAGGAGAGAATTCCTTGAGGAAATCATTGAGCATCTAGTGCAAGAAAAGCGGTGCTAACCTTCAGCAGGTGTGTGGTCAGGAGGGAAGGGAGACCGTCAAAGCACAGACGTAGATGGATTCATACAGTTAGCATTGCTTATGTTGGTCACTTTACTAGTGAAATAGAAAATAAGGACATCATTCAAAAGTTGTGAGAGTGGAAATGGAGGTGGAATTTTGAGGAAAGATGAAGAAATGTGGAATTTATAAAAGTAAGAGACAATTGACTAGGAGGAAAAGAAAGGATTGCTAAACAGTGCTTAGCTTGAAGAATTTGGTTGTAATTTAATATCAGTCCTTAGAATCCACATAGGTTTATTTTTCCAGCATGGTCATCTATCTTTGTGGATCTAGATAAAAAAATAGTGTTATGGTTGGATGTTTATCCCCTCCAAATCTGATGTTGAAATTGCATCCCCAACGTTGGTGGTGGGGCCTATTGGAAGGGGCTTGGGTCATGGGAGTGGATTCCTCACCAATACATTAATGCCCTCCCTGGAGGTGAGTGAATTCTCACTTTATTAGTTCCTGAAAGAACTGGTTGAAAATTCGTCTTCATCTCCTCTTCCTCCTTCTTTGTCTCCTCTTCCTCCTTCTTCTCCTTTTCCTCCACCTCAGCCTCCTCCTTCTCCTCCCCTTCCTCCTCCTCCAACTTCCTCATCTCCTTTTTCTCCTGTAGTTTTTCTTCCTTCTCTCCTTCTTCTCCTTCTCCTCTCCTTCACTAAATAACTGAAATAATATTTAGACCAGATTCTATTAAAAAAATAAAAAAGAGCCTGGGATAGCTGGGTTGAATAGTAGTTCAACTCTTAGTTCTTGGAGAAATCTTCCAACTGCTTTCCACAGTGGCTGACCTGGGCAATATATTTATTTGTACTCAGAACTTCAGCATCATGCAATACACCTTTGTATTAAACTTGCATATATGCCCCTGATTCTAAAATAAATGTTGAAAAAAAAGAGCCTGGCACCTCCCCACCCCCATTTGCTTCCTTTCTCACTATGTGGCTTCTGCACATTCTATTCCCCTTCACCTTCTGCCATGAGGGGAAACAGCCCAAAGTCCTCACCAGATACAGATGCCCAATCTCAAACTTTCCAGTAATCAGAATTATAAGCCAAACAAGCCTTTTTAATTTATAAATCACCTATTCCAGGTGTTTTTTAGAACAACACAAAATGGACTACGACAGCTGGGGTTTGGTTATGCAAATAAAATAAATATAAGCAAAATAGAAGTTTTAGCACTCAATTACATAGTTGAGCCACTTTCTTTCTATTGGACTGTTATTAATAGTTTCCCTTACTTTCTACTATAATAGTCTTCGTGTAGCAGAAATGATGAGAGGTGCTACTTGTTGGTGCAATGGCTTCTAAGTGTCTGTCAGGTTCCTCTGCCCAGGAATGCCTTCCATGATGCTAAGAGATATTGCATGATCTTTGCAGATTTGATTTAATGATAAATGTCTTTAGGGCTAAGTCCTGCCTGGTAGGCCTAACTTCATAATGTGAGAATGCCACCATGATTTTTCACTGCTCATTACCAATTTCCTGTAGTAAAGGAAGCTTTTATCTTTAGGCTCATGTAGCTCAGCAAGATGGAATAAAGCAGTTTATTTCCTCCTTACTATATGTGGTTTATATTAATTAATTAAGCATTTACCTAACACAGTGTTTGAGAATTCACCATGGCATAAGTAGAAACAAATTTTTTTAATATAAAATGGTATCATGTATGATGAATAGTCTTTTTTATTAATTGCTTAACTCCAGGAGAAAACCATTTTTTTCATAAACAGTAGGATAAGGGTTTACTACAATTGTTAGAATTTTACATCCATCTTAAGTTGCGATGAAATACATAACGTTGCATCCAATAAATTAGATTTATTTGAGGTATATATTTACAGTAGTTTCTATTTTTGGCTGTTTCTGTAAGATAGTATATATGTAAATATATACACACACTAAATAATGTTTAACTAGAACATAACCTAAAAATAATTTATTCTGCTACTGTTCATCATTTATAATAGAGAAAATTTGAAGAAAAATTTGCCTGTTGACTTTTTTTACCTCTTGTTATAACTAATTTCAGAAAGAAAGGATTTTTGTTTTAATAAGATATAGTCCTAGAGATCTTGAAATATTGAATATGATCAAAGCAGCAAAAAGTACATTTTAAATTTCTTTACTGGGAATTTCATATTAAGTACAGTCTTTCTATAATGTAATCTAGGGAACACACATCACCACAATAATTAAATACATTCTTTTCTTAAATTCTGGTAAGATATATACATATAATGAAATTTACTATTTTAGTGATTTTTCAAGTGTACAATTCAGTGGCATTAAATACATTTACATTCTTGTTCAATCATAATCACCATCCATCTCCAGAACATTTTCATCTTCAAAAATCGAAACGCTACCTGTTAAATAATAACTCCCCACTCTAACTTTTCCTCAGCTCCTGGCAGCTACCATTCTATTTTCCAACTCTATGAATTTGACTATTATAGTGATCTCATGTAAGTAGAATTATACGGTATTTTTCCTTTAGTTACTAGCTTGTTGCACGTAGCTTAATGTCTTCAAGATTCACCCATGTTGTAACTTTTGTCAGAATTTCCATTATTTTTAAGGTTGAATAATATTTCATTGTATGTCTATACCACATTTTCTTATTAAATCTTCTGTCTTCGTGATCTTCTGAAGACAATAACATCATTTAATTTTTGTCATTGAAATAAAAATATTTGCAAACTTAAATCTGAATCATGTTGTTTGTAGTTTCTTTAGTGGAATTGTACTGAAATAAGAATAGAGAAATAAATGGCCCAAGAGTCCAGTCGATGAGAAAATCTATAAATTTACACATCTATAACATTAACTTTATGCTTTTTCTTCGATATGAACATGAACAGTAGCCAAAGTTTGTAGCCAAAATATTAAATAACACTTTGGAACCTGAACTGTTTTTTATCCCAGGACCTTTACACTTGATATTAAACCAGGAACACTCTTCTTCCATAGCCTTACATATTTGATTCCTATTCAGCCTTCAGAACTCAGCTCCAACATCACCTTTTAGGGAGGTCTATGTTGATCTACCAGTATAAAACGCTTCTCACTCTTTGCCATTCGTTACCCAAATCAGATTCCAATTGGCTTTATTTTATATCACAGAATTTACAATTGCATAAAATGATGTGTGTGTCTACTTGGGTATTGGATTTTTTTAGCATTCCCAACTAAATGTGTGCTCCAGGAAGGACTTTGTTTGTCTTTTATATCTGAATCTCTAGTTCCTAGAAGAGTAGCTAGGATATAGTAGGTAATGAATGAAGCATTTACAGAATAAATAAAGTGAAATGAAATAATGTTTAGGCTAAAACTTCTAATAAAATCATACCATTTTTCAAATTATTGAAGTCAAATACTTTTTTCACTAATTACACAATCAAATATAAAACTTTTATACATGGACCGTTTTTAACTCGTTTTGTAAGAGTCATTTGTGGGCCTGTTTATTGATCCTGATGGAAAATACACTTTCCACACTTTATTTTTCATGGTGAAGAGAATCTTGTAATTAGTTGTATCTCAGTGTCTATGATAAATGCTTACTTTCTGTCCTATCTTTTAGACTTCTTGGCCACAGAAAATATATATTTCTCTCTGATATTGGAAGAAAATATTTTGCAATTTCTTAAGCTTTTGAGATTAATTTTCTCCATCCTTAGTTCCTTAACTCAGAAACACTCAGTAGTAAATCAGTTTCTATTTCTAAGAACTGTGTATGAAACAAATGAGACATTTAATAGCATGGTACCATTTTTCAAAATCTATGCAACATTATTTTTACCTTTACTAGAGAATCTTATAATTTAAGAAAATTTTAGAAACAAATTTCAATTGTATTTTTCCAAGTCTGTTAAAAGAGCTACACTTATATTAAATAATTAGCTTTTTAAATATAATGGTTATAGAGAACTGCTGCTTTAAATATGTCTCACAACATATCATTTTAAGGAAAAACTGGCCATTGGTGCTTCATCTGCTTAGACAATATTAAGATCTTTTTCAATTTCTTGTTAAGAAATAGCTCAAGCTCTTCTTTTCTCAAAAGCACTCTTTCATTTGAGCAGAATGATACATTGGAAACAATCTTTCCCAACTTGAAATACTAAATACCAGAGTGACTATTGAGTGATGGAGTGTTTCCAATACTTTTTGTCTTGCAGACGGTTTTTTGTATCATTAATTTTTTAGTGCAGACAGAGTATTGCAATATTCTGAAGTGCAACCCCTTTCCCAGTGAATCTCATAAATCTCATGCCCATTGTGGGCATGAATTATAATTGCAGATATTTCTGGTCCAAAGACTTCTATAAGATTTGTTTTCATTGTTGTGATTACATAAAAGGAGGCATTTCAGGAAGAATTGTATGGCATAACATGACCGGCTCTGGTTAAGTGATCTGCAAACATTGTTTCTGATTGAAGTTGAACTTGGAAATAACAATTTCTTCCAGGAGAGATTCACATTTAAAAAGGAATAATTCTGCTAATAATGGTGTTCTAACCTGTACTGATGAAAGTAAATACACTGATACATTGTTTTACAAAAATAATAGGGAAAATGTATTCTATAAGAGAAAATCATGACTTTCTAGAAAGCCTCTGCCTGAATAGTTTTTTGACATTTCTGACTCAGATTAGGAGGACAATGTCATCTACTTTACTGGAACATTTTTTTTTTTTTTTTTGGAGAAGAGAATAATTCCCAGGTTGCATTCTAATCTGGGGTCCTCAAAATTAGGTCTCCAGTTGGTAACTCTTTGGATATTTAACATGGGAACCAGTAGTTTGAGGCACCCAAAATACAGATGACTAAAGATAGAAAAAAATATTTTAAGCTTCAAACAAAAGCTTCTGTAAATGAATATGACTTTGAAAGTATCTCAAGAAAGTGGCCTCAGAAAGATCTACTTGTAAATGGCTACCAATAGCTAATAATATCGCAAACTTACTATGTGCTCATTTCTAGGTAAAGGAGATAAGAACTACTGGCAGTGCCATTTTCAGCACAAATATTTGCCCTCTAACATTTCCAAGAACCTAAGAACGTAGGTTGTAGGTTGTATGTAAACATATGATACTCAGTAAGGTCCTGAATAAGAAGGCAAGAAGCAAATAATTTACTAGATAATCTTTTCAAAATGTGACATAATTTAACCTACAAACATATTTAGTTTTTCCTCCTCTTAATTCAAGCTTGAATCAAAGATACATATTAAATACATGTATTTAATATAAGTAAACATCATTTGATAACTGCTTTGCTAAAAATAACTGCTTTGCTACTGAAATCTCTTAGAAAATATGTATTTTTAAAAGCTCCAATTTTGTTTAAGAAGATTACCATGGTAGCAATTTTCTGGGACTTTTTTTGACATTTTGAATTGAGTGAAATTTGGGACACTCATTTTTAATTCTATACATTAACTCTTGATGGTATATTTTTGCTAATTATTTTAATCCAGATGTTTTTATCATTCCATAATTTTATTTACTATATTGACTATACATGTTAGCAATGCTTAAATGATTTATTATTTCTTATTTTTTTCCAGGAAGCTATAGAATAATAGTCATTTGTGTTGAAAATGGGTAAAATATTCTAAGACATCTTTTATAATGATTTAAATTTTCATTACTAACAGCATCTATGAGAAAAGTAAGCACAGCAGGCTGTTTTGGAGGTGCAGGTTTTTAATTATAAAATATTATTAACTGTTTATGAATAAACAGAACAGTGCTTTAACTACAGAAAAAGTAACATAAAATTGGCATAAAACTGACATAACCCAGAAATTATAATTTATTAATAGTGCATTGTTATTCACCTTAGGTAGGTAGATGTTATGTAACTGCTAATTTTCTCTTTTAAAACTATTTTTACACCACTAAATAAATTAAAACTCCTTTAAAATAATGTCACTATATTAAACACACACAATTACTGGAGTTAAATTGAATCCTTGCACTTCTTGGGTGTATTCTTTTCTCAACAAATTAAATCCTTGTTTTCATATTGTGCCAACCTGAAGGAAGAGGAATGATCTATTGTGTACTTTCTGATAACATTCTTAGCAATAATTATTTTTTAGAATCCCTTGCTAAAATGATCTTTTTACATAGATTTATGAATGTTTCTGCTGTGAAAGGCAATCAATACTATATAACTTTTAAAGTTTATAACGTTTTAAATGTATTTATTTATTTTACATTTGCTGGTTTATTGAAAGGACATTACAAAGGATACGGATGAAGAGATGTTCAGGGTGAGGTATGAGGGAAGGGGTGCAGAGTGGAGCTTCCATGTCCTCCCTGGGCATACCACCCTCCAGGATCTTCCACGTATTCAACTATCTGGAAGCCCTTCAAACTCTGTCCTCATGGGTTTTTATGGAGGTTTAATTATGTACGCATGATTGATTAAATCATTGGTCATTGGTGATCAACTTGACCTTTGGCCCCTCTCCTCTCCCCAAAGGTTGTGGGTTGGAGCTGAAAGTCCCAACTCTCTAATCTGGCTTTTGCTTTCTGGCAACCAGCCCCACACTGAACCTATCAAACAAAAGACATACAAAATTCTGACATAAGGTTTTAAAATATTGACTGAACATGATGCCTCACACCTGTAATCTCAGCACTTTGGGAGGCAGGGTGGGCAGATAGCTTGAGTGCAGGAGTTAGAGATCTGTCTGGGCAATGTGGCAAAACCCCGTCTCTATGAAAAGTACAAAAATTAGCTGGCCGAGGTGGTGTGTGCCGTAGTCTCAGCTACTCAAGAGGCTGAGGTGGAAGGATCAATCGAGCCCAGGAGGTCAAGGCTACGATGAGCCATGATTGTGACATTGCACTTCAGCCTGGGTGACAGAACAAGACCTCAATTCAAAAATAAATAAACAAATAAAATAAAAACATAGTTACAGTTTCATGCTTAGAAATCATCCCTGCCTCCAGTACTTGTCCTAGGACCATTGCGTCAGAAAGGAGAAAGAGAAAAAAAATTATCTTTGAGGTGATCTGAGGAAAAAAGAAAAATATATAGTCTTTAAATCAGTGTACTCTTTCCTTAGCAAAAATTGCATAGTCATTCCACCGTACTCCCCATGGCCTCTTCCCCAGATAAACCAGAAAAATAGAAAAATCTAGTGGAGAAACTCCTTTAGTCCTACTCATGTTGAATGAACACACACTTGCAAAGGCGTGTAAGCTAGCCTTTCATGCCTTTGTCTCCCTCTCCCTCTGTTTCAAACAACAATGTTTTAATTGCCAGTTCCACTTTTCTATAAAACTATTACTGTGAGAAGGATATTTCTCTGCCCATTGTTGTGGCCATTCAGCATCTTTCTTAGTCTGAAGAAATGACAGGGGCAATCCAAATCCACGCAATATCTTCTGCTTTTTTGTTTGTTTGTTTTTGTTTTTGTTTTATGACACGCTGGGCATTTTCATCTTCCACAAGGGAAGCAATGCCCACTCCAGAGTTAGTGTCTATTCCTGCCAAGATCTATTTGTAGCCCCCAGGGCTACCAGCATCAATCTCACTTTCCAGCTGTGTTCAGGGCCTTCCCACCAAGGAATCTACCATATAGCCATCGGCAGTCTCTGTCCCTTTTCTGACAAATAGAAGTCTCATTAGCATTATGTGCCTGAGAGGGTACAAAAGGAACAGGTTTAGGTTCAGTCCATCTCCGCACTGCTGCAGCTTCCCTGAATCCACTGATTTTATGGGCCCAGGAGGCCACATCAAGGGAGCACATGGGGTCAATTCCAGTCACCTTCTGAATCTCGACGGGATTCAGAATGGGCATTGGGATTCTGGAATGGGCATTGACTTATTCTACTTTAATGCACTCCTCAATTTTCCATAGGAACATGCTCCTTACAGGCATCTCTTTAATCATCCAGGTTTCCATTGTCCTCTCACCTGAATGTATAGCCAGGCCATTAGTAACTACACATAAGTCAGTAAAAACCCAAACACAGGGGCATCTACAATTGTTCAATTCTTCCATTACTGTTAGGAAAACAGCAGGCAATTCAGCCCACTGCACAGATCTGTTTTTACTTTCTTTGGTCAAAATAGCAGCCTTCCAAACATTTACCTTGGAATTGTCATCCATGAACCAAGTAGCTTTCTGTCACTCAGTTGAGAGCTGTTTATCAAGCTCTGTTGAATCCAGCAGTTTCTTAGACAGTTCCACAGTCCATTGTAGTAGAAAAGATACTCCCTGCTTGGGGTATCTCCTCCTTGCATTCCCCAGGTAGCATGATTCTTTATAAATGATTTCCATTGTATTATAGACTACTTCTGGGAACTGCCATTCCCATTAAAATGTTTCTCTGACATCACCAAAGACAGTATGAGTAGTTCAAGTGTCATAAGGATAGCTTCAGCTAACACTTCATAGTAAAACAGTAAATGCCCCTCATGTTGAAATTCTCTAGTGCAAAGTATCAGTAGTTGTTGTTTGGAGGTGCTCATAGGCCTTTGCCATAATTTTAAAAATGCTTCATAAAGGACTGTTAAGTGGAGAATTTGTCCCTATCAGTAACCTAGCTTCTACTCTGCACTGTGCAGACTTGGGCAACCTTACTGGTTACCATTTAGCGTGTCCAGTTAATATTGCTTGAAGGGCAAATTGACATGCCTTCTATTTTATGGCACTAGGTAGGGAAAACATTTCCCAGTTAGATACAATGTTCATACCCATGATACAATCAAGTAAAAAAGATGCAACCACTTCATATGAAGTGTGTTCAAATATGCCAACTTTCATAATCCTATCAGCTCTTGCATTTTTATGACATTCTAGTTCCAAGAATGTCTCTTCTTCACCCCTAGACCGTTTTATACTTCCTTGTGCAAAAGGCTTTCGGTCCCCAGCCAGAGGTTGGACCAAAGGACTCTGACTCTTTTGTAAATCTTTATCTTGATTAGTCTGTTGGACTATTACCCCGGGCAATTTCAGATCAGATTTCTCATTATAATCTGTGCTTTCTGGTTTGTAAAATTTCTCCAAACTGAGGGAAATACAGCAACCTGGTTTGGGGTCCTTTAATGTTGGGGGACTAGGAGGGGGTCCTTTGGGTTCAGCAAAATCTTTGATAATGTTTTGGTAAGAGCTTTGTTTTAATGCCATCAATTTCCATTTCATTCACTGATTTTCTTAATAACCATCTAAAGATTTCCATCTTGCTGGGATTAGTCCAATGAGTCTTCCCTTTCTTTTTCTTCTTGGTTTCACCCCTATCAGTGTTTCCTTTATTTGCCTCATTTCTTAATGACCTCTTAAAAATTTCCACTTTCCTGGGATGAGTCCTTTGACTCTTCCTTATGCCCTTCCCCTTCTCTGGTTAATTAACCTAATGTTTTAATTAACATCTGCAAGACCCTTTGGGAAAGCTGAGAACCCGGCAAATTTGATGAGGCTTCTCAAACTATTGTTCCATTCTGCAGGAGTAAGGTCACATGGGGTGCCCATGTAGAAGGGGTGCACTTAACCACAGCATTTACCATAACCGAGGTAACAGGCATATTCAGTGAGTGGATATCCCTGTCATCATAATGCGAGTCCTACATGGCTTGTATATGAAGCATTTTAGCTGCTTCATCTGGGGTGCTCCACCAGGCATTTTTAGGGGGAGTTGAGCAGTCACCTTTCTTATGGTAAACAGACCTTAAAGTAGCTTTTATTCAGTCCTCAAGGCTGGCTGTTCCCTCAGGAATAACCCCCTCTGTGTCTGGATCATAGATAGCCATCTGCAGTTGTTCAATAGTGAGCTGTGGGTCCTGCATCAACCTAAACATGCTCTTCCACTCTGCAGCATTTAAAACCAAAGACACTGCCCCAAATTAGTTATTTTTATAATCCATTTTAGAACATGTGTTCAGGAAGTTGATGATGCCCATCTACAAATTGAAGCGATTCCTTCCTACTATACCCTCTGGTTTTAATAGATTCTGAAGCCATGGCCTGAGCTATACCTTGGCACCTTCCAGCCACAGCTGGAGCTGGAGCAGCTGGGTGCAGGGTGCTGTGTCCCAAGCCTGCACAGAGCAGCTGGGCTCTGGGCCTGGCCCATGAATCCATTTTTCCCTCCTAGGCATCCAGGCCTATGATGGGAAGGGCTGCCAAGTAGGTCTCTGAAATGCCCTGGAGCCATTGTTCACACTGTCTTTGCTATTAATATTCAGCTTCTCTTTATGCACATTTCTACGGGATGCTTGAATTCATACCCAGAAGATGGGTTTTTCTTTTCTACCACATGATCAGGCTTCAAATTTTCAAAACTTTTATGCTCTGCTTCCTTTTTAAATATAAGGTCCAATTTCAGACCGTCTCTTTATGAACATATATGACTAT
The DNA here is from genome assembly GCF_006542625.1 of Nomascus leucogenys. Classification (NCBI taxonomy): domain Eukaryota; kingdom Metazoa; phylum Chordata; class Mammalia; order Primates; family Hylobatidae; genus Nomascus; species Nomascus leucogenys. The sequence goes on along the minus strand of NC_044383.1, from coordinate 67,288,567 downwards.
ACTCTGTTAGGAGCAGCCAGGCTACATCTTGAATGCTTTCCTGCTTAGAAATTTCTTCTGCCAGATACCCTAAATAATCTCTCTCAAGTTCAAAGTTCCACAGATCCCTAGAGCAGGGGCACAATGCCACCAGTGTCTTTGGTAAAGTATAGCAAGTGTGACCCATGTTCCAGTTCCCAATAAGTTCCTCATCTCCATCTGAGACCACCTCAGTCTGGACTTCATTTTCGATATAACTATCAGCATTTTGATCACAACATTCAGCAAGTCACTAGGAAGTTCCAAACTTTCCACATCTTCCCATCTTCTTCTGAGCCCTCCAAACTGTTTCAACCTCTGCCCAATTCCAAAGTCTCTTCCACATTTTCAGGCATCTTTATAGCAATTCTCTGCTCTCCTGGTTCCAATTTTCTCTTTTAGTTCATTCTCATACTGCTATAAAGAACTACCTGAGACGAGATAATTTATGAAAAGAGGTTTAATTGACTCAGAGTTTCACAGACTTAACAGGATCACGACAGGGAGCCCTCAGGAATCTTACAATCATGGTGGAAGGCAAAGGGGAAGCAAGCATGTCTTACCATGTGGAGCAGGAGAGAGAGAGTGAAGGGGGAAGTGTCACACACTTTCAAACAACCAGATCTCATGAGCATTCACTCACTATCACAAGAACAGCAAAGGGGAAGTCTGTCCCCATGATTTAATCACCTTCCACCAGACCCCTCCCCTAATACATGGGGATTACAATTTGTGATGAAGTTTGGGTGAACACACAGACCAAAACCATACTAGTCCAACAGAACCCATTTTACTGTAGAGCTGAGATTGGCAATCTGCAGATGTTAAAAGTAATTAGTAGGCAAGAGCCAAAAATTTTGAGTACTTCATGCATTTGGGCATTCTTGACAAAACTGGATGGATTTATCTTGCAATGTTCCTTGAGGATAGGTCATATTTGGAGGTTTAGGGATTAAACATTTCCCAGTTCTTGAGGATGCATTTATTTGAGGAACATGTTCTCTGGTATGGGGACATGATTAACTATGTGCAAAGACAGAACAGAGAAGGGAAAAAGGGTCCCTCCTTGTTTATCCACTTTTCCTCTGCTTATGGCAGACTGGGGTGAGCAGTGCCTTTCTGGTGTATCATAGGGGTTCTTGCACTTATGGCAGACTGGAGTGAAAAGTATCACTCATCCTAAGGGTCCCAGAATGAATCAGTGCTGGCTGGGTACCCCTAACCTTGGTCCCATCTTGTTTTATGGAAGTGTGGTTACTCCTCTGCAAAGAGATAAAAGAAGAGAGAAGGAAAGAAGATGGCATCCCTGTCTTATTCCCTTAATCCTGTGCCTATGGCAAACCAGAGAGAGCAAGGTGGCCCCATCCATTAATTCTCGGAGTTTTGAAATGAACTTGTGTTTACCAGGTACCCCATCCCTGGTTCCGTCCCATTTGGGGGACCAGCCTTTATCTCTGTTCTGGTGATAATCAGTTTTGTGCTTTTAGCCTGGGACCAGTGTTTATCTCTGTTCTATGAGTAATTTGGTCTCCTGTGCTTGTGGCCTTAGGCCAGCCTATATCCCTGTCTCCAGGACCTTGTAGTGACCTGCATCCAGAGCATCCTAGCAATGACATGGCTTCCCGTTCTCTTGCATTTCCATTTCCCAGGTTCTTTAGGTAAATGAGGGCCCTGTTCCTAGCCAATAGCCATAAAGAGGCCAGATTTCTTTTTCCCTGTATGTACATTTGGCAATCTTTGGGCATGTTGAGAAGGAAGTTAGAAGAAGATAGGAAAATTTCATCTTCTATAGGCAATATGCAAAAGATAGTTTAAACAGGCATGGCAATCCCTGTGTAATGGGTGGGAAGGGAAGGAAGAATGAGATATGCTTGTGGGAAGCCTTTGTTTTTTTTTTCACAGAAAAAACAGCCTCTAGTGTCTAGGGGACAGTGCTTGTCTGCCTTCTTGAAATAAAGGAGAAGCCTCTGGAGAAACAGGGAATTTGGAATAAGGGCTCTTACTAGGCAGAGGAAAGATTGTTCCTTTTCCCAAAAAGGAGCTATCCCCAGTATTGAGGTAAGAGGTGCTTTCAGTGGACTATAAATGGAGGCCCTGTAAAGGTGGAGAAACCTCCTCAAAAGCCACTAGAAAACTAAATCTCAGGGTGCGGTAGAGATAAAAGATGAAGAGTAAGTAACAAAAGAGGGTGGAGTCAGGGCTGTGGCCAGTGTTTTTCGTGACAGCGGGCCAGGAGACAGGGAATGGGCTGGAGATCATCTATCATCCAGACTGGAGGGCTAAAATAGAGTGTAAATCTCTGGGACACCCATAAATGTGCCTGGCTGTTGGCTGCCAGGCAGACACAACAAGAGCCTGAGTGTTCAAACAGAAAATGGGGAGTGTATGTGTCAAGCAGGAAAGGAATTCGTGTGGCACACAAAGTGAGAGCAGAGAAGAGGTTGATTTACCTCTGAGGTGAATGGTCCGGTGAGTATGCAAAGCCATTTCAAAATATACAGAAAAGAACTCAGGAGAATACATAGTACAGGTGTGGGTTTTGAGAAAAAGCTAATTTTAGTTGAAGAAGAAGAAGAATTCTCCAGATATTACAGAATCCAGGCTTAGCTCCACCATACTCGCAAGCCTCCTGTCTAGGAGGAGCACAGTAACTCAGATCTACTCTTTGGGGTGTGAACCACAAGGTCCTCCCACCACTGCAGGTCACCTGTCAGCATGAGCTGAGAAATTAAGCAAAAGAAGCAGAGTCACTGTAGTAAAGGGGAATCATTCAGGAGAGTGATTAGTAGGGAGGTGACATGGTTTGGCTGTATCTCTACCCAAATCTCATCTTGAATTTCCATGTGTCACAGGAGGAAGCTGCTGGGGGGTAATTGAGTCATGGGGGTGGGTCTTTCCTGTGCTGTTCTCGTGATAGTGAATAAGTCTCATGAGATCTAATGGTTTTACAAACAGGAGTCTCTCTGCCATCATGTGAGACATGTCTTTGACCTTCTGCGATGATTATGTGGCCTCCCCAGCCACATGAAACTGTAAGTCCAGTAAACCTCTTTCTTTTTTAAATTGCCCAGTCCCAGGTATGTCTTCATCAGCAGCATGAAAATGGACTAATCCAGTAAACTGGTACTAGTAGAGTGGACTGCTGCTGAAAAGATACCCAAAAATATGGAAGCGACTTTGGAACTGGGTAACGGGCAGAGGTTGAAACAGTTTGGAAGGCTCAGAAGAACGCAGGAAAATGTGGGAAACTTTGGAACTCTCTAGAGACTTCTTGAATGACTTTGCCCAAAATGTTGAAAACAATATGGACAATAAACTCCAGGCTGAGATGATCTCAGATGGAGACAAGGAACTTACTGGGAACTGAAGCAAAGGTAACTCTTGTCATGTTTTAGCAAAAAGACTGGCAGCATTTTGTCTCTGCCCTAGAGATTTGTGGAACTTTGAACTTGAGAGAGATGATTTAGAGTATCTGGCAGGAGAAATTTCTAAGTAGCAAAGCATTCAAGTGGTGATTTGGGTGCTGTTAAAGGTATTCAGTTTTATAAGGGGAGCAGAGCATAGAAGTTCAAAAAATTTGCAGTCTGACAATGCAATAGAAAAGAAAATTCCATTTTCTGATGAGAAATCCAAGCTGGCTGCAGAAATTTGCGTAAGTAACGAGGACCTGAATGTTAATCTCCAAGACAATGGAGAAAATGCCTCCAGGGTATGTCAGAGGTTTCACCCCAGCCCCTCCCATCACAGGCCTGGAGGCAAAGGAGAAAAAAGTGGTTTCAGGGATGGGCCCAGGGTCCCTGTGCTGTGTGTAGCCTAGGGACATGTTGCTCTGCATCCCAGTTGCTCTATTCATTGCTGAAAGGGCAAACATAGAGCTAGGGCCATGGCTTCTGAGAGTTTAAACTCCAAGCCTAGGCCACTTCCATGTGGTGTTGAGCCTGCCAGTGCACAGAAGTCAAGAATTGGGGTTTGGGAACCTCTGCCTAGATTTCAGAGGATGTATGGATATGCCTGGATATACAGGGAGAAGTTTGCATTGGGGCAGGGCTCTCATGGAGAACCTCTGCTAGGGCAGTGCAGAAGGGAATTGTGTGGTTGGGGCCCCTACACAGAGTCCCTACTGGGGCACCACCTAGTGGAGCTGTGAGAAGAGGGCCACCATCCTCCAGACCCCAGAATGGTAGACCCACTGAGAGCTTGCACCGTGCACCTGGAAAAGCAACAGACACTCAACACTAGCCCATGAAAGCAGCCAGGAGGGAGGCTATACTCTGCAAAGACACAGGGTGGAGCTGCCCAAGACTTTGGGAAGCCACCTCTTGTGTTAGCATAAACTGGATGTGAGACATGGAGTCAAAGGAGATCATTTTGGAGCTTTAAGATTTGACTGCCCTGCTAGATTTTGGACTTGCATGAGACTTGTAACCCCTTTTTTGGCCAATTTCTCCCATTTGGAATGGCTGTATTTACCCAAAGCCTGTACCTCCATTGTATCCAGGAAGTAACTAATTTGCTTTTGAGCCTTTTTACAGGCTCATAGGTAGAAGGGACGTGCCTTGTTTCAGACGAGACTTTGGACTGTTGACTTTTGAGTTAATATTGAAATGAGTTAAGACTTTGGGGGACTCTTGGCATGATTGGTTTTGAAATGTGAGGACATGAGATTGGGAGGGTTGGGGATGGAATGATATGGTTTGGCTGTATCCCCACCCAAATCTCATCTTGAATTTCCAAATGTCACTGGAAGAACCTGCTGGGAGGTAACTGAATCATCTGGTGGGTCTTTCCCATGCTGTTCTCATGATAGTGAATAAGTCTCATGAGATGTGATGGTTTTAAAAACAGGAGTCTCTCTGCACAAACTCTCTTCTCTCATCTGCCACCATGTGAGATGTGCCTTTCACCTTCCACCATGATTGTGAGCCCTCCCCAGCCACGTGGAACTGTGACGCCAATAAACCTCTTTCTTTTGTAAGTTGCCCAGTCTCAGGTATCTCTTTATCAGCAGTGTGAAAATGAACCAAAACAGTAGGAAAGTGAAAAGGAGAAGAAATCATATATGGGGTGTGAATGCTTACAGCCGAAGACAGCAAGGTATAGCAGTGACTTACCACTAGACAGTGGATCCAAGTTAGGTGGCACCAAAGAAAGTTACTCATAGCAAGTCCACAGTGATCTTGGCCCTTGTGTCTCAGAGGAAATATTTCAACTGAGATACCAGGCAAGTTTTAAAGCAGAGGCAAACTTTTAGTGAAAGAAGCAAAGTACACTTGGAAGATAGCTAAGAGGGTGACTTGAGAAATCAAGTGCCCTGCTCAGCCCTTGGCTTGGGACTTTTTTTCATTGGCTTGGTTCCAGGGTTTTCTTTTCCCCTCCCTTTGGGCAGGCTGTTGCTCAATTGCTGCATACACAGTGGCCTGCCAGCACTTTGGAAGGGCCCTATGCACAGTGTGTTTACTGAGGTTGTGCATATGCTCACTTTGGGGGTGATTTTCCCTTACTGATCCAGCACTCCCAGACAAAGGTCACATACCAGTCAAACTCCACTATTTTGCCCCCTACTACACATGCTTGAGACCTTATCAGGGAATTGTGGTTTGCTGGCTCCTGATATTTTCTACCTGTTGGAGAACTTCTTTCCCTCTTGCCATCAGTCATGGCCTCTTATCATTTCAGAAAGACAGTTTTATGATCAGTTGACCATCACCTAATGAGTGCCTGCCATTGCTTAGGGCCCTCTTCTGCTTTGCTCATATCTGTCTGACTACCTACTCTAACACCATGGAAGAGTATACCAGTGTCATTGATGATAAAAATTTAAAATTCCTATTATAGCTCTGTCATTTGTTTCTTTTCTGTTTCTGTAAACAGAAGTAAAAGATAAATACTGCAAGGGTAGTCATTGTGCAAGACCATAGAGCTGAAAAGAAACACTTTCAACTTTGCCTAAGATAGCACTCAGTAGGTAAATGCTACTGAGAATCATTTTTTTTCCCTTAAGAATTGGGCTGCCAAATTAATTATTGAGTCAGAAATATCACTGGATTAAAATGAAAAAACAAAAAGCCAAAGAAGTAAGCCATTCATGTAGAATAGAATATGCATTTTGCCTGTCTCTAAGCACACACATATGAATTAGAAGAAATTTGCCTCTAGCAAACCTAGCCTTGCCACTCTGCCCATGAACATTAAGTTTTCTTATAATAACATCATAGCCCTATACCTTTGTCTATCAAATCTATTCTAAATATGTGCTTTCAATCCCAGGAGCAGCCTTCATCTTGCCAAAGTCAATAGTCACAACATTGCCTTCATATCATTCAATCTCTCATCAACACAGATGGCCACTGCTTTTTCCCAAAACACCTTCCAGTTTTAGATTTCACAACACAACATGTCTCTGATTGTTCTTAAATACCATAGGCACTTCTGCAACAATTCCCTTTCTGAAATTCTTCTGCTATGACTGACCTTTAAATGTTAGGTTAAGCCATAGTTTCAGTTTTAGTTTGTTTATTATCTACATCATTTCTCTGTGATCATAGTTTTAAATATTATTTATATTTAGCTGACTCATAATTATTTACCTCCATATTTATGTTTACCTTGAGGCTAAGACCTAAAATTCAGTTGTCTATGGAAAACAAAAATAAAATTCTGAGCCCCCGCAAATGATTGATGAACCCCCTTCTTGAGCAAGTGTATTCCAAAGTAAACCTGAAAAGCTAGTTCAGGCCTTGATGGGAAGGGAGGGGTGAGGCACACTCATTATATCCTCTCCCTTTGGAATTCAGGCACAACCGACCAACATTAATGTTAAAACAGAGATCTCAAGACTGACAAATCAGATACTTGTAGCAATAAGATACCAAATTCCAATCTGACTCTAGTATCACATGACAGATAGCAGGCCCTGAGGGAAACTGACTTATTTTTATTTTACCCCAAAATATGTTTATTTAACATATTTTGAAATGGTCCTGAAAATCTATTGCTTGTGGGGAAAATCTACATTCTGTAAAGAATCCCACGGCCGGGCGCGGTGGCTCACGCTTGTAATCCCAGCACTTTGGGAGGCCGAGGCAGGCGGATCACGAGGTCAGGAGATCGAGACCACGGTGAAACCCCGTCTCTACTAAAAATACAAAACATTAGCCGGGCATGGTGGCGGGCGCCTGTAGTCCCAGCTACTCGGAGAGGCTGAGGCAGGAGAATGGCGTGAACCCGGGAGGCGGAGCTTGCAGTGAGCAGAGATCGCGCCACTGCACTCCAGCCTGGGTGACAGAGCGAGACTCTGTCTCAAAAAAAAAAAAAAAAAAAAAGAATCCCCTTCCCTTTTCCCTGATGTAGGAGAGAGTTAACTAAAGGACTCGCACATCATTAGGTCTGATAAGGGCTCTGAAGCCTACTACCTGGAGGCTTTATCTGCATAAGGAACCCCTTATCTTAACCCAGACACTCCCTTCTATTGATCCCTGGTCTTTAGATAGCAACTTAAGTCTTTTAATCAATTGCCAATCAGAAAAGCTTGGAATTCATCTATTAAATGGAAGCTCCTGCTTCAAGTTGTCTCACCTTTCAGGACTGAACCAAAGTACACCTCTTACATGTATTGATTGATGTCTGCTTGTAACTTTTGTCCCCCTAGAATGTATAAAATCAAACTGTAAACCAACCACCTTGGGTACACGTTCTCAGGACCTCCTGAGGCCGTGTCATGGGCCATGGTCCTTACATTTGGCTCAGAATAAATCTCTTCAAGTATTTTACCGAGTTTGATTCTTTTTTATCAATTCTTACTACACACACACATATCATTTAGCTGAAAATTAGTCGCCTCAGATTTAACATGTTGAGTATAGGGCATTTTATGCATCCCATTTAATATCCTGAACCTATAAGTATACCCTTTTCTGGCTTCCCTGTATAGTAAATGGAACTAACTGAAAGATGTGGTAAAACATGAGGCGGTCTTTAATTAATCTCTTCTTCCTTTCCTAAATCTAACTAATCTATTAATACTATTGACTTGATTTCCAAAATATATCTTAAATATATATGTTTCTCTTCATCTCTCTACTGTCAATCGCCTGTTTCATCTCATTGTGAAATGCTGAAGTTCCCACTTTATACTTATGCAAATCCATACTTGACACCTACAATCTATTCTTCAAAGAATAAACAGAATAATCTCAAAAAATAAGTTGAATCAAATCACTCCCTTGCTTAAAAACTTCCTCAAATTTAGAATCAAATCCAGACTCTTTCCCTTGGCTCACAAATTCCTACATACTTTGTTTGGATATCAATTTAATATTATCTTCCAAATCTCTCCCATTCTCTTCATCTTCCAGTCACACTGGCTTTCTTCTTGTTCCTTAAATGTGCTAAGAAGGTTTCTGTCTCAGTGTCCTTGCACTCATTGTTCCTTCAACCTGGAATTCTTTTATTCAGACTCTCCATGTTCAATTTTCAGTCCTAATTTCACCTCCCCAGAGAGTCTGTCTCTGCCTTACCTACCTATGTTAGCAAGACCCTCACAATGTACCTGCCATGGAAGATGGAGCTCTGTCTGTGTAGATTGTTGCTTAGGATTGTGGTGGGCCTCTAACTTTTGCTTAATAAACAGTGGTTGATTCAATAAAGATGTTAAATGAAAGCTTTCAGAAAGTATTCAGAATGTATTCACACTGATTTAAGAAACATTTTAAATTTGTTATTAAATTTTTAACATTAAGAAATAGAGATTATTTTTAAAAATTTGCTACTAAGAATTTGAAGTGCCCTTCATCAGATGGTGGCAGGATTTGAGGGGTATGCCATAAGCCATACTGGGTCCTCAAATAATATTCATAAGTAATTCCTTCTAAGGTTTGTGACAAAAATATCCAAGGAAATTGCACTTGCATTTTCAATCATTTTCTTTCCAATTTGCTTCCATTTTTAATGGTATTTCATTTGTTCATAAGTGATTCACATTTAATTTATCAAATTGGGATAAAAAAATCACACCAAAGGAAACAGCTTATAATATTAAAACAAAAATGAATTTAGAAGTATTTGTATCTCCATGCTTTGTAAACGTATTTTAAATATATTCTATCAAGCATGAGAGTTACAAACAGTAAACCTGAATTATAGAGTTATAATTCCACTGATGAATTCTTGAGGCACAAAACCATGGGTCATATCCTATAGATTTTAATATGAAACTCTTTTCACAGTTAGAGGTGTTCCACTTGAAAATTGTGAAGACAGGTTGTGAATTAATAGTCATAAAATGCATTGTTCTATGAACCCCATATTGAATTAATAAAAGAAATATGACTCAGGCTAGTGAGAGAGGAAGGTATATTTTCTGGTTTAATGAAAGAATATACTAGCACCATATTTTAGAATTAGAAATGAATGCTATAATTTTCTTTAAGCTATAATAGTCGTATTTAAAGAAAATATTTTTACTCAACTAAGTAGGACCTGAGGCAGATAAAATATTTTGGTGTTACAAATTCTAGGAAGTGAGCAGCTACCAGAGACAGATGGACAGTCTATTTTAGTTTTACTCATTGTACCAATGTCACATACATGTAATTTTAAACTAAACTTTTGGTATTTCCTTGGTAGAATCTGCAAAGAGACATTAATTGAAGGATTATTTGATTCAGTTTGTCAATTTTTTTATGTCAGTATATTTAGTCTGAAATAAGTCAAATGACAAATAGCATTGGATTGGTGAATAGGCTACTTAAGACTGAATGTGACCTTTTGCAAATTACTTAACCTCCCGCCCTAAACTTGGTTCCTCATCTGTAAAGGGGGAACATTTTGTTGCAGATCATTTTGTAAGTAAATAAAGTTTTAAATATATGTATATACATATATATATATATATATAACTAGATATATAACTAGTTTTTCTATATAATTAATATATATTCATTCTACATTATAGCAACACCTTTCTGTCCATTTAGTTTTTAAATCTTCATTTTTTATTTTGTTGGCAGGCTTATTTTCTATTTTCTCTTAGTTCTCTACCTTTAGAAAAGACAAACTAAGTCTTATCTAGAAAAAGTTGACATCAAATTATTAAACAGCATCAAAACAAAAGCCACAATACTATAAAAAGAATTGGGCTAAATACATATATTTTTAATTTTCTTTTACTTTTATTTAATTCTTATTTTATATTTTTATAATTACATAATTTCACAGAGAAAAATATTTTAATATTGTTTCAAAGCAATAAAGAGTTTCTGTATACTGAGTAGAGATGAGAGGTGTTATGCATTAAAGTCATGATTTTTTCATGGGTTACTGTCTTGACTTTGTTCTTAGACAATATGTCCATATATACAGGAGATTTGATGAAATCTACCAGAAAGAGTACAGGGTATAAAGTCAATAGACAGTCATATTTCTTTATCCTATTCTTTATCCTATATATCTTTATCCTATATTTCTTTATCCTAACAAAATGTAGAATTGAAATGAACAAAAAGCACTATTTATGACATAAAAAATATAAAATAATTAATGATAAATATGATAAAATATGTGCAAGACCCTTACATTTAAAACTCCAAAGCACTCCTGAAAAAAAAAATGATGTAAAACATGGAGAGCTATAAAGTCTTCCTAGGTCAAAAGCTTCAGTGTTGTTAAGATGACAATTTTTCCCAAATTGATCTCACTCAACTGCAATTTCACCCAACATCCAAGTAGGATATTTAATAAAAACTGACAAGATGATTCTACAATTCATATGAAAATGCAAAGGACTTAGAATAATCAAAACTACTTTGAGCAAGAAAAAAAATATTGGAAGACTAACAATACTTGGTTTGAAAATTTACTATAAAGCTACTTATATGAGCTCTAATCATGCCACTGTGCTCCAGCCTGGGAAACAGAGTGAGACCCTGTCCTTAAAAATGAAAAAGAAAAAAAGCTACATATAACGACTGTTGTGTAAAGTCATTTAAGTAGAGAAGGAATAGTCTTTTCAATAAATAGCATTAGAACCATTACTTATCCCTATGTAAAAAAACATGAATTTTGGACCCATACTGTGTACCATATGTAAAAAATTACCTAAAATGGATCACGGTCCTAAATGTAAAATGTAAAACTATAAAGTTTTCAAAATAAGATAAAATCTTTATGAATATTTAGTTAGATAAATATTTCTTAGCACAATCTATAAAACATTATAATTCCTAAAAAGGAATTGATAAATTGATGTTATTTAAATAAAAAACTCTGCTTTTGGAAAAACTGTATTAAGAGAAGGCAAAGACAAGCAAGAGATGGGGAAAAGATGTTTACAAATAATAAATCTGAAAAAGGACTTGTTTCAACAATGTAAAATAATAGAAAATCAAACTAATTTTTAAAAATAGTCAAAGATTTAGATGGCCGCTTCAAAAAAGGCAAACGACTGGACAATAAACCCATGGAAAAATGTTTAACATCATTAACAATTGGGGGAATGCAAATTAAAACCACAATGTGATACCATTACATTTCCATTAGAATGTCTTAAGATTGAATAGACTGATCTGGTGGAAATGTAAAATGGTACAACCCATTGGAGAAAATGTTGGCAATTTCTTAAAGTGTTAAACATTCATCTATCATATAGTTCAGCCAATATTCTCTTGGATATTTACACAGAAAACATGAAAGCACATGTCTATACCAAAACTTGTAATTGCCTCTAACTGCAAATAACCCAAATGTTCATTAGCAGGTGAATGGATGAACAAATTACGAGATATCTACACAGTACTCAGATATAAAATGATTGAACTATTGATACACATATCAACATGGAGAAACTACAGTGTAATTATGCTGGATAAAAGGAGCCAGATAAAAGAAAACATGCTGTAATATTACATTCATATAAAATTCTAAAACATGCAAATAAATCAATGTTAGTAGAAAACAGATCAGCATTTGCCTAGGTATGGAGATAGTGGAAATAGGGAAAGTTTTGGAAAGGAGGAAATCCAGAAAAACATATGAAAACTTTTAGGGGTTATTGATATATTCACTTTATTGATTGTGATGATGGTTTCACAGATATATATGTCAAAACATCAGTTATACACTTTATGTGTGGTCCATCATATGTCAATTACACCTCAATAAACTTGTTAAAAATCAAATTGAAAAAGTAGATATAAAGGCAGCATGCAGTAAAATTGCAGAAGGAAAATAAAATTTAGAATATATTTGAAAAATTTATTTTAAATATCTTAACTATTTTAAACAGGGTTTCAATAGGGACCATTGTTTAGTACTTTATACTCATTCATACTTTTATTAATATTTTTCCTCTCTCACCCAACCATACTAATTTATTATTTAAATTAACATATTTAATAAAGACACACACAATTTTGAAATGCAGTAATTTCACAGTTAAAGATGTCATCCTCCTCATGGATGGAGATGGAAGCCATTATCCTCAGCAAACTAATGCAGGAACAGAAAACCAAACACTATATGTTCTCACTTAAAAGTGAGGAGCTAAACAATGTGAACACATAGACACAGGTAGGGGAACAGCACATTGTGGTGGGGTGAAGGAGAACATCAGGATTAATAGCTAATGCATGTTGGGCTTAATACCAAGGTGATGAGTTGATAGGTGCAGCAAACCATCATGACACACGTTTACCTATGTAACAAACCTGCACGTCCTGCACATGTACTCTGGAAGTTAACATTTAGAAAAAAATTAAAAATAAAAATAATTTTAAAAGAGTGATTTGTGAATACAGAGTAAACACAAAGTCCCTATGTTTGAGATTGTGTTCTCTGCTAATAATTAACAATGAAATTAATAATGAAATGTCTTTATTAATGACATTAAATCAGTCTCTGATAGAGCTGCCTTAAAAAGAAAGTCATCCTCCTAAAAAGCCAGATTCCTTTTATTTTGACTTGTATCAATTAACATATTCCTGTTCTTCTGGACCCCAGAATTAATGTTCTTCCTTTTCTATAGATACATCTGAAAATAGTTGAAGGAGGCTATTAAATATCCCTGATACCATCCCTTTTATGATAAAACATTATACCCAGTTTCTTCTGTCAGTTTTGAGACATATTATTCTACCCTCTTCATCTGATTCAGGATTCCCTTGAGTTTATTAGTGTCACTCTTAAAATATGGAACCCCAAACTGGAAGCAATGATCCGGATTTAATATGATCAACAGAGCACACAGAGACTATAATCTCCTTTGTTCTGAACCATACAACAGCCAAAGATTGGATTACCTTTTTTAGCAACAGTGTCATGCTGTCAGCAACCATTGAACTTGATGTTAAGTAAAACTTCAAGTTTTTCTTATTTCAGTAGCACAGCTATAAATTCTATTTTCTACTTTTTTATTTACATAAAGCCAACTGTTTGAACCAAAGTGTAAGAATTTGTATTTGCTCCTGTGAAATCACATCTTGTTTTATTCTTCTTGCTTCTGCCTTTTGAGATCATTTTGAATCCAATCTTTTCATCAACTGTATTTATAGTTCATCTTAGCTTTGGGTAATTCACAAATCTCATACACAACGTTTTATTTTATGTGTTTTTCTTCAGCCTTATATTCCCCTCTAGCTACCAATTTACCTTTCACCTTCACTTCACAATTACAGTAGACCTATGTTATTTACTGCCCAAGGTACATTTCCTTAAGAAAACATTTATTCTCTTTTGTGGAACTGGCAATTTCAGCACACCACTCTTCCTTCACTAAAGAAAATGTGATCTGTACTGGTCAATTTGAATCTTCTATTTCCAAGGCTGCTGTGATTTGTTCGTGAATTGGAATATTATCTGCACTGGGTCAATCAGTATCCTCTGCAAGACTTATACACTAAATTAAATATAAAAGACACATTTAAGTCACAATACTGGGAGAATGTGATTATCCTATGAAGAAAAAATGATGGAAAACTGTTGAGATTAGGATAGCAAAAAACCAACTCACAGTCATAGGCAGTTGAAGGGAAGACGAGAATTGTAACAAATTGTATTAACCTCTGAATCCAACCATAACTAAAGCCACTATCATGCCTCAACCTCCTGATATTAGCTAATTAATTATGTTTTTGTATAAACTACTTTGAGTTGAATGTTATATAACCTCACTTTTCACTCTTGTTAATTCTTAATAATAATAGTGTATATTTTTTATTGTAGGACAATTACAAAGTATAGCAAAGCAAAATTTACCTATATGAAGATATCTAACACTATATTATAGATATAGCCTGTATATGAGCAATTACTTTTTATTCATTAACTCCACTCTATGGAGAGTCAAATGTATGTTGGATGTAGCATATAATGTCAGTGGTATAGTTCTGCTCTTCTAAAATCTAAGATTCCAGGCATGCTTTGCACAGATTGAATTCATATTTTTGTAATTCATTACACAAGTAATCTCTTCATTCCTTTCTTTCCATCTAAAAACTAAGTAATACTCAAAATCCATCACATACTAATTATTATACCATCGTCTATGCTCTTGAAGTTATTGGTATTTGTATTATATGATGGAAATATTATATGGTTGCATGCTTTTGTGCATGTCCTCTGAACTCTCATTCAGTTACTTCATGATAAATGACATCAACCTTGTTGGGAATATTTATACCACAGACATTGGCAACCACTACAATTCAAGCCTTTCTCCACACACCTGGTTATCAATAATTTATCAGCACACCAAGCAGTAGAGCAATAGAAATAGAAAGCAAAACATGCCTCCATTTGGTCCTTGTATGTTAAGTATATTAACTCATTTAAATCTCACAATGACACTATGAGCTAAGAACTATTTTTATCCTCATTTAACAGGTGAAAAAACTGAGCGAAAAGAGGTTAAATAACTCTTTTGATATCACACAAGTAGAAAGTTGCAAACATGTCTTATAAAAAGTCTCATCTCTGTCATTCCTTAGCATATACAAGAACATTTATGACCCATACTAAGGGTGAGTCATAAGAATGATATTTTATGTTTGTAAAGGGCTGGGTGATGATTTCTCCAGTTTAAATATTTGAAAGGACTTGCCAGACTCCATAGAGTATACTCATGAAAGGCTTTCATTTTCTTCCTTTTCTGGCTTGAACATTCTTAAAGTGAAAAACAACAAGCAAAAAATCCTTTAGAAATTATCTCTGGCTTCTAAAAACACAATCCTATAACTATTTAAGGCTTCCATGTCACTGAAATTTCCTATTTTTTTTTTTTGTTTGACAGGTGTCACACTGTCACCCCAGCTGGAGTGCAGTGGCCTGATCCTCCCACCTTATCCTCCTGAATAGCTGGGACTACAGGCATGCACCAGTATACTGAGCTAGTTTTTTATATTCTTATTATTTTTGGTAGAGACAGGGTCTTGCCACGTTGCCCGGCTGGTCTTGAACTCCTGGGTTCAAGAAATCTGCGCATCTAGTCCTCCTAAAATGCTGGGATTACAGGTGCAAGCCACCGCGTGCCTGAAATTTTCAGTATATTTTCATGCCACTTCTTGGTAAGCGTTGTCTTTGTTATTCAATACCCACTTCACTTTAAATTTATATTTTGTTCCTTTTTTTTTTTTTTACAATATAATTACTTCACGGAGCTAATTGTTCATTATTTCTTTGGATACATTCCATTTCCTATTTTTCTTTTTCATTGAAATTATCCAGAATTAAACAGTCAGAGGTGGGCACAGTGGCTCACGCCTATAATCCCAGCACTTTGGGAGATCAAAGCAGGCAGATCACCTGAGGTCAGGATTTCGGGACCAGCCTGGCCAACATGGAGAAACCCCATTTCTATTAAAAATACAAAATTAGCCAGGCATGGTGACACACATATATAATCCCAGCTATTTAGGAGGCTGAATCAGGAGAATCGCTTGAATCTGGGAGGTGGGTGTTGTAGTGAGCCAAGATCATGCCACTGCACTCCAGCCTGGGTGACGGAGCAAGACTCCATCTCAAAAAGATAAATAAACAAAAATTAAAAAATAAAAATAAACAGTCAGATTTGGTTTTGTTTATGGTGGGTTTTTTGGTGGAATTAGCTTGATGCTTGCGTCATAGTCCTTCTTACCTCTGCCATAAGACCATGGTTTTCTTTTCTTGAAATATTTAAAAACTCTTTCCTAAAGTCTTTGGTTCTTATGGTATTATAGCCCAATATTTTTTCTTTGATTTTGTAAATATTAAGATAGCATTATTCTTTCTTTCTGTGGGTAACTATTGCTTCTATAAACAGTTTTCTATTTATATTTCTATAAGCCTATATTTTCTTTCTTAGTAAAACTAAACTTCAAAATAATAATTTTAATTATTGTTTTTATATGCTTGAAAATTATCAAGTCAAATTATTAAATCCTTTATTACATATCTTACATTTTGCCTATGTTTTTACTTCATGTAGATAGTACCTCATAGATGCATAAATATAAAATATAGTCAGATGATGAAAGAGTCAATCAGTTATGAATTTGAGTACTGGATCTATTTTTTACTAGGTTTAAAAACTTCAGCTGAAGTTTTATTATGTAAAAAATTAACAAAGTTGCATTAGGGTCTACATTACTTTGTAGCAACACTACTCCTGAATAACATTGTAATAATGAAGCTCTTGACATGCCTGACACATATTAGGTACTCAAAAGTATTGGTTTATATACTTATAAAAATGTTTCTTAGCGTTAACTTGAAACATTTTTTGAACTCAAAAAGAAAATAATTTAATTTAAATAAAAATTCAGTTTATTTTTTTCATGGCAATAACAGGGAGAGATGTAGCCTTTAAAGATAACCAATAACCATGATTGTAATGTTGATCATGATGGTAACATGCATACTCCCTAAATTATATAGCCGATGCTATTCATATCATGTAAACATGCTACTCATATCTGCAAATTTGGAGTGTGTAAACTAGTCTTCTCATTTTACAAAAGCAAAATGAGGCTCAGACTTTACATGTACGAATTGAATATTTCACATGTATTAATTCAGTTCATTCTCACCACAACACTCTGAGGTAGGTACTATTAGTACTTTCATTTTACAGATATGGCCCAGAAAATTATAACTTCCTTGAAATAACACACCTGCTAAGTGACAGAACAACTGGCCCTGGAGGATTCATGCTTAAGCACTACAACAAGCAGTTCCCCATCTGTGCCTTATTGCTAGAAAATGATAATGTCAGAATAAAAAGATGGGCAGGCTACTCTGTCTGATGTTCTTAACCACTACACCACCTTTATCTATGAATGCCCCAAAATTACGAGGCTTTCAGCAGAGATGAGTACTTTCTCTCTGGGAAATCACAGAAAATCACTGATCTGCTGCACACATTTTATTTAGCCTCAAAGTTTTAAGACTTTTGCATCGCCTATCTCATTTAAGTCGTTTGGTCCTTTGTTATCTGAGATTTTACTTAAGTGATTCCCAAATTCCTAGAAATATCTATCTTTAGTGTCTTCTTTATCATTGTGATCATAACAAGTATTTATTTAATTATCCCATATGGGACGTGCCATATGTGCACAGTGGACAGGCATTTTATTCAGTTCTCTACACAAAACAATAAAGTACAGGAGTGTAGAAAGAGGAATAGAGAGGACCTAGGCCCTCAGTGACCCTGTATGGGACATGAAAAATATACAGTTTTTGTGGGTTCTAATCCAGTGGGAATAGACTGCAGGCAAAGAGGTTACAGGCACAGTATAGTGCCCTGGTGCTAGGGGTTATTTACCTACCTGGGCCACTGGTGAAGCAGATCATATTTTCTCTGTCATTTTATAGATAAGCTTCATAGGGCTCAGTGAGGTTAAGCAACTTGGCCGAGTTAAGCTAAGACATAATAAACCCAGGAATAAATCTGTTGTACTCCCCGCAATCTACCAGGATCCATTCTCCCTCACTTACAGTAGACCAATTTAGGCTTAGCAGTTTGCTAAAGACTATGTCTGTATCTTCCATGTCCAAGTAAATGCAGAAAGGTATTTTGTAGCATATTTGATCGCATAGAACTTTTGCGAATTTTGTTTCGCTTGGGTAAGTTATGGTAGCTTGTAAAATTTTTTAAATGCTGTCTTTATCGGTACTTGTTGGCATGCAGTGCTAGTCACTATTAAGGATCTCAGTAAATTTGCACAGGAAGAAAAGAATCTGTTGGAAGCAATAAGTTCTAGACTTTAATTCTTCATTTTTTTAGTTCAATATTAACAAAAATTGTTTGATAAATTACTGTCTATTGGCAGGAAAGAGAACCAAGGGCAGCTAAAGAAAACTCACCAGGGAGAAAGGCAGTGTTAGTCTAGACTGGTTTCCTGTACTCCATAGAAGTCTTCTAAAGGTTTGTGGGGTTTGGGAGTTGATTGACTTTCTGCATAATGACTTATCCAAAAACTTAATGGCATAAAGTAACAATCATTTGTTATTGCTCATAAATCTATGGTTTAGCTGGGTGGTTCTGCTGATCTGGGTCAGGCTTGACTGATCATGCTTGGGCCTGCTCACATTTCTCTGATGGGTTGGCTGGAAACTGTCTCATCTTAAAGTCGTCACTTACTGTGAGGTATAGTGATGAGGGTGACATATCTCTTTTCATTCTGGTGGCTAGTAGGGTGTGTTTAAATGGCAATCTCAGGGTTCTAAGAAACTGAAAAGAAGAATGAAAGGATTTCTGAGGCCAAAGTTTGAAACTGGTACCAGCATTACATGTACCATATTCTATTAATCAAGCAAGAGACAAGACCAGGGAAGATTCAAGGGGTAGAAAAATAAACTCATTTCTTGATGGAATAAGCTGTAAAGTCATACAGCAAAGGGGAGTAGATAGAAAGAAAGATGAAAATTTGTGCCTTTTATGGATCTATCTTGTCCTAGTGTGTGGGCATTGGAAACAACAGCTAAGCAGGTCAGTCTCGATTAAAAAGCTGTAACTTTAGGAGCTGAAATGTGTGAAATACACTAAAATCTGTGAAAACTGACCTTACAGGGAGAGTTTTCATCGGTGCCCCAACGAAGCTTTGGCAGAAGCAATGACAGTGAAACTGACCCTCCAGTCACCTCTTCACCTGATGTTTGGCAGTGGAACTGACCTTTATTGACTGAAAAGTTCTCTGAGTTTGTAACTCAAGCCCCAGGCAGACTTCTTGAGAGAGATCTAAATAGATTGATATAATTTGATACATAAATGCTCCAGCAATTTATTTGAAAACTAAAATGGATTAGCAATATTCATATCTCATGGTTGTAAACAGCTGCTTCTATCAGAGATACATATTTTGACATTTTGTGTCAGTGATTTCCCCTTAAAATTATGAGTCTCATTCTCTCATTTTTCCTCATTATATCCCCTGCCCTACTACATGGTTTATCATCTTTTGATTCCTGCTTTAATGGTTTGTTTTTAGGATTTTAACATAAACTTAAAAATATTGTGTTACAAATTTGACAAAATGCATTTAACTGTATGTAAGCTGATCAAACTTAAAATATAATTATCTACAGTCTTTTACCCAAACACAAAATGTGTGCTAAAAGAATACAATTGTTTTTAACTGAGGCCCAAAGGGATTTTAAAAAATAAGTAAATTAACAGTTTCTAACGCAGATAAAAAGCTAAAGTAATTTGCATGACTTCAGTACTTTATAGTTTGAATACTTTATAAATTATTTTATGAAAGTAGTACATATTATGGAATATTTGGGAAAGGACAGAAAAATACAAAGAAGAAAATTAAAATTAACCAACCAAACAGAAAGCCCACGTTAATATTTTGATGTGTTTCCTTAATATATTAGATAAAAAATATTTTATGGTTTTTAAAAGAATGTGTATATGACAGAGAGAGTTAATGCTTACCCAGTGCTCCATGTACCCCCTCTTGCATGTTCCTAGGACCACTTGCATGAGTGCGTGAAACATGCATCTGCTTCTGGATGAAAGACTGTGTCACAAAGAACACGTAGCACATTTTGGTGCAGGTTTTTGCTTCTCCTTTCTCAACCACTATGACCTTGGACACCATGGGCACCAGTGAGTGTAGCTCTAAGACGAAGGACTCAGTGACCTATATCAAACTTTATGTGTATGAGTACTCAAAGATTTCAGCTCTATCTGTGACTGAAATATAGCCAGTCCAACCCTAACAAAGATCATTTAATGAAAATGTGATCATTCTACATATTAATCTTGCATTCTTGCTTTTCTCACTGAACATTACATATGCGTGGCATATATAATATAACTCATGTTAGTAAACATATTTAAAGTAATAAATAGCCATAAATAGTAAGTCATTCCAATCTGTCTCCTATTTTTTCAAACACATACATGTAATTCTATTATTGATCATATAAATGGATGTATTTCAAGTGCCACACAGCTTATATATTGATAGACTACGCAGTCACACTCTCTGAACATGAAAATTCATGCTTATTTTCTCCATTTTGCAGAATGACTATATTTTTAAATGCCACCCAAGGATGGTCAAAGTGAGTTGCACATGTACCACATAGACGTTTTTTATTAAAACAAACTATCCCAAGCATGATCTTCAGAATTTAGATGAAAGATTTTTATCATTTTTGAGTAATGCTATAACAGATGGACAAAAATATCTCTTTGTGTGGATTATTAGGTTAAGTTACAATTTTTTATATTCAGAGTGTAAAACATTACATTTTAATTTACACACTAATGACAAATATTTTAATATCTTTTAAGTTAAGGTTTTAAAAGATAACATTATTTCATCAAAAAGGAACTATAAAGCAAAGAAGTGTGAGTAGTTAATATTTAAGATGGATAATAAAAATAAATGCTTTTTCTTACTTTAAAGACTATGTTTTCAGTTATATATGCCAGTATCTATATTTTACATAGTGTTTGTATATATTGGTATTTTAACCAGTATTCAAGAAAATACGGTAATTTTAAATGTTCTTTTTTTTTTTGTTTGTAGCAGTGATCCATGAGTCTTCTAGCTATATATATATAATATATTATATAATATATATTATATATTTATAATATATATAATACAAAGATATATATATTATATATTATATAATAATATATATTATACAAAGATATATATAATACAATAATATATTGTATAATATATAATATATATTACTGTATTATATATGTCTTTGTATAATATATATTATTGTATAATATATAATGTATTAATTAATATATTACACATTGTATTCATTAATATATAATATATTAATTAATATATTATATGTTGTATTAATTATATTAATTATTAATTAATGTATATAATAATATTAATTATTAAAACATTTAAAAGAAGAGTTCAAATTACTTGTCATTCTGCTTTAACCCTTGACAAAAGTGGTAGGACAAATTTAAGATGCAAATACATCTCCCATTCTTCAACTATCCCAATTAAGTCCACCAAATATTCATGTTTTCACCTACTCTGTGTAATATCTGCCGAGTTAGCCTGATAGCCACCTTCCTAAAGTTGTTGGGTTGGCTTTATTATTAATATATTAATATTGGCTTTATTATTAACATTTTATATATAATGTATTAATTAATATATTATATATAATATATTCTATTATAATAAATAATTATATAATATATAGTATATATATTATATATTATACATTATAATATATAATATATATTATACAATAATATATATTATACAATAATATATATTATACAATAATATATATTATAGTATTATACCTATAATATATAATATCTATAATACATTTATATATTATACAATAATATATATTATACAAAGGTATATATATTATACAAAGATATATATTATATATCTTTGTACAATATATAATTGTATAATATATATTATATATTATGCTATAATATATCTGTATAATATATATTATTGTATAATATATATAATGTATTATATATTATATGTATATAATATATAATGTATTATATATTATATGTATATAATATATAATGTATTATATATTATATGTATATAATATATAATGTATTATATATTATATGTATATAATATATTTAAAATATATATCTTTGCATAATATACAATTGTATAATATATAATGTAATATATATTATGTATATATTACATTATATATACATTAATATATTATATGTATTATGTATATAATATAATATATATGTATTGTATTATATATTATTGTATAATGTATATAATGTATTTTATATATATATATATCTTTGTAAACTAAAGAGTGGAAATAACTACATTTTATAGCCCAAAAGGACACAGAGGTTGGTGATGTACTCTCTCAAATAGAATGACTTCTTGCAAGTAACCTCCTCACAGTATCTGTCTCAGTATTTATGACTCAGATAGTTTATGAAAGGGCTTAATCTTTTCTCAGAAGGAGATCACCAAAAGGGTAAAGACTACCTGAACAGATTATGCAGATTATTTAATCATTAAAGCAAACATACATACATTTGGAGGAGTCATATTTTTCAAAAGACAGGTTTATTTTGTTTTATTTTATCAAGAGGCAGTTCAGAGATTTACCAATTACCACAGCATGTATCCAGCTGTGTATTACAATCAATAAGCATGAAGTCAAAATTGCCATAGAAATTACTCTTTTGTCTTTTTAAAGTGAAGAATTTCCAAAAACAAGCACACCCATTAGCAGTGCATAGATATGCAATAGTCCATGATTCATTATGCTGCCTGACAAAATTACTGAGACATAAATAGCTAGGTGATATTTAACAATAAGCTAGAAGAGTTTGAGCTTTCAAGATATTCACCAGAATGGTGGACATTTTAGTTAAACAAAGTTCTCATTGATTTGATATCATTTCAATCACTGAAAGATGTCTTGTGCTGTCATTTTGCAATGTAGCTATTATGACATTTGATACTGATGGTGGTCCTGTGATATTTCACATAGACGAATGAAGAAGCAATAAAATAAAAGGGATTGGTGGAGATTAATAATGCAGTGTCTGGGCAGGAAAGGGAAAAATCAAACAACAAAAGCCAACTCAACAATTTTAGGAAGGTGGCTATCAGGCTGACTCTGCAGATATTACACAGAGTAGGTGAAAACATGAAAATTTGGTGGACTTAACTGGGGATAGTTGAAGAATGGGAGATGTATTTGCATCTTAAATTTGTCCCACCACTTTTGTCAAGGGTTAAAGCAGAATGACAAGTAATTTGAACTCTTCTTTTAAATGTTTTAATAATTAATATTATTAATATACCTTAGCTGAATCAGCCCAATAACTATGATATATGCAAATTTATATTAGTCCACCAGCCAGGTGGAAAGGCAGGATGAAGAAATGGGTCATTTTGAAGCCTTTTTTGAATTTTTACTTTATTATAAAATTTTCACCCTTGATTAATTTACATAATCTTAGATATAAAATATTAATCATTAAAAGATTAAAATGACAGTAGTAATTCTTGTCCATCAATTGTTACTTTAAATGTGAATAAATTAAATTATCCAATTGAAAGACTTAGAGTGGCTGAATAGCTAAAAAACCCAAAACAAACAAGAAACAAGATTCAACTATTATGAAGTCTGTAAAAGTCTAACTTTAGATACTACGACATTTATTTGCTGAAAGTAAAAAGATGAAGAAAGATATGCCATGCAAATGATGACCAAAAGAGAGTAGGGGTAGCCATAATTATAACAGAAAAAATATCATCAAATCAAAAACTGTAATAAGAGACAAAGGACATCTAAAAATTACAAAAGGGTTAACAAACCAGAAAATACAACAATTATAAATATACATACACCTAACACCATAGGTGTATTGGTATATATGCAGCTACCAAATATGCAAAGCAAACCTTGACAAAATGGAAGGAAGAAATAAACCACAACACAACAACAGTAAGAGACTTCAAAACCTCACTTTCCATAAGGAATAGAACAACCAGACAAAAAATCAATAAGGAAACAGAGGACTTGAACAGTATAGACTAACTGAACTTGAAAGAAATATACACAACACTCCATACATCAAAAGCAGAATACGCATTCTTCTGATGTGCACATGAAACAGCCTCCAGGATAAACCACATGTTAGACCACAACATAAGTCTTAACAAATTAAAGAAAATTGAAATCACACAAAATATGTTCTGACCACAATGGAGTAAAACTAGAAATCAGTAACAGAGAAAAACTGAAAAATACACAAACATATAGAAATTAAGCAACATACTCTTAAATGATAAATGGCACAAAGAAGAATGAAAAATAAAAACGTAAAACTATCTTGAGAAAAATGAAAATGAAAACACAACATACGAAAACTTACAGGATGCAGAGAAAGAGAGAAGCTTATAGTGGTAAGCATTTACATTAAAAAAGAAAAAGGATCTCAGATAAACAACCTAACATTACACCTCAAGGAACAGAAAAAAAGAAGGAACTACACTTAAAGTTAGCAGAAGGAAGGATATAATATAGATAATAGTGGAAATAAATGAAATAATAATAGAAATAATATAATAATATTATATTATTTTATATTATATTCTTTTTATATTATATTAATATATAATATATAGAAATAATATATTATATTATATTATGTTACGTTGTGTTATGTTATGTTATGTTATATTATAATAAAAAATAAATGAAATAATAATAGAAAAATAATGGAAATGCTAAACAAAACTGAGAGTTGTTTTTGGAAAATGTTTTAAAATTGACAAACCCTTAGCTAGATCAACAAAGAAAATAAGAGAGAAGACAAATAAATTAGGTTATGAATGAAAGAGAAGATATTATAACTAATGCTACAGAAATCAAAAGGTTTTTGTATTTCACAGAAATCAAAAAGATTATTGTGAACATTTATGTGCAAACTGGAACACCTAAAAATAGATACATTTTTAAATATTCAACTTATTAACTGAATTATGAAGAAATAAAAAAATTTAACAGATCTATAACTAATAAAGAGATTGAATCAATAATGAAAAACATTGCAACAAAGAAAATCCCAGGACCAGATGGCTTCAGTGGAAAAATCTACCTAACATTTAAAAAAGTATTAACATTAATCTTCCTCAATCTCTTCCAAAAAATTGAAAAAATTGAAACATTTCCAAATATGTTTATGAGGCAATCATTACATTGATATCAAAGCCTAAAAAAGACACCATCAGAAAATTGCAAATCAATATCCCTGATAAATGTTTATTTAAAATTCCTCAACTAGTTTTTACAGTACATTAAAAGGATGTTCTATCTTGACCAAGTGGTATTCATTCCTGGAATGAAAGAATAGTTGAAAGTACAAAAATCTATCAATGTAATACACTATATCAATAGCATGACATACAAAATTTGCATGTTTTCTCAATTGATGAAAAAGCATTTGACAAAATTCATCGCCTTTTCTTAATGAAGACACTCAATAAACTAGGTATAAAAAGAATGTACCTCAACATAATAAAAACTATGAAAAAATCACAGACAACAACATATCCAATAATAAAAAATTGAAAACTTTTCCTCTGAGATCAAGATTTAGGAGCATATACCCACTCTCACAACTTCTGTTCAACATAGTACTGGAAGTCCTAGGCAATGAAATTAGGTAAGAAAAAGCAAAGACATCCAAATTGGAAAAGAAAAAGTAAGGTTATCTTTGTTTACAAATGACATGATTTTATATGTAGAAAACCCCAAGCATTACACACACACACACACACACACACACACACGCATACAACTGTTATGAGTTAAAAAAAAATTCAGCTAATTTGCAGGATATAAAATCAGCATAAAGAAGTAATTTATGTATCTCTACACTAACAATGAACAATATGAAAAGGAAATTAAGAAAATAATTTATTTACAGTAGCATCAAAAAGAATAAAATACTTAGGAATAAACTTGACCAAGGAGGCAAAAGACTCGTACACTTTAAACTATAAATATTGCTTAAACAAAATAAAGATGACAGAAATATGTTGAAAGTCACCCAATGTTCACTGGAAGATATCAGTAATACTCAAAGTGATCTACAGACTCAACATGATCCCTATAAAAATCTCAATGGCATTTTTGGAGAAATAGAAGTAAATCATTTTAATTGACATGGGATCTTAAGGGACCCTAAAAAGCCAAAACAATTCTTGAAAATAAAAAAGTTGGAGGTGGTGTCACACTCCTTGATTTTAAAACATGTTACAAAGGTAAAGTAATCAAAACAATGTGGTACTGGCCTAAAGACAGACAAGTATAATACAAACAGGAGTAAGGAAAATACCTGGTAGAAGAAGGTGGGGTCCCTGGTGAGGGTTCCACCCTCAAGCCTGGACTTGTCACCCTAAACGAGAACATGCATTCCTGTTTTCCCACTTGAATGTGGCCTTTTCCAAAACCACCCTGACCCACCACACCCCCCACCCTGTACCCACTAAAAGCCCCAGTTTCGCTAGCAGAGGAGCAGAGCAGTGCAGCAGAGAAGGAGAGAAGAGAAGAAGCATGTGAACATCAAGAGGAGTTCTGCCAGGGACGGCTGAATTCCAGGGGAAATTATCTTCCCACTCCATCCCCCTTTTTGGCTCCTCATCCTGCTGAGAACCACTTCCATCACTCAATAAAAATGACCGCATACATCACCCTTCAATCCGTTCCTGTGACCCAATTATTCCTGGATGCCGGACAAGAATACGAGGTGCACTGGTTGCAGGAACCCAAAAAGGCTGTCACACTGACTCTTCACTGAGCTGTTTAACACTTAAGCCATCCGTTAAAAGCATCGTTTGTAATACACGCTCTCTGGGGCTCCAGAGGTCATGGGCAACCCCTAGATGTTGCCACAGCCAGCAAGCACTCAAAGACATTCACCCTGGCTCCTGCACCCGCTCATCTGCATGCTCCCCCTCCCACAATAGGTTTGAATGTGGCATCCAAGTAAGAGAGCCACACCCCTGTTGCAAGTCCAGCAAAGGGGTTAAGAGAACTCTCTCATCTCATATAGACCAACGAAACATAATAGGAAGCACAGAAATAAATGCTTGCATAATATTAAACTGATCTTAGAGAAGGGGATATGAACACATAGTATGAAAAAGACAGTCTCTTTGCCAAGAAATGGTGCCGGAAAAACTGAATATCCACAGGTAAAAGAATGAAGCTGATCCTAACTTTCCAACATATTCAACAATTAAGTAGAAATGTATTGAAGATCTTAACATAAAACCCAAAACGACAAAATGTCTAGAGGAAAATATAAGGAAAAACCTTCATGACATCATAGTTTATAATGATTTCTTGGATATGACACCAAAAACACAGGCAACAAAAGTAAAAATAGACAAATGGGACTACCTGAAACTTTAAAACACCTGTGCATCAAAGAAACAATCAACAGAGTGAAAAGGCAACCTACAGTTTGGGAGAAAATATTTATAAATCACATATGTAATAAGGGATTAATCTCCAGAATGTATTAAAAACTACAACTTAACAACGAAAAAAGTAACCTGATTAAAAAATGAGCAAAGAAGACACAGAAATGACCAGCAAGCATATAAAAAGATGTATCACTAATCATTAGAATAGATGTAAATTTAAATCATAATGACCCCTCACATTCATTAGAATAATCACTATCAAAAAACATAATATATCTGACCGGATGTGATGGCTCGCGCCTGTAATCCCAGCATTTTGGGAGGCCGAGGCGGGCAGATCATTTGAGGTCAGGCATTTGTGACCAGCCTGACCAACATGACGAAACCCCATCTCTACTAAAAATACAAAAGTTAGCTGGGTGTGGTGATAGGTGCCTGTAATCCCAGCTACTCGGGGGGCTGAGGCAAGAGAATCAATTGAACCAAGGAGGCAGAGGTTGCAGTGAGCCGAGATTGCGTTACTGCACCCCAGTCTGAGTGACAGAGTGAGACTCTATCTCAAAAAAAAAAAAAAAAAAAGGAAAAGAAAAAAACTATTGGGAAGATGTGGAGAAATCAGAACTCTTCCATATTCTAGGTGGGAATGTAAAGTAGTACAACTACTATAGAAAATAGTATGGAGTTTCCTCAAAAAATAAAAAATGGAATTACATATGATCCAAGAATCCCATTTCTGGGTATATATCCAAATAATTGAAAGCAGAATCATGAAGATATATTTGCCCGCCAATGTTCATTGCAGCATTATTCACAATAGCCAAGAGGTAGAAGCATCCCAAATGTTTATTGAGGGATGAGTAGATAGGCAAAATGCATACATATACATTATGGAACAGTATTTAGCCTTAAAAAGAAAAAGAAATTCTGACACATGCAACAGCACGGATGAACCTGGAGGGTCATGTTAAGTGAAATAAGCCAGTCACCAAAAGACAAATATTTTATGATTGCACTTATATGAGGTATCAAATGTGGCCAAACTCATGGGAAGTAGAATGGTGGTTGCCAGGAGTAAGAGAAGGGGAAATGGGAGTTGTTGTTCAATGGGTATAGAGTTTCAGTTTTGCAAGATAAAAAGGTTTGAAAGATTTGTCACAGAACATTTTAAATATAGTTAATACAATTAAACTCTACACTTAAAAATGGTTAAGATGGTAACATTTATGTTATGTGCTTTTTATCAAAATTAAAAATGTTTTTAAAATATTTTAAAAGTAATTTTTTTTCTGATACTCCAATATTTGGATTGTATCCTTGGCCACTATGAATTGTCATATCATAATTTGAACAATGCTGTACCCAAGACCAGTGGTTCTTAATGTATTATCCAAGGACTCATATGGGGCGGGGGGTGTCCTGTGAAGTCAAAATTATTTTCAAGTACACTAAGATGTTATTTACCTCTTTATGTTCATACTTTTTTTAAGTGCACAATGTAGGCTACATGACAAATCCGCAATTATCTGGAAAGGCTACTACAATACTGTTCTTTCTGTCAACTATATATCTATGTAAACCTGCAACTTATTTATATACTTCAATCAAAACAACCTATTTGTGCCATAACGAGTGCAGAACTAGATATGAGATTCCAATTGTCTTATATTAAGCCAGACATTAAAAAGGTATACAAAATGTAAAACAATGCCACTTTTACCTTTACAGAATTTGAGGGGCAAGGGAATCTTTCTATTTTTATTTTTAAAATAAATAAATAAACATTTATTGGTATTAAAATATGTCACCATGTATAGTGTTTATTATGGTTTATTCTAGTCATAATGTTATTAGTCATCATGTGTAGTATTTATTATTGTCATTTAAAAATGACATTCAATGTGGATATACTGAAATACACACTTAAAAATGGTTAAGACATTAACTTTTATGTATATATGCCATATTTAGAAATGCATATGAATTAGTAAATATTTTTAAAGTTCATCATTTTTCATTTCTAATATTATAAATATCAATAGATAAACATAAAGAAAATTTCCTTGAACTCTTTACTGATTTTTGAGTATGTGAAAGTATTCTGAGACCAAAAAGTTTGAAAAACGCTACTCCAGACATCCCTACCATTTTAGACTATTATTAAATTAGAATTAAAGCCTATTGAAAAAGTAGAAAGAAGCGCAGTTCCTTCAGAATTCAAGAATAATTGTCTTGTAACCAATGAGAATTGACTTTTTTATTTATCAATTCAGTTTTGTAAACAAAGACTGCAACAGTTGTGTCAGCAGCAACAAAAATAGCTGTCATGGTTAGTATTTGAAATTAGTTTCCATTGTTCCATTGCAGAATTCAAGGTTTTTTTCATGTGTTCATAAAGTGCATTGTCTGTTAAGTTTTCATGGATGAGATAGAAGAGATAAATCTGTTCTTTAAGAGAGAAAAAATGGAATGTTCCACTCAATAACTACAAAAATTTTCAGTCTTTAAATAAATAGTAGTATATGTGGCATGTAGTAGATTTGAATTTCTCATTTATTTTACCTTTACATTGTGATCTCAGCGAGTAGCAATTTTCTTCCTTATAGCTTCAGAACAACACCATTGCTATTATAATAAAAGTACTTGAGAATGAGAAAATGACAAGAGCCTAATTCTCAATGCCTTGGTAAAGAAACGTAAATGTTAACAATTGTTCATTATATTTCATACTAGTTGTATTTGTATTAGTTTGATGAATGAAAATAAATATCTCATCCTAAAGCAACCTAGAAGAATTAGGATTATAGAACTTGGAAAATAAACTGTTATTTTATTAAAAATAAATAAAACATGGATGATGTGGGTATTCAAATCTGTACATAGGTGGTAGTACTCAAAAGCTGTTTCATAATCCCCGTGAATTCTTTTTTTTTTTTTGAGACGGAGTCTCGCTCTGTCGCCCAGGCTGGAGTGCAGTGGCGCAATCTCAACTCACTGCAAGCTCTGCCTCCTGGGTTCACGCCATTCTCCTGCCTCAGTCTCCCGAGTAGCTGGGACTACAGGTGCCCGCCACCACGCCCGGCTAATTTTTTTGTATTTTTAGTAGAGACGGGGTTTCACCGTGTTAGCCAGGCTGGTCTCGATCTCCTGACCTCGCGATCCGCCCGCCTCGGCCTCCCAAAGTGCTGGGATTACAGGCGTGAGCCACCGCGCCGGGCCCCCCGTGAATTCTTCTGCTGGGTTATCTCTGGCACTCACTTCTCCTTCCCTAGTTTCCTTTGTCCTACATTAAGAGAATGTCTGTGTCACCTAACAGCAGTGTGGTTCTCGTAGAGGGTGTTTCTCTTACAATAGGGATTTACAGATTTTTTTCTACAAAAGACTGCATAGTAAATACATGTAGCTTTGTAGGCCAGGCAATCTCTATGGCAACTATTCAACTTTGCCATTGTATGGTGAAAACACCCATAGGTAATGCATAAATGAGTGTGGCTGTGTTTCAATACAACTTGATTTACAACAACAACAACAACAAAGGCTGAGGAGGAAGGAAGGCAGATATGGCCCATGGGTCATAGTTTTAGGACCCTGGTCTTACAACACTGCTTCCTGCTCCCTTCCCGTTAGTAATTCTTGTGTGAGATAATTAAGCCATTGTATGTGTGTTTCCATGGCAGGGTTGTCTCATTTAAGACATGAACAGCCGGGCATGGTGGCTCATGCCTGTAATCCCAACACTTTGGGAGGCCAAGGCGGGCGAATCACGAGGTCAGGAGATCGAGACCATCCTGGCTAACACGGTGAAACCCCGTCTCTACTAAAAATACAAAATATTAGCCAGGTGTGGTGGTGGGCACCTGTAGTCCCAGCTACTCGGGAGGCTGAGGCAGGAGAATGATGTGAATCCAGGAGGCTGAGCTTGCAGTGAGTTGAGATCGAGCCACTGCACTAAGACATGAACAACAACAAACCCCTGTTCACATACATAGATCACTAAAACTCTGAGAAACATTGAAAATTGTGTGGCTCTTTTTTTTTTTTTTTTTTTTTTTTTTTCACAAAACTCTCTGCTACTCCCTTTTGATTTTTGGCCCAGAAACACAAATC
The DNA here is from genome assembly GCF_006542625.1 of Nomascus leucogenys. Lineage (NCBI taxonomy): Eukaryota > Metazoa > Chordata > Mammalia > Primates > Hylobatidae > Nomascus > Nomascus leucogenys. The sequence goes on along the minus strand of NC_044383.1, from coordinate 67,257,017 downwards.
TTTCAGCTCACATATTTAGGCTGATTTGGATTTCAGTTAGTTTAACCCTGCACTGACAGTGACAATCTAATTAATGGAGAAAACTCCGTAAAATGGTTAAGGTTAAAAAAAAAATGTTTTCTCATCTCCTGTAGTTGCTAAAGATCCCATAGAAAATGGAATTTCACAGATCCCAACACACCTTAAAGTATACCCTCTAGTAAGCAAATCCCCCACAGTCATAAACAGTGTTGCCATTTAGAAATTTACTGCATTTTGCAGTCCAATAGCTCAGTGAAAGCAATTTTTATTTTTACCTAATGTATCAACCTGTGTGAAAATCTTTCCATGTCAGAGAGGCAATAGGAGGCAAACATTAAAGTCCTTTTTTATGTTACCATTGGAAAACCAGGCTTCAAAACACTGTCTGTCTCAAAATGTGGACAGCTGAAGAACCAGTTGGAGGTAACCTCAAGAGCAGTTTACTACACAGCAATAAATGTGAACACATGAAACTTTCTTAATAACAAATCAATAACAATTATTAACAAAATTCTGGCTTCTCTTGCATACTCAGATATTTTTTATTTTTCTATTTCTACCTAATCTTTCTCAAACTTCTTTGCTCCCTGTTCTTCTCTACCATCTCAAACTACATTTCTTACATTATCATTATCAATGATTCTGTAAGTGTATGCAAAATTACCCCAGTTAATAAACTGTGGGAAGAAATTCAAAGTCCACTAAAGGCTAGGAATAGGAGTTTGATTTTTGAAAATGTTATAGCAAATAATTTTTTTCTCTGTTTTCCTTCTATCTATAGTCTTTCTCTGGTCTTTCTTTAGTTTATTCAACTCTGATAGTCAAAGGCTTCCAAAATTCCCTGTTTTTCTATTTTATCACATAGAAGCTACTCTTTATGCCTTTAACGGCTCTGCAAAATTTACTTCCACCATAATTAGCCAATGCAAGAATATTTCCTCTATTCAAGGCACACTAGGCACCCTATCCTCAGAGACTGTAGAGTACTTCCTACTGTGTCTTTGCTCTTACTGAGCTATTTATCAGTAATAAGGCATCATTTCAGTCTGTCGACCTGTCAAAACCCAGTGCAAATCTCAAATCCTGAACGTATCCCTTCTTTCCACCTACTTTGTAATTTCTGTCCTTTCTCATCTTAAATTCTCTCATGATGAGTTATAGCCAAAGTTCTTACAACGAGCTGCAGATCCCTACATGGTCTGAGTCTCCATTATCTTTCTGACTTCATTATCTACCATTCTCTCTTCATTGACTCTACTCCCACTGTTGTGCCCCCTTCATCCGGGAACACTCTCCTGCCATGGGACCTTTGTATTTTACTTTCCCCCTGCCTAGAATGTGTTCTCCCAGTTATCTGCGTGACCAATTCAGCATTCTCACTTCCTTTGGATCTCTACTCAGTGAATCTTTCACTGGACACTCTATCAAGTTCCTTATGATCAGTTATCAAATTATCAAATTCCTTGTGGGCATTTCATATACTCTTTTCCTCATCGTTTCTATTTAGAATATTTTTTTTTGCTATTTAATGTATTACTTATTTATTTTCATCCTTATCTGCTCCACTATACTATAAGACATGGGAAAGCAGGTATTTTCATCAGTTTTATGGGTATTATATGCTCAACACCTAGCAGAGCATTTGAAACTTGAAGTGCTCCATAAATATTTGCTAAATAATGACTATCAGGAGCATATTGCTCAGCACTTCATATTTCACCTCGTTTCCCTGGCCCTTATTATTTACTGTATGATACTAATCTGCCCCCATTAGATTGTAGAGACTTGAGGTCATGAGTTAAGTTCCATTTTTGTCTATGTTTCCAAAACACCTTGAACAGTGCTGAGTATTTTGAAGGAAATCTGTATATACATATATATCTTTTTCCTAATATTTTTATATATTTATCTGAAAAAGAATGTATGCTTACCACAAACAAGGTATGCTCACTGTTTAGCTTTGAGAGTTTCTGGTAAATATATTTTTGGTTACCATGAAAAAATAACAAAGCAAGTTATACTTACTATAATATCTCCTCAGTAATGCTCTATCCTTAATTAAACACTCAATCGGGGAAGCTAAGGGTATCTTAAAATGCAAGAAAGACAAAAGTAAGCAGGCTGATAGAAAAATCGAAGGATGGCCAAGGGGAGCTTTCAACAGCCTTCAACACAAATATATGTCAATATTTGATCCAGAATGAAATAATGTTATGCAACATTGAAGTTTTCTCTTACCAGTTTCAGAGCCTATACGTATCGCTCTTTTCTTGTACCCAAATGTACATTTTATTTGCGCAAAACCCCTCAAATTGTACAGTGAAATCTAGCAGTTAGAAGAATCTATGGTTTAAAGCACGTACAATAGCTTATGCAATAATAAATCAATTCAAGTTAATGCAGTGGTGACTAGCAAACAGCCTCCAGAAGTTAGAAAGCTGTAGGTCCACACTCACAAAGATCTTGCTAAGAATGTTGAATTGTCTACAATTTACCTGCTAAAATCATTTTGTCTTCATATACCTACATTGTGGATGAGATGCTACTCTCATTACTTGAGCTGAATCAGCTATTCAAAAAATCTTGGCTGTTTGCCAAGCAGGCGCTTCCCAAATCAGTTCAGAGGTGGTGGCACTGATGCAGTAATATAATCATATTGTTTTTTGTATTTTTAAAGAGGAAACCTCTGAACTATAAATGACATTAAATAATACAACATGAATTTTGACAACAATTAGAATTACAACATAAAAAAGTGAGATTCAGAACTGAAGAAAAGCAGCTCTGATAAGAGAAGCATGCACGTGGGTGCGCACACACATGCACTTCACCTACCCTTTTTTTTTTTTATCATTTTAAGTTGTTAAAAATCAGATGTCTCAATTTAATCTCATTATCGAACCACAACCCCCAGTCCTCTGACCTCTTAGACATCACTTCCTTTGTAATTTCTTTTCAATTTCATAACTCCAATTCTTCTATCCCTCCACTTTAACTCGATATGTTAAATGATTCTGATCTCACTTTTCTGGGCTTAGCCTACTCATCTGAAATTGTACTCACAAACACTTTCAACCATCTTGTACTCCTATCATTTTGCTGAAATCGCCTAGGAAAATTGCAATTGTGACTCAAACCCACAGTCCTTTTCCTCATACAGATGCAGCTTCCTAAGTTCTTCTAAAACTATTTTTAAAATTAAAAAGTGCAACCATGTAGATTGATGACACCAAAAAATAATGATTTTCAGACAGAGATGGAGCCTCAAATCTATTAGTGACACATTCATTTGTCCTTAGATTCATCTTTCATTCCCTTCACTGACTATTCCACTTTTCAAATCTTATCCTGCCTCACAATCTTCTAGTAACTCTATTTCAAGTAGAAAACTGGGGAAAATAAAAATGAATATTCTCAATTTCTGTTCACTTTTACTAATCTGTACTACATAACTAAACATCCATATATAACCTTACCCATATATTTTATTTTTCTTCCAGTCTTAGATGATAAAGAGTCCCTCCTTCTACTCAGGGCAAGTTACCTCATTTTCTCTGGGTCAGAGATTCAGTCTCATCCAAGGCAATGACTAATTTAGTAAGTCTTCTCCTCTTACAACTGTCTTTACTGGCTCTTTTTTCTCAGCCCTTTAAGTTTGCTCTTTGAGACTCTTTGCTACTCAACTAAGCATCTTCATCCCACAGCTCTTTATAAAGAAGTGTTACTTCACCCGCCTCACATCTTCTGTCTTTTTTCTTCCATTCATTCTTTACTCCATTGACATCACTTTCTTCTTCCACCAGTTTCTACTTCTTGGAAACTGAACCGGAAATGAAACAATTATCTCTATGTGCCAGAAACAATGAATACTTTAAAGATCTGAATTCACAGGAGACTCTTTATTCTCTGGCCTCCCATGGCTTCTAAGTTCCCACTGCGTCTTTAGATCTCTAGTTCTCAGTCTTCTTGACAAGATCCTTTTATGCTGGCCTCATCAAGCCATCCCCAAACTCAAATCTCTCTCAAAGCATGTTTTTCTTAGTTACCCCTTCCACCGTTTTGACACTGTCCATTCCTTATCGTAATTCTATAAGATGTCTATACTGTATCATCTTCCCAGTGAAGAATTTTTTTTTCCTTGTCTTTCACTTTATTATCATATTTTATATACTATTTATTGTAATATTTTAAAAATCTCTGTGTGTATCATCACTAAATAAATTATAAATATTTTGATGGCAGATGCCTGGTTGTGCTTATCTCTATTTATCCTTTAACATTTTGGATATAAACAGTCTTTAATAAATTAAATTAAATGGAAGTTTTATATACTCCTTGTGGTTTAGCTTACATTATTCAAAAGCCAGGAATCACCTAAAACTGCCAAGGAACAGTCATTAATTTACATGTATTTCTATTTTTGGTTAGGATACCAACAAAGAAACTCCCCTGGTGTTCCCAGGCAGTAAATTTTCCTTCTCTCAGAAAGTTTTCTTTCTATATACTCAAATTATCCAGCTATCTGTACTGAAAGAGTTTAACATCCATAAAATCACTTGCTTTAAAGATTTTTGCTTTAGAACCTACTTGAATTTTACTTGCTTACAAAAAACTTTGGAAAAAGTTTTTCCTTTTCTTCACATATCACAGAAGAGAAAAGGAATTTGTGACTGAATATCAATAAGAGGCCACATTGTCTACCCTAGGATGTGCACTGAAGGGATCAGAACACTTCACCGCCACCACCACCACCAAGGAAAATTACCCAGGTGATCAGGATACATTTTCACTATGTCCACCCCCATAATTCAGTGATTCACCTCTATTCTGGCTAAAGGAATTCCTTAAAAATTCTTCTCATGATATGAGGAATCCAGAATTTGGAATCTGAATACTGCTGAACAAATTTCAATTACAGCTCTTTTTAGCCCTCTGTCTTCAAGTAAAATGTCGTGTGATTCATGATCAAAATAACTCCATTGGACAGAGTATTTTTAGGAGTAAATGAAATGTTATTCCTTAAAGTATTTTGAAAATGTAATGCATTATTCAACTATTGGTTATTACTTTAATTTTAAGATCTTCTTCTCCTTTGGATAACCTTCACGTTTACCCCTCTAAGATATTCTGTTGGATACAATTAGCTTTTTTCATCATTACACAGTGCTCAAGATGACTATATTAATGTTGTACATATCATATTTCTCCATAAAGACCGCTCCATGGATATTAAGTTTTCACTATTTGAAATCTACCATGTGGTTCAAACTCTAACAGATTTATTTTTCAGATTGATTCTTTGTATCTTCTTTATGTTTTAGACCTCATCACTGAAAAATTACTTGGAGAACATGCTTATAAATTTACTAATGACACCTCAGTAACTAAAGCTCAACATAACTAATTGAGGAAAGTAAACATTCTGTGATGCAATGTAATTTGAAGCATTTGCCTTATTGCAATGACTTGGGGGTGTAAAAGTATTACATGATCTAAATTTGGATGAATAACATTTCATTCATTATAATTCAGGCTTTCAGGTGATTTATCTGGCTTTAATGCTTAATGTCCAGTAGTGTAAAATGGACTTCATTATTTCTATTGTTAATTACTTCTGCTACAGTCTAGCCAATGCACCACAGTGTAGTAGTCTCTTGTTGTGAGGTATTGCCTGGAGTTCTTTGTCTGAAGACCAAGTGAATTAAAGAGTGTAGACACAAAGGGTGAAGTTGGAATGAAAGTTTATTAAGCAAAAGAAGAAAGCTCTCCACTGTGGAGAAGAGACCTGGTAGAGGGTTGCCGTTTTTACACTTGAATGCAAAGTCTTTCATAAGAGACTGATGAGGGCTGGACGTCTCATTTGTATAAGGCACAAATTTCTGATAGCTCCACCCAGTCTTCCTAATCAGCATGCGGGCTTTTAGCTTGAGTTACTCCATATTGCTTTGTTTCCCTTACTGCACGTATGTCAGGGGATGGAATTTTCTATTGAGGGGGCATATCTGGGCGAGTCACCTGTGCAGCCTTTCTTATATTGTTGGCTGTGGGCATGTCTTAGGCAAGCTCCCCTGTGCATGTTCCCTTATCTGTGCCTGCAGGCTGTTCTTCTGTTTGAGAGAATTCAAACTAGGACCCAGCCTAACTGCCTGCCTGACTGGTTTCTTCCTTTCTCCTCTCTCACTTATTTTCATACAACGAATAGTCAAGGCAATCTATTATTGAAATTACCATTGTGTGCAAAGACAGTAAAAGTACCTCTGGAAATCTTCAAAAAGCATCTAGTGCAATTTGGACATGCTCTATGCATTTGAGTACTCAAATTCATTTTGGGTAACATTTAAAGAACTTATTATTTATTCAACTAATGTCTAATAAATCACTTTTATATGCTGAGCACAAAATATATTTTCTTTCACATATGCAAAAACATAATTGAGCAAGTATACCTGTGGATATAGATATTGGATCCCCTAAAAATAAAATCAATGTGGAAAATGTTGCCTTTCTTCCTAAAATGCCTTTGCAAAATTATGGCAGTAAGAGAAATATGACATGGCTGACTCCATCTTGCTTCTAGCCTCAAGGCTGGCTGTTTTTGTTCATTCCTGGGCAGGAGCCAAGCTAACTTTGGGTGAAATTTAGTTTATGATTTAAATTATAACAGCCCTTTCTCAAAACTAAACTTCCTTATGCAAACTAATGAGAGGCCACCAAGTTAGAAGGATAAGAGGGGCCTGAATTCTAAATAATTACTAGCTATTATTCCTGAGGTCACAAAATGATATGGTTTGGCTGTGTTCTCATTCATATCTCATCTTAAATTCCCATGTGTTGAGGGAGGGGCCCAGTGGGAGATAATTAAATCATGGGGACAAGTCTTTCCCATGCTGTTCTCATGACAGTGAATAAGTCTTGCAAGATCTGATGGTTTTAAAAAGATGGGTTCCCCTGCACAAACTCTTTCTCTTTTTGCCTGTTGCCATCCATGTAAGATGGGACTTGCTTTTCCTTGCCTTCCACCATGATTGTGAGGCTTCCCCAGCCATGTGGAGCTGTAAGTCTAATAAACCTCTTTCTTTTTTAAATTGGCCAGTCTCGAGTATGTCTTTATCAACAGTGTGGAAATGGACTAATACAGTTAATTGGTACTAGGAGTGGGGTGTTGCTGAAAAGATACTTGAAAATGTGGAAGCAGCTTTGGACCTGGGTAACAGGCAGAAGTTGGAACAGTTTGGAGGGCTCAGAAGAAGACAGGGAAGTGTGGGAAAGTTTGGAACTTCCTGGAGACTTGTTGAATGGTTTTGTCCAAAGTGCTAATAGTGGTATAGACAATAGACGGCAGACAGAGGTGGTCTCAGATGGAAATGTGAAACTTGTTGGGAACTGGAGCAAAGATGAATCTTGTTATGTTTTAGCAAAGAGACTAGTGGCATTTTGCCCCTGTCCTAGAGATTTGTGAAACTTTGAACTTGAGAGAGATGATTTAGGGTATCTGGCAAAGGAAATCCATCCAAGCAGCAAAGCATTCAAGATGTGACTTGGGTGCTGTTAAAGGCATTCAGTTTTATAAAGGAAGCAGATAATAAAAGTTGAAAAATTTGTACCCTGACAATGCAATAGAAAAGAAAATTCCTTTTTTTTTTATTTTTATTTTTTTTTGAGACAGAGTCTTGCTCTGTCGCCCAGGCTGGAGTGCAGTGGCGCGATCTCGGCTCACTGCAAGCTCCGCCTCCCGGGTTCACGCCATTCTCCTGCCTCAGCCTCTCCGAGTAGCTGGGACTACAGGCGCCCGCCACCACAGCCGGCTAATTTTTTTGTATTTTTAGTAGAGACGGGGTTTCACCGTGGTCTCGATCTCCTGACCTCGTGATCCGCCCACCTTGGCCTCCCAAAGTGCTGGGATTACAAGCGTGAGCCACCGCGCCCGGCTCCATTTTTTTTTTGAGGATAAATTCAAGCCAACTGTAGAAATAAGTAATGAATACCTCTGACATGCCCTGGAGACATGTTTCCCAGGAAAATGGGAAACATGTCTCCAGGGCATGTCAGAGGTATTCATGGTAGTCCCTCCCATCACAGGCCCAAAGGTGTAGGAGGGAAAAAACAGTTTTGTGGGCCCAGCCCGGGGTCCTTGTGCTATGTATAGTCTAGGAACTTCATGCCCTGTGTCCCAGTCACTCCAGCTATGACTAGAAGGGGCCAAGGTGCAGCTTGAGTTGTTGTTTCAGAGGGTGGAAGTCCCAAGCCTTGGCATCTTCCATGTAGTATTGAGCCTGCACGTGCACAGAAGTAAAGAACTGCAGTTTGGGAACCTCTGCCTAGATTTCAGAGGATGTATGAAAATGCCTGGATTCCCAGGCAAAAGTTTGCTTCAGGGGCAGGGCTCTCATGGAGAACCTCTGCTAGTGCAGAAGGGAAATGTGAGGTTGAAGTTCTCACACAGAGTCCCTACTGGGGCACTGCCTAGTGGAGCTGTGAGAAGAGGGCCACAATCCTCCAGACCCCAGAATGGCAGATCCTCCTACAGCTGGCACTGTGCACCTGGAAAAGCTGCAGAGACTCAATGCCAGCCCATGAAAGCAGCCAGGAGGGAGGCTGTACCCTGTAGAGCCAAAGAGGAAGAACTGCCCAAGTCCATGGGCACCCACCTTTTGCATCAGCATGGCCAAGATGTGAGACATGAAGGCAACAGGGATCATTTTGAAGCTTTAAGATTTGACTGCCCCACTGAATTTTGTACTGCATGGGGCCTGTAGCCCCTTTGTTTTGGCCAATTTCTTCAATTTAGAATTGCTCTATTTTCCCAATGTCTGTACCCCCACTGTATCTAGGAAGTAATTAACCTGCTTTTGATTTTATAGGCTCATAGGCAGAAGAGACTTGCCTTGTCTCAGATAATACTTTGGACTGTGGACTTTGGAGTTAATGCTGAAATAAGCTAAGACTTGGGGGGACTGTCGGAAAGGCATGATTGGTTTTGAAATGTGAGGATATGAGATTTGGGAGGGGCCAAGGGTGGAATAATATGATTTGGCTGTGTCTCCACCCAAATCTCAACTTGAATTCCCATGTGTTGTGGGAGGGACCCAGTAGGAGGTAATTGAATCATGGGGCAAGTCTTTCCCATGCTGTTCTCATGATTATGAATAAGTCTCATGAGATCTGATGGTTTTAAAAAGAGGAGCTCCCCTGCACAAGCTCTCTCTCTTTATGCATGCTGCCATCCATGTAAGATGTGACTTTCTCCTCCTTGCCTTCCACCATGACTGTGAGGCCTCCCCAGCTATGTGGAATTGTAAGTCCAATTAACATCTTTCTTTTGTAAATTGCCCAGTCTTCTGTATATCTTTATCAGCAGCATGAAAATGGACTAATACACAAGATTTCCAAATTCTCCAATTATTCCTGCAGATAACATCACTTTTGTAGAACCTAAGATTGGCCTTTTGAGATGTTTTCTCGGGCTTTGGCATTTATGACAACCTGATGGTCTTACCCAGATCTGCCAACCAGTCCTGTGGCCCCACCCAGGAACTGACTCAGCACAAGAGGACACCACTGATTCCCTACGATTTCATCTCTGACCTATCCAATTAGCATCCCCCCACCAAACTATCTTTGAAAAACTCTTAACCTCTGAGCCTTCAGGGAAATTGATTTGAGTAACAACTCCTTCTTCTGCATGGGGTGGCTGGCCTCACATCAATTATAATCTTTCTTTACTGCAATGCTATAGTCTCCATTAATTCATTTTGTTTGTGCAGAGGGCAGGAAGAACCCATCAGGCAGCTACACTATCATCGCTGAATCTGAGAACATATCAAATTCTCTTTGACAATTTGAACACTGGAAACATCATGATAATATAATGATAGATGTATATAGCTAGATCCAGAGGGAGTAGAGAGATGTCTGCTTTATTAGATGGAAAGATGTTTTTGTTGTTATGGATTTAAATATCTAATATTTTGTTGTTATAGATTCAAATATCTGATATTGTTACAGTCTCACCAATGCAACACAATGTGGCAGTCTCTCATTGTGTGAGGTGTCACCTGAAATTATTGTCTCAGATCCAAGAAAATTAAGAAACATGGACACTAAGGGTGAGGTTGGATCAAAAATTTAATAAGTGAAAGAAGAAAGCTCTCCAGAGCAGAGAGGGGACCTGAATGGGTTGCCCTTTTTAGAATTGAATGCAAAGTCTTTTATAACAAACTGTTGTGAACTGGGTGCTTCATTTGCATAAGGTGTGAATTTCTGGTAGCTCCATCCCATCCTACTCATGTGCATGCAGGCACTTAGCTTGAGTTACTCCATATTGCTTTGTTCCCCTTATTGCGCATGTGTCAGAAGATGGAATTTTTCCTTGTGGGTACATCTGGGCAAGTCACCTGTGTAGCCTTTCTTATCTGTGTGTCTGTGGGTATGTCTTAGGCAAGCCCCCATGTGCAAGTTCCCTTCTATGTGCCTGCAGGCTGCTTTTTTGTTTGAAAGAAATCAATTGATGACCCACCTTAACTGCCATCCTGACTAGTTTCTTCCTTTTTCCTGTCTCATTTCCCTCATTAGGGGTGGACATCCTAACTTCTGTTAGGGGTAATGGGGCATTGATTCTTCTAACTACTTCCTGGTGGAGAGGGATGTTGTGTAGGGGACCAGAATCTAGGGTTTCTCTTAGGGTTTATCTATGGATCCTTGGAAGAAAGGCATCTCCATCTTGAGCTCCATTTGTAGTACCATCTAGAGTTTTATAGCTTCTAAGTGAGAAGAAACAATTTGGGTTATTAGAGGACATGCACTAAAATGAAACAAGGGTGAGGTAAAGAAAGCTAAAAAATCCCAAGGCTGCTGACACACCCCGATAACTAGTGGCTATATTATGCCTGCTAAGATTTGAATGCAAGGGGCTTGGCTTTGGTTAATGTCCTTGGTTTTATTTTCCCCCACAAAGAAACCTCCAGGTTATGGGCACCCTATTTACAGACATACCATATGATTTTGGGGACATATACTAATATTATTTACTAAAATATAGCCTGAAAAAGATTAAACATCAATTTGGCAATCCCATATATCTAAATATGTTAAATGATTCTGTTTACCACTCTTCTGGATATTTCAGGGGCCCTCTGTAGCATACAAAAACCAGGAGCCAGTAGAGACAATTTTGAACCTGAAATCAGTCTACTACTCCATAACAGAGATAAGAAAGAGTATGCATGGAATACAGAAGATCCTTGAGGGCATCTGTTAGTATTACCACGTCCTGTGATTAAGGTCAATGGGAAACTACAACAGCCCAATCCAGGCAGGACTACAAATTGTCCAGACCCTTCAGGAACGAAGGTTTGGGTCACTCCACCAGGAAAAAATCCATGACCTGCTAAGATGCTTGCTGAAGGAAAAGGGAATACAGAATGGGTAGTGAAGAAGGTAGTTACCAATACCAGCTATGACCATGTGACCAGCTGCAGAAACAAGGACTGTAATTGTCAAATATTTTCTCTTTCTTTTGTTAAAAACATGTTTGTGCATGTATACACTTGCACTAAGAAAATATCTTCTTTTTGTTTCTTCTTCCTTTGTCATGTGACATAAGATTTATTGACTTCATATCAGCATTTAAGTATTGTTAACTTCATGTAATAGTATTTGGGTAGGAGATTGGTACATTTCTGGTTCTATGAAGAATAGCTGTATTATACTAGGTGTAATTATGACCTCATTATTGTCTTTATTTGAAGATTATGTATGATCCCAGGAAATGTGTATGGGTTCAAGTTGACAAGGGGTGGACTTGTTATGGTTAATACTGAGTGACAACTTGATTGGATTGAGGGATACAAAGTATTAATCTTGGGTATGTCTGTGTGGGTCTTACCAAAAGAGATTAACATTTGAGTCAGTGGATTGGGGAAGGCAGAGTCACTGTTAATCTGGTGGGCACAATCTAATCAGCTTTCAGTGAATATAAAGCAGCAGAAAAACATGAAAAGGCGAGACTGGCCTGGCATCTCAGTCTACATCTTTCTCCCAGGCTGGATGCTTCCTGCCCTTGAACATCAAGCTCCAAGCACCCCAGTTTTGGAACTCAGATTAGCTCTCTTTGCTCCGCAGCTTGCAGACGGCCTATTGTGGGACCTTGTGATCATGTAATTTAATACTTAATAAACTCCACTTTATATATGTATATAAAGGTGATATATATATATACACACACATATATATATATATTTGTGTATATATATGTGTGTGTATATATATATATACACACACATATATATATATTTGTGTATATATATATGTGTGTATATATATATATATATATATAGTATTAGATCTGTCCCTCTAAGAGAATCCTGACTAATACAATATCCTTTTGAATTTAGTCAATATATTTACACACAAAATTTCCTTTTTAAGATTAATTTTTACAATTTTTCCACAACTTGCTTAAAGCCTTCAGTTTTATTTAATCAAATTTAATACAATCCTTTATCCCTAGGCAAGATTTACATTTCCATGCCTTTTTACATTTCCATGCCTTTTTACATTTCCATGCCTTTTTACATTTCCATGCCTTTTAATATACCATTACCACAAAAACATTTCACTGTTCTTACATACCTTGCATGTAAATCTCTTTTATAGTCTAATTTACATGTTATAATGGTAACCCTCAGCAATTTTAACTTTAATGTAAAACCTGGAAAGTTGTTTTAATTATGTACTAGGTGCAGATAAAGTCTGAAATTTTAAGCTTAGTTAGCAGTGTGGTCAATTTCTTATGTCTCTAGGCCTTACCAAGTTGTAAAGCAGGCAGTTTACAACTTTGAAAAATTTAGCAAACCTAGTATCTGACTTACATGATTTAGATCACCTATTGACATTTTGAGGGCATTTGCAATTTACCAATTATCTTTAAAAATATTTTTATTTCTTAAAGATTAAAGTCACATGAACTATAAGCCATTATAGCTTTTATTTTTTCTTTAAAACTATTTGATTTAAGCTCTCATTTTTCTCTAAGCCAATCAATTGTAGCTTTTTTTATAGACATCACACACAACACATATATAACTACACAGACAAGCAGAAGAAGATCCAGTAGTAATAAGATTTTTCATTTGTCAATTGTCTAATTGGATTATTGGCCTCTGGGTGGGGTCCTTTAAGAGCAACAGTAGGAAAGCATGCAGTATCGAGGGCCTAATAAACAGGTATAGCTTGAAGACAAAAAAACAGATTTTGAGAGGGAGCTATCCACCTCCAATTCCTGGGGTTCCATGAGGAAAATAGATGTTTCTCCCAAAATGGAATTTGTGTCACCTTTTCTGCTTTTCCCAAGGAGCCCCAGGCCATCAGAATTATCTTAGGCCTCTCATGCATGCATTAAGTGTGGCAAAACAAAATGGAGAAAAATAATTCAGTCAACCATGAAAAAACCTTTTGCAGAAAAACAAGATCCAAGAAGAGAAAAACACAAAGGCCCTTTAAATATACCTATAACTTGGATATCCACTTTCAATTAAGCTGAGCACTCTTTAAAAAAATTCTTTTAAATATCTTGTTACCTGCTTTTAGCCACACCAAGTGGTTAATATTTCTGGCTTTTGAACTTTACCAACAGCAACCTCACAGATGAAACCAATAAGCCTCAATTAGGTTATAACTTAACTGTGAGTGTACAAGGTATTTTCAAAGGGGTGGCAAGCAACTTTTACAAAATCTAGAACCTTTAAAGGCAACTTAGAGAAAGGAAGATTTAAGAAAAGAAGTTAGAAGTTGTTCATGAAGGGGGAAGAGAATTAGCTGTGTAAAAGTTACACAGCTATTAACTTGAAAGTATTCATTCCCCAAGCCAGGATTGAACCAAAACTGCCATTGTAAAATGGCAGATGCTAAAACAAAGTGTTATCATGGGGTTACAGGTCATGCTTAAGGGCATAAAACATGATGGAGGCCTGTAGCAAAGTTTGTTACTGACCAGTTTATTGGGCTGGCTTGAACAGTGGGCTTATGGAGTCCCAGACCTTCATTCCATTCCAAGGTATCCCTCTTCTTTCTGCTTTTTCTTGTATTTCTTCTCATTTTTCTGGACCTCCTCCTTGTCCCTCTTATAAAAGACCAAGATGGTGATTCTTAGGAGATTTTCTAAGGTGCCCTCTGGTCCTATAGCCTGTTTCTGCAGCTTCTTTCTGATATCAGAGGCCACCTAAGTAAACTTGTCTTTCCAGATTTGCTGTTCCTCAATTGAATTAGGAGATAGGTGTGTTTTACCAAAGCCTCTTTAGCCTTTCTTAAAAGGCTGAGAGATTTTTATCTAGCTTTTGATTTATCATGGATAGCTTAGAATAGTTAAGAGGTTTGGCTCTGGGCTTCTGTAAGCCCTCTAATATACACATCAGAAAGTGTTTTATTTTCCACTAATCTATGGGATTACTAGGGTTCCAATTAGGGTTTTCAAGGTTCAGTGCCTCTCTTTATACTGGGAATAAGGATCCTACCTCTTTCTCACCTTCTTTCCCCTTTTGACTGGCTTTTTTTTTTACTGGCTATAGGAGTCATGCTGTAGATCTCTGAATTTCTCTCCTCTATTTTGGGGTGCCTGTTTCTCAACAGCTGTTAAGGCTTGATTTAAGAATAACATAACATCCTTCCAGGAGAGTTGAAATACTTGGGTTAAATCCTGGAAGGTCTCTATACATGAGTGAAGATGAGGCTTGCTGAGATCAAACTTCAGGGTCTGAAAGTTTAAAGAGATACGGGCTACACTTGAGTGGACTGCAGGCTTGAAGATGGGTTGTTACCCATCTAGAAAAGAGCGGATATGAAGGTGTCTTTTTCTTCCTTTATAGTGATCCAGGGTGGAGAGAAAGATAGAAAGGGCATCCCCCTTTTCCGCTTTTCTTCTGTCTCCTCTGGGTCCCTGCAACCATCATAGGTGCCATCCATGATGAAAGCATGAACTTTACCCATGATCCCGGAGGGAGCTAGTCTACAGTAATAGTCATGCTTACCTATGTAATACCCTAGATTTCTGCCCTGCTTGTTTCCTAGCCACTTGGCCCATAAGGCTCCTAGGGTACCCCAGGGGTCCGGAAGAGATTGTACAATAGTTGGATTTGGGTGAGACCCTCTGATGGAGGGAGTGTTTCTAAACTATCTCTGGCTTCCCTTGCTATTGTCATAGTGAAACATTGAAATCCCAGAGAATAGGACTGATTGACTTCCAAAAATAAAATCCCCTTTTAGTTTAAATGCCAATTTAGTTGGATAAAGAGCAGGCACCTCAAAAGAACATAGGGATTTAATGGCTATCTTTCCTTTAATGGAGACAGCACTGGGGTTAGAATTTGTTTCTCAAGGGGAGCTTCCTCCCAATTGTTGAAAGTGGAGTTTTTCTGCTTACAACTAGGGCATGGGGTCTGATCACTGAGAAGGGGACATAAGAGGGAAAGGAATTGGGGAACTAGAGGTTTGGGGCGAAGGGCCAACAGGCTCTTCATGGGGAAAAATCCCACCTCACTAGGTGGCACTGTAGGATATGAAATGTTAGGTAAAAATTCAGACTCTAAATTATTGCCAGGCTGAGGTTAGAAAGAGAGATGTGGGCTTGGCGGGCTGTTCTAACAATATGCCTCCAAGTAGGAAAAAATTAATTTGTCTCATAGAGGAACTGCTTAAATTCACTAGGCAGTGAAGAGCTCTTACATGGAAAAAAAAAATCAAATGGAGAAGAGGGTATTCACTCAAAGTGAAACATCCTTTTAATTGCAATGAATGTCTACCACTGGGGGACAAAAAGGCCCTTACTAGGTGAAAGTTTAGACTGAAATCTTGAAATCTCCCTATCTCAAGGAAATCACGGAAGCAGCAATTTTTTAAGTTATATTTCTGGTTTCTAAGGCACTTCCTAACTTTACCCAACAAGATTATCTCCCTGGGCTGTAAAAACAGCCGCAACATTGCACGCAAATAAAGGGTATAAAACATGGTAGCCATGAAAAGAAAGAAAGAAAATGTGATAGAAAAGTCTAGAAGTCCTGGTGCCAACATATTGATGAGCTGCTGGGGGCTGGAGTTAGTCCAGTGTAGCCTTCAGCTAGATGCCTTCAGTTGCCCCAGGACCTCCTTTCAGCCCCACGTGATGGCTAGGTCCTCCATGAAAGGAAACTGGTTTAGAATATAACTGACATTCCCTCCACACAAGGGCCATGGGGGATTCACAAAGTCCTCTCATGGAAAGGCTAGGAGCCATGCTATTTGTCTTTAACTGGCTGACAGTGGTCCAGTGTTTCAATTTAAAAAATTGAGGGTGAGAAGCCTCAGAAATAAAAGTAAAGGGTCGGAGGTCTGCTCCTACTCAAACTTCTGATGTTTCCTTTCCTGGTCAAAGCATCAATATTAAACTTAAAATTTTAAGTGACAAGATTTACTTTTTTGTTACTAATTTAATAAATAATATTTTTGCTAGTATCTACATTCCAAGAAGCTTTATTTAGCAGTTGGATGCCACCTCCTCTGGTAGTCCACCATGTACTCATTACACTGTTCCTGGTTTCTCTTCTTTGATGTTTCTACAATATCACATGCACTTCTCTGCACTTGTATTTAACACATATTCTGTTTATGTGTTTTTCCTTTAGATATGATCTCCTTAAGTGCAAGGCCTTTCTCATTTATCTTCAAAACTCTTTCACCAAGCTATAGTGTTTGGCACACATTACATACAAGACAAAACAAGAAATAATTAGTTGAATGAATTAATAATACATAGATAGTCTACTGTCTAAAGTAAAGGCAGTATTATTGCTATTAATTTTTACTCATTCTTCTCCTTTCCTTATTTATTCCACTCATGACAATTCTAACTGAGAATATTTTTAAACCTAAATAAAATATATTTGAATCCTTATCAAAAACTTGTTCATCATAATTTGTTTCCAATGGTGTGCTCATAAATCTTTATGAGCCAGGTATCCTGAGTAACAAAAATAAAATAAAATATAAGAGACTTGCTGTGTAGCATTTATCTGATTTCTGTGATGTAATGCTCCCAATATGGCTGAATTCATGCTACCAACACAATGTCACTGACACAGAGTTGGGAAGAGATATGCACAACTGGGCTTCCTGAGTTAAGAAAAACAGTCTCCAGGACACCCCTGGCTGCTTCTATGCCATGTCCTCCGTTATTCATTTCAGTTGGCTTTGCTGAATTACCTTCCACTACAGATTTTCGGTTGCTCCTTTTAAGGACTGACTTGTATGTGGAGAGGTAATAAATCAAGGACATTAGAGCAGTAGACTTTCAGGTTGTTTTAAAGTGTTATTCTTAAATACATTTCTTAAATCCTTAAGATCACCAATAAACCACAAGGAAAATTATATGAGCTCTTTTTCAGAAAGCATATTTCAAACTCATATAAAAAGCATGAGAAATACAAGATGGATGCCTTTTGAATCTATTTTGATTTGTGTTGAATAAGTTTGTATTATAACTAATAATTTCATCATTTTAGGAGGGGGAAAATAGTAGACCATTATCCTTTAGAAATTCTTTATTATTTTATGTTAACAACTTCCTTCTTCATTTTTCAAATAATTTAAGTCTAGCTTGTCTCTGATAGTAAAACCCAGAACTTTAAACATTTGAGGTAAACCACATGTTTACATATTAATGCATTTTAGGTATCTTGGTTTCTGGCTTACACTTATTAGAATCAAATGTGAAAAGACCAGCTCAGCTTATCGTTAAACACCCTACCGACTGAAGCTCGGAAAAAAAATCAAGAGTAATGAGAGTTATTTAACCCATATACTGAGTTCTGGAAATTCCCTGTTTTTTTTTTTACCATAATTTACAAATTAAATATTTTATTAGTAATCAAGTCCTCTGATTAGTTTAAATCATGATAGTGGCAAAAGTACAAGAGAGAAAAGAGAGTTCAGATAGACACTTGAAGATGTTTTCAATACTCTCAAAAAGTTTTTGAAGATATTCTTTAAAACCTTGAAACATAGAAAAGTTTTAATAGTCAAAATTAAACTCATTAGTGGCAATGGGCTTCTAATTTCATGTCTACAAGTAACTGATAAAGTTCAGTGAACAGAATCATTTTCTTCCAAGAGTTCAAAGTTGGATATTTTCAAAAACGAGTATTTCATTAAATTCTGGTATACACGTGAAGTTCAGAAGTCAAACCTCCTCTATCAAAGGAGTAAACAGAAACAAAGATCCCTGAGCGTGTGTTTCAGTCTGTTCAGGCTGCTACTAAAAAATACCTTAGTGAACCCAGGAGGTGGAGCTTGCAGTGAGCCGAGATCGTGCCACTGCACTGCAGCCTGGGAGACAGAGACCTCGTCTCAAAAAAAAAAAAAAGAAAAAAATACCTTAGACTGGGTAACTTATAAACAATAGAAATGTATTGCCCACAGTTCTGGAGACAGGAACATCCAAGACCAAATTGTCAGCCGATTTGGTGTCTGGTGTGGGCTTTCTTCTGCTTAAAAGATGGTGACTTCTAGCTGCATCTTCACATGGCAGAAGAGATAAATAAGCTTCCTCAGGCCTCTTTTATGGGGGTACCAATCCTATTCATAAGGGCAGAGCTCTCATGAACCAATCATCTCCTAAAGGTTCCAATTCTTAACACTGTTGTATTGAAGATTATGTTCCAAAACATGAATTGTGGGGAATACACAAACATTCAGACCATAGCGGCATGGAATATCACAGTTCTAATTCCAAAGACAGGCTGCTATGGTTTTCAAATTGTGCATAAATTAAAATGAAACATTATGTTTTTTAATCGATTTGTATCAGATTATACAACATAATAAGTTTTTAATATCAAGTGAAATGTAAACAATAATTAGAACATCCTGAGGCCCTTAAATGCAAGGCAACAGCCATGCTTACTTTTGTAGGATGACAAATCATCAGGAGAGATTAATTATATCAATACATCTGTTTATCAAACTTTATTGAGGCAGACCATTGTGTAACATATTTATGCAATTGTATGGCCATATATGAATTTATATGAATATGTATATATATAAATGATGTAATGAAAAATTCACTGGAAATTATTTTTTATCACATGATAAATATCACTCATTTTTATTTTATTTATTAAAATATATTTAAACAGTTCTAGGGTTTGCCAATTTGCGCCAGTTGAAATATTAAAAGCATATATTTCATTTGCCTCACTTTCAAGACCAAAATTATTTCTTCATAATGTTGCTGTGCCATATAACTGGTGGTTAACATGTGGAAACCTTTTGAATCACTTGTTTTAATGTGAATCTGGTTTTTAATTAATTGTAAAAGATTATCTGGCTTTTTTTAATCCTAATGTGTCTAGACTTTAGTATTCCTTATTAAGCATTCCCAAACTTATACATATAATTGGTTAACTAAATGAAAGTGTGTTCAGTTAAAATGATACAGAGCTGTTTTAATACATTTTAGGTAATAAACATAACAGAACTAAGGGGAAAAGTTGCTGAAGGTTATTGGGCAAAAATTTACCAATCAAATTTTTTCCTAAATAAATAATGTGTGTATTGCTGCTTTGTAAAACTAATGCACCTTCTGAATTAGGAAGTATGTAATTTTACTGAGAGAAAAATGAATAGCTGATAACAGTGCTAAGGTTTATTGACTGATTTTCATGTGCCAAGATGCACTTTGCTAAGCACTTTACATGAATTATAATATCTTGGGTAGTTCTCTCAAAAATCTTTACAAAACAGGTATTGATATTATTTATAATTGCATTTTAAGAATTTGAAGCACCAGAGGAGTTAAGTAACTTGTCAAGAGTCATAAAGCTGGAAAAGTCTTGGGTGATGAATAAAACCCAGGTCTGAGATTTCAAAAATCTAGGTTCCAGAACAACACTGCTCCTCAGTGATATTTTAGTCACAATTTAAGCATACATCTTTAAATGCTAAAGTTTGTGGATCAGCAAACTGGCCTGTGCTTCAAATACAGCCTGTTGCTTGTTTTGGAAGTTAACACTTCATGGCAACACAGTTCCACCTATTGGTTTTCATGTGCCTATGGTTGTTTCATTACAACATAGTTGAGTAATTGTAACTGAGACCACATGGCTCACAAAGGCTAAATATTCACTATTTGGTCCTTTACAAGAAAAGTGTGCTGATCTGTGCTTTAGACTTTTAATTTGAAATTTGAAATCCATGTCATGTTCTCAGATATTTACTACACTTTCTGTTTCTATCAATTTGGGAATATTTAATATGGTTGGAGTAATAATTATCAAAATTATATGATAGAAGCCTAAGTCCTAAATCTTGCTCTAAAGAGAAACAAACAACAAATGTAAGTTGTCATCACTTATCACAACATTAGGATCTTTTTCTATAAATTCTATTGTAAAAGTTGCAGTTTCATATAAATGAATTATGTATTGTTATTATGGTTCAACCTAAGGCTTTTTCTAGCCTAAAAGTATGCATATTAGGACCAAAACATAGTTAGTAAATGCCATAAAATAACATATTACTCTAATGAAATCAAAATATAAAATAAGATATCATTAGCTTTGTTAAAAGAGTATAAAATAAACTGTTAACATGGACAAATTATATTAACTTAATTAATTATTAGAAATAATATGAGAAATAACATTAGTTACTTAGGAAATAGTGGGCCAACTATTATGTTTACTACAAAGGATGCAACTTTCCAATCATTTTGCATATTTATATATTTAAAATTAAATATATGTTTCTCAGCAGATTCCTTTGCAATAGGTGTCATAGAGACATTTAAACACAATGCAATCTAAAGGACTATCTCCCAGAAACTAGCTGGGGGCCTGGTCCCATTTTATACCATGGCATTTTTTTTGGTGAATTCATCATAATCTAAGTACCTGGTCATTCCATTTCTAAAGCTGATTTGATATTCCACTGGTATGTGCCTTCCTTACGAGTTAGCACACATTCATAGAAATGTATTCATGAAATTATATTGTTATTTTATTTATGCTTAGTAAAGAAATAATTGCTGAATGTATGAGGTTCTGATTCATCTTCTGTAATAGTTTACAAAACTATGCTGTGACATTACAATCTCCTGTAGCAGATCTTCATAGTACAGACCACGTTGCTTTCCATACCTGTTGGGCCTGTGGTATCCTTTTATTCATTTTTTTCAAGGGCTTATACAAATATTAAAGTTACATGAGGGCACATTGGAGGTGGCTTGATTCCTTCAAGCAAGTATATTAGAAGGTTAGACCTTTAACATATCTCCTCTCATAACACAATTCCACATAATTCTTCACATTATGTAAGAGAGGGAAGGAAAATACTTGTTAGCGTGTTTCCTTTAAGATGACTGACTAGAAGAATGTATTTTAAAAGATTAATAAATAATAGAGTATTCCTAGGTTCTACTACACTCTGACCAGTGAAGTGATTTTGAAGTGATAAGCAAAGAGGGACACAGTTTACTCTTCCCTTTAACCAAACTTATCTAATGGTATCCATCTCTTCTTATCACTTGAAGATATACCCCTACTCAAATGGTAAAATAGGATGGCTAAACAGAACCAAGAACCATTATTATTATTTTTTTTTTTTTCTGAGACGAAGTCTTGCTCTGTTGCCCAGGCTGGAGTGCAGTGATGTGACCTCGGCTCATTGCAACCTCCAGCTCCCAGGTTCCAGCTATTCTCCTGCCTCAGCCTCCTGAGTAGCTGGGACTGCAGGCACTTGCCACCATCCCTGGATAACTTTTGTATTTTTAGTAGAGATGGGGTTTCGCCACGTTGGTCAGCCTGGTCTTGAACTCCTGACATCAAGCAATCCACCCACCTCGGCCTCCCAAAGTGCTGGGATTATAGGCGTGAGCCACCGCACCTGGCCCTGAGAACCATTTTACTTTAGGAAGAATAAGTTCTCCTCTAGACAGACTGAATTTTAGATCCCATTATCTTTTAAGTTTCTTAGGTGCAATTCTGTGATTTCTGCATTTAGTACCTTAATATTCACACCATCAATCACTTATGAATCCTATACACTCTGCATCTACCTCACTATTTTACTGATTTAAGATATCACTGTCATCCAGGTATGTTGGCTCATGCCTGTAATTCCAGCACTTTGAGAGGCCAAGGCAGGCGGATAAGCTGAGGTCAGGCATTTGAGACCAGCCTGGCCAACATGGCAAAACTCCGCCTCTACTAAAAATACAAAAATTAGCTGCGTGTGGTGGTGGGCGCCTATGGTCCCAGCTACTCGGGAGGCTGAGACAGGAGAATCACTTGAACCTGGGAGGCAGAGGTTGCAGCGAGTGGAGATGGGGCCATTGCACTCTAGCCAGGGCAACAAGAGCGAGACTTCATCTCAAAAAAAAAAAGAAAAAAGAAAAAATCATTGTCAAATTTAAAAGCTACTTCTTAGTCATCATTCAACTTGATTTATCAGTATTTAATATTTTAATCATTTTCTGAAAACTTTGATTTTTCCTGGATTCCCTGACTCTGTTTTCCTACTTTTACTAATTCTTATCTCTTTCTTCATTCTTATTTCTTTGTCTTCCTAAGTAAAATTTATACATTAGTTCTACATTTCCCTTAAATACTCATCCTCCCTGTTATGCATATATCAGAGAATTGAGCTTATTTGTCCTGCATGTTGTGTTTTTGTGTTGAGCTTGTGAAATATAGGAATCAGATGAGGAACTTACTCATCTCACTCTTGCAGGCAATTAACAGGTAAGGTGCTGAAGGCAAACAAAGTAAAACCCTCTGGATCCCAACTGAACACCCACATTACTGCACCTTTGGCACAAGCAATAGACTAGTCTTGCTTTCATGAATGGTGGGTTTGTAGCATAACATGACTCAGCTCCAAAGGCCTCCTAATCACTCATGGTGATCCTTCACTATATCTACTTACCCAAATATGCTAAGAAAATGATCTTCTTTACTGTGGCCCAACTTCCCTAAGGTTGTCTGGTTTCTCATCTCCCTAGTCATCTGTAGATAGCATTGAAATGAGAGTTGCCTGACCCCCCTCGCAGGACCTGCAAGAGGGGAGTGGCTCATCTGTTGGGCCGCTGCACCTTCTCACACCCCTTACCGGAGGGGAAGCATCCAGACGGGCAGGTACAGGAGCTGGGGCCAGTGCCTTGGGGCTCTGGCCCCATGGTAGTGTCTAGGGGTGGGTGCTGTGACTTACAAAGCCCAAGTGGGTTTGCGTTACAGTGCACTCTTTTAGCTTTGCCATCTGCAGATGGCTTAAGTGTTAACCAGCTCAGCGCCCTCTTGGTACCCAAATCCTAGTCTTGCATCCAGGAAGAATCAGGTTGCACATGGACTTGAAGGATGAAAGTAGGGCTTTTATTAAGTGGTGGAGGTGGCTCTCAACAGGATGGATGGAAAGCTGGAAGTGGGATGGAGTGGGAAGATGATCTTCCCCTGGAATTTGGCCTTCCAGTGTCTGATCTCCTCTCCAATTGCCCCAGCTGAACTCTCTGAGTTCAGACATTCCTCTTCTCTCCTTCTCTGCTCCACCATTCTGCCATTCTTCTGCTCCTCTGATCATTTCCTGGTCTGCCTCTGGAGCCTGGGGTCTGGGGCTTATATGGGTACAGGTTAGAGGGGCATAGCAGGCCAAAAGAGTGTGAAAACAGGAATGCCTGTTCCCATATAGGGCTGTGGTTTCCAGGCTTGAGGATGGGGCCTTTGCCAGGGAACCACCCTCTTCTACCCAGTATTTCCATGTCTCCTGTCTGTATCAGCATCTCCTGATTTCTTCCCATAT
This sequence comes from Nomascus leucogenys, assembly GCF_006542625.1. Lineage (NCBI taxonomy): Eukaryota > Metazoa > Chordata > Mammalia > Primates > Hylobatidae > Nomascus > Nomascus leucogenys. The sequence goes on along the minus strand of NC_044383.1, from coordinate 67,233,179 downwards.
TCAGGAACACAAGCTCTCCTTTCTATAAGAACAGAAAATACTTATATCATCTTCCTAGAATTGTGTTCTATTCTTTCTGAAGAAAAACAAGGGAAAAATAAAACAAAATTTTGTTTTCCCTTCCAGACATTTTAGATGTTTATACTTCATACCAGATCACATTTACTTTTATATCAAACTAGTGAAGTAGGTATTGTTTCCCTACTTTACATCATAGGACATCTAAGTAACTTGTTTAGTGTTACACAGCTATTAAAGATTGAGCAAATGAAGTTCAGATGTGACTTATTGCTAATTATATACTTGTAGACATTACTGATTGTAACCATATATTTTGACAAATAAATATTATAGAGGCATAATACATGAAATATTAAATGTTGCAGGAAAGATTGTTTTCGTTTTGTTTTTTAATATACAGAATTGACTTCTGTAGCATGACGAGACCACACTTGTGCTCTCGATGTGGAAAAAAAAATAGGCACAATGCAGTGTCACTTGGGTAGCTGTTACTTACATGGATGTGGTGGACACTTCACAGAAATGACTTTGAGTCAGCGTTGACTCACAGCATTAAAAAAAATTTATGCAATATCTAATTATTTTAATCTGATCCTTTAAAATAGCTTGAAGGATTTTATTTCCATACAGCGCACGTCACTTTTAAACTGACAATAAGCATGAATCATTTCATTTCACCAGTTAATTAGTTTAGTAACAAGCTACTGAAAATAGAAGCTTTGAAGTAGTCTTTCAATCATTTCTGTCTGAGTAGATGTATTCTTTTTTTTTTCTTTTTTTTTTGAGACAGAGTCTCCCACTGTTGCCCAGGCTGGAGTGCAGTGGCACGACCTTGGCTCACTGCAATCTCCACCTCCCAGGTTCAAGCGATTCTCCTGCCTCAGCCTCCCAAGTAGCTGGGACTACAGGTGTGTGCTACCACGCCCGGCTTAATTTTTTGTATTTTTAGTAGAGACGGGGTTTCATTGTATTAGCCAGGATGGTCTTGATCTCCTGACCTCGTGATCTGCCCGCCTCGGCCTCCCAAAGTGCTGGGATTACAGGTGTGAGTCACTGTGCCTGGCTGATGCATTCTAAAACGAATGAGCAATCATTAAGTCCTGGTGTAAATTGCTGCAAAATGAACAAATGAGTAAACAGCAAATGCAGAATCACCCTTTTCTTTCTGTGAGATCCTTTTCAACAAGACAGTGACTCAAGAATCTGCCTGCTTAAAAATTCAGCAGAACTACTTGAGGAAATAAGTAGCAATTTTCCTCCCTTAATCTAATCACCAGGATTTTTATTTGTGGTTTGCAAGCCATAGTTTCAAATGCATGGTCTTTGTACTACATTTTTAAAAAGTTATCTGGAAGCCTTCTATCCAATTATGATACATTCTTTTTTTTTTTTAAGGATGTAGCTATGAATAAAACATTTTAGCTTTTTCCTTTGGCTGATGTCAGAAAAGCATTCACAGAAGAGATGACAGCAAAGCAGAATTTTGAAAGATGAATTGCAGTCAAATACAATTTTCACTGTAAGGTGGGTGTGACTTGGGAAATAGATGTTTTCAGGAATAACCTAATCAGTTAACTCAAGATCCTCCCCACAGCCACCACTCAAAAGGACTTGCTGGCAGTGTGCAAGCCTGATTCTACATCAGCCACTAGACAGAGCTAATCAATATCTCCTAACCTCTATTTACAGAGTAGCTGAGTGTTTAATAGGCTTTGGAGGGAAAGAGAGAATATGAGAGAAGGAATCAGGAGTTTTTGAGTTAAGTATCAAAACACAGTAAAACTGATTTTATATGATATTTTTCTTATCAAGAATCTCTATTAATTAGCTTTTTAATGTTTTTCAAAGAATCAATTTATGTTCCTGTCAACCTGGAGGCACTTTAAAATACATGTAATGTCAGAGTCATCAAAAAGAAACTAAACAATGTTCTGTAGAGATTTAACATTAATATGTCTCATTAAATTTTAATACCCTAAGATCAACTAATCTACTTTTGATAAAATCTATTTTAGTGTACACAGGGAGAAAACTTCAGTTGTGAGTCTGAGGTCTGCTCAAGACCACTTGTCACTCACTGACCAAGTCACAGTTCTTCTGATCCTCAAGTTACTTATTTGTAACATAAAGGGCTTACTTTACCTATTTGTTAAGTAACTGCTCCATCTTAAAAAAAAAAAAAAGAAACCTACAAGTTTCTAAAATTACTTTATAGCAATAAAATTTTGCAAAACTACTCCATAAAGTACTGTTTTTTTTATTTTATTTTATTTTTTTTTTTGAGACGGAGTCTCACTCTGTCGCCCAGTCTGGAGTGCAGTGGCGCAATCTCGGCTCACTGCAAGCTCTGCCTCCCGGGTTCACGCCATTCTCCTGCCTCAGCCTCTCCTAGTAGCTGGGACTACAGGCGCCTGCCACCATGCCCGGCTAATTTTTTGTATTTTTAGTAGAGACGGGGTTTCGCCGTGGTCTCGATCTCATGACCTTGTGATTCTCCCGCCTCAGCCTCCCAAAGTGCTAGAATTACAAGCATGAGCCACTGTGCCCGGCCAAAGTACTGTTTATCAGGACTAGTATTCTCTCTATCATAACTTACTGCTAGGAATTAATGCTGCCCAAACAAAGCTGAATCAACTAGATTATATAAACTACTCTATAAATTTAGTATGATTTCAGTAAAAATTTGTGTAAGGTTTATGAAATTATGCGAAATGCTGATCATAAAATTGATAAAGAGTAAAAGACCAAGAAAAGTGAAGACAGTTTTGAGTAATAGCTAATTATTGAGTACTGACTATTTGTTAGCCATAATGCTTTACATAAATGAGCACATTTAACTTTTGAATGAACACTATGATATAAAAATCATCAAAACCTTCATTGTGCACAAGAAGAAACTGAGAGTTTAAGTAACTTGCCACTGTCATACTGTGAACAGAGGATAGAACTGGGATTTGAATTTGGCTATGCTAGCTGTAAATATTATGTATATGCCAATAAATTATACTGCCCGTATACTACAGAAAAGCAGACTTTACTTACCAAGTAAGTTGAAATTAATATATTATAATTTTGGCACAGGAAAAGGCAAATAGAGAAATGGATGTAAAGAGGTAGCTCAGAAGCAGATCTGTATGGATAGGGCAGTTCAGAATATACCAAAGGTGATGGTCTTACAACCACATTACTGAAGAAGTGACAGATTATTCAATAAATAATCCCCTAAACATTGCCTATTCAAATGAAAAAAAAAAACATAAATGAGTACTTTACCTTATATGGAAAAATATAACTCAGAATAAATATCTAATTTAAAAGAGTAGCTATAGACCTAGAGTAAAAAGCATTTCTTCAGTAATACACCCACGCCAACAACAACAAATAAAAAGTATGATTCATTTTACCACACTGATGTTTAATATAGCTGTATAACAAACTATATATGTATATACTATATATAGTTAAACCATAAATGATGCACTGCAAAATTATATTTGCATTGCCTATAACTAACCAAGGTTTAGTGTCTGAATGCATAAAATGTTGCTATGTCGTAACAAAAAAAATTAATAAAATAAATCTAGAATTTGGACAAATCACAGAAGGAAAATCTTAGTTGCTAATAAACGTTTTACAAACTCAATATTACTAGAAATTAAGGAAGTGTTTATTAAAGCAATGAGATATAATTTCATATCTATAAAATTGACAAAAATGCAAATAAACATGTATATAATAATACTTAATGGGCACGGACTTGGAGAAGCAGAACCTTGCCAACACTACTAATAGGCATGTGTACAAGAATAACCACTTTCAAGAACAATTTAGCAGCGTCCACCAGAGATAGGCAACCACATACACTAAGAATTAGCAATTCTTTGTGCATAAATAGCAAGTGAAGAATTATTTTAATATTAAAAAATGAAACAACCTAAATTTTGAGTAATAGAGAAATGAATTAATAGTCAATTACACTATATTTTTCTAATATCCAGAAAATTACATAATATGAAGTTATTAAAACACTATATCTATAGTATTAACATAGATAAATCTTGAAAAAATAACAGAGTAAAAGCAAATTAAAAAGGAATATGTATAGTATAATATCATTAACATAAATTTGAGAAACATACTAATTAATGCTGTGTTTGTGAATATGTGATTACAGATATAAATTTGGACATACATGATAAAAAGAGGGCCTTCAATTTTACTCTAATATTTTAGTTCTTTTTAGAATAATTTACTTTCTTTTTAAAAATTAATATTGTAAAAGACCAAACTGTGTTAAATGTGGATGGCGGATACAGAGTGTCTACTATGGTATACCTTTGCTGTATCTTTTAAATATTTCACAATTTAAGCAAATTAAAATTTAAATAACTTTCAGCTAAATGGAAGTAATGCAAATTTTACAGTTTTTGCTTTTCTCTGGTCTATGTGGAAGACTGAAAACAAACTTTTTTTTAATAGCACCATCATTACCTAGAGCATAAGATTTGATTTTCACAAAGATATTTTGAAATTTACACATCGAAAATTGAAAAATTCAATGAGCCTCCAAAATCTGTAGAATAGAGTATTATGTCTAAGTACATTTCTTGACTTGGAAACGCAATGTAAAACAAAAGGGTAAAGACATATAATTATCAAGTAGATTTTAACATTTTTTAAAATGCCACATTCTTACTTACATATTTTAATTATAAGTATATACACTTTGATTTTTTATTTAAAAATGCAATGCCAATATGTTGGCTTAAAAATTGCAACCTCAGAGATGTGATCTTATTTGGTAAAAATTGCAGTGAGTGGGACCTCAGAGATGTGATCTTATTTGGCCGAAGGGCCTTTGCAGATGTTATTGTTAAGATGAGGTCACACTGGATTAAAGTTGGCCATAAATCCAATGAGTGGTATCCTTGTAAGAACAAGAGAAGGCCTGGTGCGGTGGCTCATGGCTGTAATCCCAGCACTTTAGGAGGCTGAGGCGGGCTGATCACAAGGTCAGAAGATCAAGAACATCTTGGCCAACATGGTGAAACCCCACCTGTACTAAAAATACAAAAAAATTAGCCGAGCATGGTGGCACGCGCTGGTAGTCCTAGCTATCCTGGAGGTTGAAGCAGGAGAATCGCTTGAACCTGGGAGGTGGAGATTGCAGTGAGCTGAGATCACTCCACTGCACTCCAGCCTGGGCGACAAGAGCGAAACTCTGTCTCATAAAAAAAAAAAAAAAAAAAAAAAAAAGAAAGAAAATTGGAACAGGAGAAGACACAGAGAGACAAAGAAGGAAGAAGGCCCATGTGATGACACAGGTAGAGAATGGAGTGATGCAGCTACAAACCAACAAATTCCAAGGACTTCCAGGAACCACCAGAAGCTAGGAGGGTGGTGTGGGACAGATTCTCCTCAGAGCCTCCTGAAGAAATCAACTCTGCTGACATCTTGATTTTGGACTTTTGGCCTCTTGAATTGTGAAAGAATAAATTTCCATTGTTTTTAAGCCATAACTAATACAAATATCATTGCCTAATAAACTGAACTGGAGTTGCATGGAAAAATAACTTATTCTAGGACTGACACACAGACAATATAAGCCTAGAGTATCATCTTGTAGTGAAACACACACACACAAAGCAGAGATGGGGTCATGTCAAAGTGACTCAGAAGCCAATATGAGGAGGCTCCTAATAGCAAGAGTTGGAATGACTTAAATAATGAATAATGATAATATTAGATTAAAATGCAAAAACAAAATAAATCTCCATGAAGCCATACTAATATAAACTATAAAAAAATTGTGAATAAATTAAAAATAGGAGAGAAGAAAGAAATCTTTCTCATGAAGAATTTCAGTTAATCTATGTAGAATTAATTGCATTAGGTAAGTTCCACTGATGAATGCTAAAATTAGTAGGTAAAGATTAAGGAGAACAAGATCTTTGCATAGCCCCAAAGTTTCTCCCACAAATTTATTAAGTATAGTGTGGTTTTACTGTATTTCCACAAGTTATTTGATATCATTTCTTCCAAGAAGTGTAGCTGAATTCTCATTTACTTTAGTTTGGGCTGCACTTAGTGACTTGTTTCTAGTACATGGAACACAAAAAGAGAAAAATAGAAACTTTAGAGTAGGAAAATCTGACAAACACCCACCTTAACCAGTGGCCAATGTAAACCTCACCATTGATAAGTCTTGTTGATATCACATTATCCCAACATGATGCAATGAGAAGGGTACATAACGACTGAGATATTCCTCCCCCAAATTCAAAACCTTCATCGATTTATTAGAAAATATCAGACATATCCAAACTGAGGAATATTTAAATAGTATCTGCAAAAGTGTCAAGGTCACGAAAGACAAAGACTAAAAAATTGTCATACATTGAAAGAGACTAAGGAGAGATGGCAACTAAATGCAACGTGGTATCCCGGATTAGATACTGAAATGGAAAAAAGGCATTAGTGAAAATGGTGAAATCCAATCCAAGTTGAAGTTTGAATTAACAATATTATAATTACATTAATTTCTTAGCTTTGATAAATATGTTATAGCAATGTAGGATATTAAAAATAAAGGAATTTGAGTGAAGAGTATGTAGAAATTCTCTACTATTTTTGTAACTCTCCTATAGATTTAAAATTACTTCAAAATAAGATGTTTAAAATGTGTTTTACTGAAACTTTGATATATAATTAATTTCAGACTTTAAAATCTCAAACATCATCTTAATTAGCTATGTGGTTAATCGAAAACTTAGTCAAGTAAATAATTTGTTCAAGGTTATAGAGCATATTAGCAATAGAGAAAAAAATTTACGAAAGATTACAAGCCTATTTCTAAAAAAGTAAAAAATAGTTTCTTTGCAAAATAAACTAGAGTCTCTAAAAATGCGTATGTTGTAACACTTCAGAAAGTCTTGTCCAAAATGAGTTTGCAAGTTTTTAATAGTTTCCAAAGGATCCTGGATGTCATATTTAACCTAGAGTTCTATTAAAAATTCAGGATAGTTTAATTCAAGACTTTAAAAAGTATTGTTAAATTTTATATTTCTCTACAATAGGGCATAGAAGATTTATGAATAATTTCAAAGGATATGGCCCTTACGATTGAGTGAATGAATTCATACTGAAATGTTTGATTAAAGTGAGAGAAAGGACGAGTAGTTGCTAAAGTTCTTAAAAAGGTTTAGAATGGTCTGCAAATTATTCAAAACATATTTAGGTAGCCCAGTGCTTATGGAATACTTTGAAAACATATTTCATTTAGAAATAATTCTACCTCTATATCATAGTAATTTTTCTTTTTAAAACATTTTTACAATAAATTTTCTCAGAGTCTTAATGTCTAGTTACTGTATTTTGGATGAAAGAAACAACCAAATTAGAAATTTAGTGATTGATTTTCAATAAGGAAACTGAGCTCTAACAAGATGAATATGTCAAGTCATAGCTGGGATTCTCAAAACTTATTCTGCATACAGAAATGATTGAAAATGTTTATTTGCAAATTATCTTTTCTACAATTTATTTGGGGAAAAAACAGTCAAAAGTTAAAATTCTGTTTCAGTAAACAAGGAATAATTCTAGGCAACGACAAATTTTAGCTCCATACTCATTCACAGAATTTTATGGTTTCTTCTAACTCTTGGCTCCCTAGATATTTTGATTGATAGGTGATTTTTTTTCTATCTGTGATTTGTGGCTGAAAGTGACTGTTTGTGATATAAAGTATGCTGCCAACTTACCAGTTTTCACTTTTCCTTCCCATCCCCTCCAAATACACCCAATCAAGTACTTTTATAATGGAGTCCTCAAGTGGTTTCCAACACACAGTATCTAACTTGTAAGAGCAGTGTAAAAATGCCTATTAAATGAAGAAAAATGAGCATGAGTTTTTATCCTACTTTCTGAAAAACTTATGTGGACATAAAGAGAATATTTCTTTACTTTGAAGTGCTGCTAGTTTTTCCTTACAATGCTCTGATAGTCTCTTTATATATACTTTGTTTTGATTGATTGAAATGGGCATCTTAGTTTTTTTACTCTGAGACATTTTTCATACTGTTCATTTTCTAGTAAGATGAAACTCTCTGTGTTATTATTGATTTATCTCTACAGAGGCTATAAGCTTTAGTTTTGTATATTTTCTGTTTAAATCTTTTCCATTTATTGAGAAGGGACTAAGGCCAATTACTATACAATTAGAGATTGTAAACCAAAATGCCTGAAAGAGCCAGGCTGAAAATATAAGTGCAACAGCAAGAATTTCCTCTGGTATATCCCCTCCTACATGCAGCAACACTACTTAGGTATAGCTGAATGTTGCCATGAAGGAAGGCATTCCTAACATTGGCAGATGTTCCAGTTTATCAGGTTGTGCGAGAAATCAGTATTTTTCTTCAAAATCTCCTGATTCTTCAGTGCTAACTTAATGTTTCTTTTAAGTGACTCAAGCCAAACTATAGCACATTTGTAGTTTAAAATTGGCTGATCAGCAATTTGGGCCCATCAATAATTTATAATTATATTTATAGCAGTTCTTTACTAATACATAGGGAGTCGAAGCTGAGGACTTCCCATCCCTTTCAAGTCTTTTTGAAAAGTCAAATAAAAAGAAATTTGTTAAGGACTAATACATGTTGGAGGAAACATTTCTAAAAATCTAAGGATAGATGAAACCTACTGCAATATTTTTCAATTATGTTTTGAGAACCTTAGAGTTCTGAGATATGTTAATAGATGTTAAACAATGTAGATTCTGAAGCATAGGTGTGTGGAAATTTTTTAGTTAAGCATGGCTTTTTACTGTATATTTAGAACCTTCTAGAATCTTTAATATTCCAATATTAGAATATTTTTCCTGAATTCCCTTGGGTCATTTGAATTAAAATATCATCTAAAAAATGTTTCATTTCACTTTATATAAGTACAACCAATTATAGTGAGAATAACAGATAAAGGAGAAAATTTTCTCATACACCTGTCAGAAAATAGAATTTTATATACAAGGCCAGTAATATTGCAAAAAGAAAAATCACACAAGTTTTCCCACACTAATTTTATGTTTTCTGTATAGTTGATTCTTGTTTGATTGATCTTAGGTTAGTAGTATACTGTTTTGAAGACATCATCTGGACTAAGAGTGATGAAAATGCTGCCTCAGTGCCTCAGAACAGACTAACAGGTGGGTGCTCATGGCAGTGCCATCTTCCACTGGGAATCCTGTACTTATAAGATGGTATGTGAAGTATCAATTGTCAAGAGCACATGGCACAGTCTTTTACTGTGGCTATCATTCTTCAAAACTAAATAGTTCTGGTTAATTTATTATAGTAATGAACAATATAAGAATGGAGGATTATAAAATCATGTTTGGGGATATTATAATAATAAACTATTTAACATATTTTTAGTTACTGATTACCCTGAAGGCAATAACATATTATGGATAGTGATGACATCAACAAATTTTTAATGCCTTCTGACTCATCCAGTAAACTGTGTTTCACAAATGCCATCAATCAACAAAGGTATTGTTAAACCATGAAACAATATATTCTATAATATCAACTTAATGACAATTATTATGCCAATCTTTGCACATGAACGTGTGTATGCATCCATTCAGCCTGAAAAATACACTGAAATTTATTCATTTGAATAACATTTTATATTTACGTAATAGACCTGGGGAACGTTTAGCTCCTTTATTTGATTTGACAGATGTATCAGTCAGGGTTCTTGAAACAGAACCAATAAGATAGACAGATAGATAGGAAAGAAGATATTTATTATGAGGGATTGTGACGTGATAACAGAGGAGAGGCTGAAAAGTCCCACAGTCTACCATCTGCAAGGTGAAAGCCCAAGAATGCAGGTGGTATAGAGCCAATCCAAGCCCAGAGGCCTGAGAACAAGGGTAGCCATTGGTGTAAGTCCCAGTCCAAGTCCGAAGGCCCAAGAACCAGAAGCATTGATGTCTGAAGGCAAAAGAAGTTGGATGTCCCAGCTCCACAAGAGAGCAATTTCACCCTTCCTCCACTTTTTTGTTCTATTCAGGACCTCAGTGGATTGAACAATGCCCATTGACATTTCAGGAGAGTGATCATCTTTACCTCTACCAGTTCAAATAGTGATCTCTTCCCCTCACAGACAAGCACCCAGAAATAATGATGTTTTACCAGCTATCTGGGCATCCTTGGGGAAAGAGATGCCCATCTGGTTAAATCAAATAACCATTACAGCAGACTTTCCCATATTGTGGCTAAATGAAAAGACAGCTCATAACAGTAGTGAACTAATAAAAATGGGAAATACCAAACATATCTAGTTACATATAGTCTCCATTACTTTCGAAGCTGAGAGAGTAAAACTTGGTGCTATCCGATGGCCAAAAGGTAATCTCCCAAAAATTGTATGTAAAAAAAAAATCAGTTAGATTATTCTGAATTTGAGGCCTGACAGCCCATGTTATGTACAGCTATGAAAGTAAGTCATAAATATCCACAGCACAAGAAGAAATGACTACAGTCCTTGTTTAGCATGAGAATATTCAAAATAAACACAATAGCAAGTAATAATGTTTAAGAATTCTAGCTATTTTCAAAAGCATGAAACTTGTGCACAATAACAAAACCAAAAAGGTTAATAGTCTGTTGGGAAGTAAGAGTGCCCTGATGATAAAAAGAATATGTGCTATCTGGATAAATAAGTAGGCCTGGGGTGCCTTTAGGCCACTGCCTGTTAACACCAGACAGAGATCAGTTGTCTTCCAAACTATTGGGTTTTTCTTTTTATCATTCATAAACTTTGTTGAATAATAATAGCCTATATTTATGTTTGTGTTTAAATGTACATGCAACACATCAGTGCAAATATGCAAATCTTGTCAGCATAAATATTTCTACTACATTAAAGCTAGTGTTTTCTTAGTTGACAATAGTTTTACAAATAGCAAAAATATTTTATAAAACATGCATATGAGTTAAAACCATGCTTGGCGACCTAGATTGTTCTCAATCCCTTTTTTTTTTCTTTTCTAATTTTAAGTGTCTTAATTCTCATACATTAACTCAACCTTTTATTAGTCCAAGGTCTTAAAGTTAATTAATTGTATTAACATTATAATATAAGTTAAAACTATCAAACAAGAAAATTACTGTATAGATCAAAAATTTTTTGAAAAAATGACATTTAATTTTTTACCCAGTTAGTGAAAGCAGAAAAAGAGGTGAACATTGTCTGAGATTTACAAGAGCAAATACTTTTTTAAACATCTTATTGTAATTCAATTTATTTAAACAAATATGCGTACATTCCCATGAATTTAAGTAGCTTGATCATTTACAGGATTTATAAAAACAGTGAGGAAAATTTAGGAAGTTCAAGGAAATGAAAAAAAAAAAAACACAAACCAAACATAAAAGAAGATGTGGCATTTGCATAACATTTTAAACAGTGGTAGGATCAAAGATCACAGAGAAAACATCCAGCTATTTTTACAAAAAATTATTAAACTGATTCATATTGTTTAAGGATTTTCCTTAACTGGGAATAGTATACGAACTTGGATTTGTATAATTATTTTTTCATTTATTTTACAATATATTAAAATGTTTGTTTATTTTATTTGTGGCATTTTATGACTATTAGTTGCTATAGTTTTGATTTTTTCTTGTTTGTTTCTTAAGTAATAATCAGCCATTGTTATCACAGTTCAGTTTTTCTAAGCTAGCAGCTCCCGTGACAGAATTTTTTCTTTTTAAAAAGCAGATATTTTTCTTCTGTCTCCAAGAAATTCTCTAAAATATTTTTCTTTTGCTCCCTTATCTTAGATACATATGAATACCTATTTTTACAATAGAGCTTTTTAAAATATGAGTGATTACATTAATATATTAATCTATTGCAGAGATAGACAAGTGTATATAAATCTTTTTTGATCAATTAATACTTCATATTCTACAACAGAAGAATAGTATCAAACTCTTTGGCAGGTTAGAGGTAGCCTTTTTCTGAAGATTGTAACACCTCTTCTCAAGGGCTGAGAACTGGGGAAGGAATCTTAGTCCACATAAATGGCTGAAGGAAAGAGTTGATGGACAAAACATATTTATCTTTGTTTTACATACGCCATTTTCTTTAGCCCTGTCAGACCGTGGGTCAAACTATGGCCTCAAATCTAAAATGTAATACTTTGTTACCAAAACATAAAGCTTTTAATCATATCCTGACTTGACCCATTTGTATATTTCTGTGGAAGTCACCTACTTTCTATTTTAAAAATGAGAATAAAAGCACTCTTTGACTCTTTCAATGTTTCATATAGCTCAGTGACAATAACGAAAGGTAATAAAGTTGCTGGACAAAGCAGATGTGAAAGGACATGTCTTTTGCCTGTCTGATATCTGAGTAGTCAAGATTCAAAACATACACTGAGGCTGATTCCAAATGTTATACAAGCCGGACATTGCTTAGCTTTATAGCAGAAATCTTTCACGTTCAAGTTCTGCAAACCCAGTTTTAAATCTTTAAACATTTGTACACATGTATTTCTTTTTGATAGTGCATATGTCTGTTTTTTAATTACTTATTTTCAATTGCATATCCCTACAGTGTACACATGGGAGAGATTTGTATACCCAATAAATCCCTAAGACAGACTCCCTGGGAAAATTGTACATACATTCAAAGGCACAATGGTAACAAATAAGTCATTTATTGTATTTAATAAAGTTTCTTTTATAAAGTGCAGGGAGAGATCTGGTATCATCTGGCAATTCAGCCATGAGTCAAAACTTAATACAGCTGCAAACACATATGCAAACAACTTCTGCAGGCAAGGCGAAAGCAGACAAGTTGAGAATTACTTTTACAGTCAAATAAAAATAATATCAAGGATGCTGGACATGATAAGAGCAACTTTTTCACTTATGCAATTGAGACTGGACCATGATCTTTATAAAATATCTGCCTTCATGATGCAGTTTTGAAGATGTGTTTTGGTTACAGGAAATACATCAGAATCTTATGAACACCGAAACAGCATAGGTGGGCACCAACTTCTCTGCCCTTCCTATTACCAGAGAGGACCAGGCATCCATTAAGGCAGAAATCACTCGGATTGGTCTGAAACCAAATCTATCCTGGACACCAAATGACCATGAATCTGGCTCAATGGGGGTAAAAATTGTTTTGCTGCATGGTGACACTAACCCTTATCACACTTGGAACCAAGGGAGGCAGGACTGGCATAAGAGGTTTATAAAATATACTCCTTTACTTAACTATGTTGTGTGTTTTATGTGAATATTGCACTGGGACACCCACAATGTAAATTGACAAAATATAAATCTCATAGACAATATTTTTAAAAAGTGAGTGGAGTTTTACTTGCAATAATAAAATATGTAAAAATGCAAATGAGTTCAGCTTTTAGAACAATTGAGATTCCAGAATAAAGAAGGCTTTACGTATTGTTCAAATTATTGTAAGACAGTAGAAAATTCTGATGTAATGTTGTGTGGATAAATCTGAATAAAAAGCAGGAGTTTTAGCCTTAGGTTAAGACAAAACGGAATCCTGGCTTATTTTAGGATGTAAAGCTTTTCAAATGATCCTGAAATTCATCTTATCTTTCATAATGCAGGGCTTCTCTGAATAGGAGACCTTTTTCCACATCATGGTAATTGACATGTTTTAGAGCACAAAGGGAGAAAGGCAAAAGCAAAATGCTCAGTTGTATTATTACAACTTGAAAATATATTTAAGTTTAAAATTTTGGAGCTTATGCAATTGCTAAGTCTCATATCTTAGCTTAATGGAAAACACAATAGATGCATACACATGTTGATAGCAATGTTACTCAAGAGAGGCACAAGGTGGAAGCAACCCCAGTGCCCACCAATAGATGAATGGATACACAAATTGTGGTATACACATACAATAAAATATTATTCAGTTTTTCAAAAGAAAGGTAATTCTGATACATGCTACAACATAGATGAACCTTTGAGACATTATACTAAATGAAATAAACCGGTCACAAATAATGTATGATTCCACTGATAAAAAGTATGTAAAGTAGTCAAACTCATAGAAATTAAAATAGTGGTTGCTGGGGGTATGGAGAAGAGAGAATGGGAGTTCTTTAGTGGGTACAGAGTTTCAATTTTGCATGATAAAAAAGCTAAAATTGGTTGCATAGCAGTTTGAATTATACTTAACACTGTTTAACTGTACACTTAAAATGGTTAAGATAATAAACTTTATGTTATATGTATTTTATCATAATTGAAAAAGATACAATATTCTTACCACAAAATAGTAGCATCTTGTTATGGTTTTTAATATTATGCATATACTATTCAAGGTAAATTAATATAATTATAATGATAAATTAAGTTATAATTAACTTACCCTGCATAGTATATGCATAACATTAAAAAGATTGTTCTTTTCTAATCTGAACAAAATTATATTTTTTAAACATAAGAAATAATTTTTCAAGTGTAACACTGTTAGATGAGTAGATGCACATTTATAGACAGAGGCCTTTTTGAACCAAAGAAAATTCACTCTTTGTCACTTATCACTAGACAACAAAAGTGGAATACGGTAGTTCTATCTTGTGCACAGTGAAACTTAAATAGTAGTTCTTTATGGAGTTAAAAAGAAAACCAAAAGTGTATTTTGAATATTGATGGTCACTGTAAACTAAATTAGATGTTACAAAATCAGTTGGAAATTAAAGCATGGGGAATCCTGCTAATAGAAAATTAATATCTGGCTTTTTGTTGTTCCTTTCTATCTTCCTTCCTTTTTAAGTTGTCTTAGTGTCTAATATCAAAATAAGAAAATAAAATGAATAAGACAATGTATTGTCATTGGAATAAGAGTGAGAAGGTGAAATAAGATTTATTGAAGTTTACAAGGCTTTTAATTCATTTTTATAGATTAATATCTATTAAATCTTATCAAGGTTTCTAAACTTAAGCATTCTTTTTATGCCCCATCATAACCCCTGTTAGCATCACCTCTACATACACATAATCACTTTCTGAACTCCACCTTCTTTTTTAAAAAGTAGTAAATTCTATTTAAAGAAAGAACAAATCGCCACTATAGACATTTTCCCACTATAGAAATTTGCCCTTTCCCCTTTCACCCACTCAAACTTTGATAAGAAATGAATTGAAAGACATACTAGTTGTAGATTTTCACTCATACAGACACATGTGCACAGCATTACTCTCCAAAGAGAGACCAGGGGAAGCAAAAACTCATTTGATTGATGCCGGGAATCTCTCTCATAAACTCTCAAGATGACAGTTTTGTGACAGCATCTCAAAGAACTTAGGCCAAATTAGTACTCCTAAAATTTGTAGAACAGAAAAGGGATATTGTGTGGTTTTATTTTTTATAATGATAACATATAACATTTACTTTGCCAGGTGTAGCACTCTTGGTTGACAGTTTATTTTTGTTTTCTGCACATTGAATATATTACTCCACTCCCTCCTTTCATGCGAAGTTTCTGCTGAGAAGTTTGCTGATAGCCTTACCGAGCTTCCTTTGTATGTGATGAGTCTCTTTTCTTTTGTTGCTTTCAAGGTTCTTTGTCTTTGATTTGTGACAGTTTAATTGTAATGTCTCTCGGAGTGTTTCTCTTTGAATTGATCTTCTTTGGGATCTTTTGAGCTTCATGAATCTAGATGTCCATAGTTTTTTCCAAGATTTGGGAAATTTTCAGGCATTATTTCCTTAAATAAACTTTCTGCTCTCCTTTCTTCTTCTGAGACTTCCATAATTTATATATTTGTGTGCTTGGTCATGCCCAATAGGTCTCTTATGTGTTTTTCACTTTTTTCTTTTTGTTCCTCTAACTGACTACTTTAAAATGGTCTGTCTTCAAATTCACTAATTCTTTCTTCTACATAGTTTAGTCTACTGTGTAAGCTTTCCGCTTAATTTTGCAGTTCTGTCACTGCTCTCTTCAGCTCCAGGATTTCTATTTTTTATGGTTTCTATTACTTTATTAAAATTTTAATTTGGTCCATATATTGTTTTCCTAATTTCATTTAGTTGTCTATCTGTTTTAATGCATCTCATTAATCTTAGATCTTCATTTCTTTCATGTTGGCTACTAGAGCTTTATTAGTTTCCTTTCATGGTATCATGCTTGCCTGATTGATTGTTATCCATGCAGCTTTATATTAGTCTGTGTATATGAAGAAGTAAACACCTGCCCTAATCTTTACAGATTAGTTTTGGCAGGTAAACCCTTCTATACAGTGTCTAGACTGGTTTTCTCCAGGGTTCTATCAAGCAGGGTTGGAGTCAGGTCACATTAGTCCTGCTGTTAAATCCACTGTTGGCTGGCCTGTTATTAGAAGCATGAATGAGCATGGATCTTATTTGATCCCTGATAGAATGGGACTGCCTCCAGGAGCCTGGTCAGCAGGGTGGATGCTGGAATGAGGGTATGCTTCAGGGTCCACAAATAACAAGCCTGTTACCAGGTATGTGGCTTGGTGTAGCTCCCTCTGGGTTCTAGATTGGGGATCTTAGTGGATCACTGGGTGGGTCCATGGGTAAGCAGGTCTGGCCCTGGACCATGGATTAGAGTGGCTGGAGCCAATTCATAGGGATGCTTCAGGATCCACAGCCAAGATTGAGGTTTACAGGCCAGACTCTGGAGGCATAGATGAGAGTGTCTCATGGTGGATCCGTGGGTGGACAGTAGTGGTCCTGGACAATGACTGGAAGGAGATAAAACTGGGTTGTAAGAGATCCTTTTAAGAACCACAGCCAGGACTGAGGTTAGTGGGCCTGTCACCAGAGGCATGAATAGATGTGACTCCTCCAGGTACTTTAGCAATGGTTCTTGTAGCATGACCAAGACCAAATGGGGCTGTAGCTGAGTCCACTGGGGATTGGGCCATTCCTGAGTCCAAAACTAAGACCATCATCCGTGAGTCTGCTACCTGGGCATGGGTCTGCACTCTCAAAACAGCCTTCCCTGGTCTTGAGCTCCAGGAGGATTTTGCACCCTCCTATGTGAATCCCAAAGTTCCCTCAAAGACATGCTTGCCTGTGGCTGGCTGTCAAATTATTGTTGCTATGAGGAGATAAGAGTGAGGGATCTCCTGTACTGCCAAATTGATGATGTCACTCCAAAAAGTAATCGATCTTAAACTTCTTCCTAAACACTATTGCATGAGTAGTAGAATGTCTGCCAGTTGCGTTTTGTATATTTTCTCTACATGGCTAATGACCAAAAACAGAAATAATAACTTCTGAATATATAATGCTAGAGGTTTTTTCTATTCACAACCATATATAGAGTTTTGAAACTTTTTTTAGTTATTATTAGTACTACTAATAAATTTGTATTATTTGTACTTCCTTTACTTTCTCTACATTTATTTTTTATTTACATAATTGTTTCTTCTTCCTTTCTCTTTTTCATTCAAGTTGTCTTGCTTTTGCTTGAGCATCCTATGAATCTGCTTCTATAGATTATAACATTCCCCCATAATGTCTACTTTCTTCTTTCACGTCCTGATAACCACGATTGATTCATTTCTCTACCAGCTCAGGGAAACATTGTCACATGTTCAGCTGTCTTTTTCTAGAGAAACTAATAAAAATAATTAATAATAAAAATAATGTTATACAATCTAAAATGTTTCAGATAACATCTTTTGCTTTACCCCCCAGTTTATCTCTAGATATGTCATCGTAATCACTCTCTTCATGTTGGCAAACATCTCTTTGAGCTGTTACCGTTTTAAAATTCTCAGCGTGGATGTTTGAAACTTTGAATTCTCTCATCTCACATTCTTATATAACTGAATTTACTGTTGTCTATTGTAATTGACAGCAAATTTATTTCCAGTAAGGTAGACATAAAACAACTGAATTATGTTAGTGGATTGAAATTACAGGTTCTAATAATATTCCAGGCTAAAGAATTTACCAATGTTGGACAAATCGTGGTATATACACACTATGAAATACAATTAAATAGAATTAACTATTTAATTATTAAATAGAATAAACTACTGATTAATTAATTAATTAAATAGAATAAATTACTTATAAATATAATTTATCAGTATAAAATTAATTTATAATTAATTAAATAGAATAAATTACTGATAAATATAACATGAGTGAATTTAAAAAGTATTATGCTAAGTGAAAGAAGCCAACCAAAAAAGACCTCACACTGCATGATTTTATTTACATGAAATTCTATTAAAAGCAAAAGTACATTGACAGCAAAAAGATCAGTGGTTGACTGTGGCTGACTGTTTTGGGGAGGTGGCTGGGGGTAACTGCAAATGGACATGAGAAAAAGTTTTTGGGGTGATAAAAATTTCTCTATCACAGTAGTATTGGTTATATGACTGTTTAGATCAGTCAAAACTCATAAAATCATAAATAAAATTGGTGAATTTTATTACTTGTCAATTAGATTTCAATAAAGCTGATTTTTAAAAATTCAACCAGCCAAACTGTTTTACATGATTTTAATTAATACAATGAAAGAAATGAAAATTTGGCCAGGCATGGTGGCTCACGCTTGTAATCCCAGCACTTTGGGAGGCTGAGGTGGGCGGATCACGAGGTCAGGAGATCGAGACCACAGTGAAATCCCGTCCCTACTAAAAGTACAAAAAAGTTAGCCAGGCGTGGTGGTGGGCACCTGTTGTCCCAGCTACTCGCAGAGGCTGAGGTAGGAGAATGGCATGAACACGGGAGGCGGAGCTTGCAGTGAGCCGAGATCACGCCACTGCATTCCAGCCTGGGTGACTCCGTCTCAAAAAAAAAAGACATGAAAATTTAAAGTTAGTAGGATAAATTTTATAAGGCAACTAACATCATGCTTGACATAAAATAAAAGCTTAGTAGAGACAAGTTACTCCTTCATTTCTGCAAAGCAAAAGCTACATATTGGTGAAATTAAGCCAAATGTTGCCATTTTGATTGGCTGGCACGATCTTTTAAAATTTAATACTTATATCACCAATTTTCAACCAAGAAAAAATGCAACTAAATGAGGGAAAAGACAGTTGTATCAACAAATGGTACTGGTAAAATGGAAAGAATGGAAAGATATATGGGGAAACAAAATGTACTTTGGCTATTTCCACTTCATACGCTTAAAAAATATTGAGATGGGGCCGGGCGCGGTGACTCACTCCTGTAATCCCATCACTTTGAGAGGCCAAGGCAGGCAGATCACCTGAGGTCAGGAGTTCTAGACCAGACTGACCAACATGGAGAAACCCCATCTCTACTACTAAAAAAAAAAAAAATTGAGATGGGTCTTAATCCTAAACATAAAAAGTTAAAACTTTACAGCCTCTAAAAAGAAGCATAGAAGAATACCTAAGTCATTTAAAATATGTATTTTAGGCAGAACAATAAAAATACTAACTGTAAAAGAAAAATTGAGAAGTTGGATTTTATCAAAATTTAAAAAATTAAAACTTTTGCTCACGGAAAGACATAATTGAGAAATGAACAGGGAAGTTACATACTGGGAGAAAACACTTGTAATATGTATAACTAGCAAGTGACTTAGATCTAGAATATATAAAAGACTACTAGCTCAATAATAAAAACAGAAACAACTGAACTAAAAATGGACAAAAAAATTGTGTGAAAGGCCCCCATGAGCACATGAAAAACTGTTCAACATAATTAATCATCACAAAATATAATTTAAGCTATACTTCATACCAATTAGAATGGCTAAAATGTCTGGCAGTTCAAATATGGGCAAGAATTTGCTTCTTGTGTAAAATGTTTCAACCACTTTGGAGAAGAGGCTTTTCCTCTGACTCAGCAATTTATTCATATTTATTTAAGAAAAATAAAAACATACACCCATAAGATAATAATGTTTACAGTATTTTTACTTATAATAATCAAATACTGGGAACAACATAAATGTCCATTTAAAAGGACAATGAGTAAATTGTAATAGGTTTACACAATAGAATAATACTTATCAGTAAAAAGAAACGTTACTGATGCACACAACTACATGGTCCACTCTAAAGCACAAATAGGTGACAGAAAGCCAGCCATATAAAGTCACATACCCTATGATTCCATGTATATGAATTTAAGCAAAGAAAACTAATCTATAGAGGTCAGAATAGTAGTCATCTGCCTGTGGAAGGAATTGATCTGGAAATTGCACAAGAATACTTGCTGGGGTGACAGAAAAATTCTGTATCTAGGTAGGCATATGAGATAAGTGTATGTACAAGTTTAAGTTCTGTGAACTTTTAAGTTTCTGTGAATTTTTAAACTTTTACTTTAATTTAAAAAATAGGAACTAACATACAAGTTAGCATAGATAGGCAGCTGTTGATATTAGTTACAGCATGGGAGATATTTTTCTTTTATATGTATATATCCGGGTCTCCTCTGTGACTTTATGTTCTCCGTTTGACCTCCTAAGTATATATATTTGTGTCTCCAAAGTTTAAATTATATGAATTCAACTCCTTTTCTTCCTGGTTTTTCACTGATTCAATCATATAAATGAGACTACAACTCAAAAGTGTAAATGTTGTCACTGAAATAACATGTTTGTTTAATTCAGTGAATAAGTGAATGAGTAAAACCAAGAGGCCAAATGTGGGAAAACACATGTTGAGTAAATAATATTAACAATGTAAAGAAATCATACAAATTTGCTTTTATATTTACAGATAACTTTAGCCAAAATGATTAAACTTTTTTCTTTTGATTTTTGGCACAAAGATGTTTTCTACATTTGCTTGTCTGATGGGTTTGCTTGTGGTTGTAATTATACCTACTTAGACTGAGGATCCATATACATTTAGTAAGTAATGCACATTGCTACAGAGTATTATAGAAGAAAGAGCCTAGGCCCATTCTACTCCTTAATGACTCCATGGCTCATTAGGGTTGGTGGCCTAGGTCCATTCTACTATTTAATGACTCCATGGCCCTAGGGAAATAAGTTGTCTGTCTTAGTTTCTTTATTTGCAAAATTAATTAATTAGTCAGTAGCCTTCTAAATTTGATATTCGGGGATTATATGAAGATTTTATTTCCTTAGCAATTACATACAGTTTTTTTCCCTCAAAGGAAATTTCACAAAAATTAAAATGGCAGGAAATTTGAGGAAAATGAGAACACTAGTAATTAATAACAACAATAATTTACTGTGTCATGCTTGGCTACTTACTTCCATATATACATAAGACCATTCATTGTTTATAGATAGACAAAAATAGTCATGTTCAAGCTAGCTTAGTGGAATAGAAATTGGTGCTAATGCAGCCAAGGCACAGATTGTCTTATATTTTGTTCATAATCTGAATAAATAAACAGTTGTTTTATAACTATATTTGATTGTCATTAGGTAAGTGAAATAAGTCATCACCCCTCAAGGAGATTCAATTTGATTAAACTAATATTTTGTATGTGCTAGATACTATTGTAGTATTTAGAATACAACCATGAATAAAAAGCATACATACACAAACATACATTTAAAAATTTTTGTTCTCAAAGATCTTACATTTTATTAGGGAGAAGCAGAAAATAAACGACACAAATTATATGGTATGTTAGAAGGTGATAAGTGCTAAGGCAAAAAATAAAGCATGAAAAGTTGAATCAGGAGTGCGGTGGGTATGAGGGAAACTGATTTTATTAGGTTGATGCAAAAGTAATTGTGGTTTTTCCCCTTACTTTTAATTGCAAAAACCGCAATTACTTTTGCACCAACCTAATAGCTTTCATTGGGAGTTCAAATGAGGCCTCACGGAAAAGGAAATATTTGTGAAAACACTTTAAGGAAATTTGGGAGTTAGGCTTTCTCTGGGGGTCGAGGGTAGTCAGGCTTTTGAATATCTGAAATGAAAATAATACAGGGAGAGAAAATAGGCAGTGTATTAACCCTAATAGGGATTACACTGGGAATGTTAAAAGAATAGCAAAAATATTAGTGTGGTCATAACGAACTGAGAACAGAAGTAATAAGTGTAAAGAGTAAAGAGGGAAAGGAAAAGATCTTGTAGAAACTTGCAGGAAGTACTCTAAGTCAGAAGGTTTTCAGAAGGCAAATGAAACAACTGGATTTTTTCATTTTAACAGAATCGCTTTGGTTTCTGGTAGGAGACGCAAGGAGTCACATTAAAAAGTGTTATCAATACCCTAGTCAATAGACAGTGATAGTAAGGATTAAGGTGTTAGCAGTGGAAAGGTGAGACGTAGTTGGATTCTGTATATATCTATATCTATGTATATTTTTAAGACAGAGTGGATAGGTAATTCTCATGTCTTACATATGGAGGATGAGAGAGTGTGTGGTAGGTAGAATAGTGCCTCCTCCCCAAGATGTCCACATGCTACTAAACTATTGTTACCGGAGGCTGTTTTTAGAGCTCCCTAGTTGGTGGCGGGCAGCTCCCAAGATGGCCACAAGCATTTTATTCTCTGACCTGGGGTTCTTGGCCTCACGGATCCCAAAGAATGGAACCTTGAGCCATGCGGTGAGTGTTATAGCTCTATTAGAAGCCGTGGGTCATGGAAGAGGACCATGGAACCCAGCAACTAGCGTACGAGCTTGATTAGGACAAACCCGGGCACTTAGCCGCGCAGGAACAATGGCGAGCCTCTAGCCTGATCAGGAGCGGCAATGGGCCCCTCGCTGGATCAGAAGCACAGCAGACACCCTGCCAGATCCGAAGGAGTGGAAGTCAGTGGTGGGTCTGCAATGGCAGTGATCAGCAGTGGTGGATGGTGAGTGAAAGCTCAGCTCAAGCCAGAGCAGACAGGGACCAGAAGAGTGTGCAGTTGCAAGATTTAATAGAGTGAAAACAGAGCTCCCATACAATGGGAGGGACCCAAAGGGGGTTGCCACTGCTGGCTCGAATGGCTGGGCTTATATCCCAATCACTCTCCCTCCCCCTGGGCTCTCAGGCAATAGATACTTGACTATTTCTTTACCTCCTGCTTTTAGCCTAAATGGTATTTTAGTGAGCTCTCTTTACTACCTTATTGGTTGGGTGTGAGCTGAGTTACAAGCCCCGTATTTAAAGGTGGTTGCAGTCATCTTCCCCAGCTATGCTTAGGAATTCTTAGTCCGCCTAGGAAATCCAGCTAGTCCTGTCTCTCACTATGAATATGTTGCTTTACATGGCAAAAGGGACATTCCAGATGCATTTAATTAAGGATCTCGAGATGACAAGACTATCTGGATTATTCTGGAAAACCCAGTTTAATCACAAGGACCCACATAAGAGGGAGGAAAGAGGGTTGGTCGGATATGGAGATGTAACAATAGAAGCAAAGATTAGAAAGAGGGGGAAATTTGAAGATGCTACCTGTTGGTTTTGAAGATGGAAGAAGGGGCCATTAGCCAAAGAATGCAGGCAACCTCAACAAGTTAGAAAATGAAAGGAAATTGATTGTCCTCCAGATTTTTCTAGAAGAAACAAAGCCTTGCCAACACTGTTATTTGTTCAGTGAAAGCCATTTCAGACCTCTGACTTGCAGGACTGTAAGAGAATATATATGTGCTATTTTAAGCCACTAAATTTGTAGTAATATGTGAAATTTTGTGTGTGGGTATAGAGAGAGTGAGTAAGGAGCTAAGCCTGAAATGAAAGAATAATATTTATTCTTTCTATTCTATTCTATTCTATTCTATTATTAATTTGAAATGAGGAAGGTTATAGATCAAATTTTAGAAGGAAAAACAATAGTTTAATTTTGAACATGTTAAGTTAATAGTATCTCTAATTTATCAAAGTAGTGGCATCGAACTACCAGTTGAACAAATAAGTCCAATGCTTTAGGATAAAAGTCTAGACTAGATCCATAATTTGGGAGTTAAAAGCATGGAGATAGTATTCTCCGGGTTCCAGATAAAAAATGCATAACCTGAATCTAATCATGAAGAAACATCATATATACCGAAATTGTGGGAAAATCCACTACAAATTAGTTGACATGTACTCAAGCAAAATTTCAAAGTCACAAAATACAAAGCACACCCAAGAAACTGTTCCAGATGGAGCAATATGAAATATTTCTTGTGTTTTGTTAAACAAAAAAGTAGATTTTTGTTTTGTTTTATGGCTGTAAAGAACATTATTAAAATTCACTATATGAATACTATCTCTGGGTTTTGGTAGTGTTATAGTAATGTTAATTTCCTGAAAGTCATGATTGTTTCAGTGGTGTTCTGGCAAGCCACATCTACAGAGGTGGTGGTGACAGGGAAGCTCTGATTTCTAACATCTACTGATTTTCATATTGTAAATACTCTTACAGTGGCTGATTTCAAGATACTAATGTGGAATCAGTGAGCAAAAATTAGGAAGAAATGTGCACATTTGGCTCTTGCAAGCCCATTCAACTAGTTGCAGCATGTCAATTAAATGTGAAAGCATATGAAAGTGTACTTGTCTTCTAGTTAAATGGGTATCACATGTGAAACTTATTGTCAATTGGGAGAAAAAATAATTATATATTATATATAAATATAAAAGGTTTTTACACATATATGCTATATAATATATACCATATGAATATAAAATAAATACATACCTAGGTACAAATATATGTAATATTCAGAGAAATGATACAGCTAATAAGACAAAATGGCATATGGGAATCTTTTCTAATATTCTTTCAATTTTTCTGCAAGTTTGAGTTATTTCAATATAAAAATTTAAGAAAAAATGAATAGGAAAAAAGTAACAACAAAAAAATATAGATAATAAAATAGTTCACTATTTTACATAATAAAGTAGATAAAAGAAAGTATGATTATATATACCAGGTCCAATTTAAATATAGTATCCCTAGTAGATATTATAACTTTTGTACCATAGAAAAACAAATGATCTCTAAGACACTGTGCTGTAATAACAACTAGAGGTAATATTTATTACAGTTCAAAATATTTTAATATTACTATAGTCCATGAGCACTTTAAAACAATGAATACTCAGTCAATATCATATGCTTAAATTATTTATTAAATGCACAAAGATAGATCAGAAATTTGATAGTACCAGAAATTCAGCAGTGAGTAAAAATTGATTGAATGTACTTTGTGCATGAATAAAGGAGTTTTTGATTTTTTGACGCTCCGTAGATTAATCTGAGGCCACATTGAGCGGTGAAGCAGGGTAGCAAATTTGATTTGTGGAAATTTGAAAGAACAGGAGGAGAAGTTAAAAAAAAAGATCATTCTTATTTAATTTTTGGTGGGGCCTCAGAAGTACAAAAGAAAGATGTCCAATAATTTTCCAAATTTTCTTAAAAAGTAATGACTTAAAAATATAATTTTAATAAAATATTTTATAATGTAGATTAAAATTTTAGATGTCCAATTTTCCATCCATATAAGTAAAAGAATTTAAGATTAATTTTTAGTGAGGTAGATTTTTATAATTTGTATTATTCTATGAGCATTAAGACAACCAACTACTGAAAGATATGATCAGTTTTAACATAGATTTCCATTTTGTGGACTTTCTGTGACAATGAAGCAAATGATGAAGGTGCAAAAAACTATAAAAGTAATATGGTTTCCATGATCAAATATCATCTCATCCAATTACTTCCTTCCATGAGTAAGGAAGGGCTTTAAAATCTGTTTTATGTAGTGTATTTTTCTGTTTGCTATGCAGAGGTTCTGTACTCCCCATTATTTTTTCTTCTGTCACATATATTAGAGTGATACAGTCAAGATGTTTCTCTATAACAGCTAGAAAATTATCCAGCTCTCATCATATACTAAGGTTTAACACTAAAATACATCATTTAGTTTTTTTCTTTATGCAATATTCTTAAAAATATGACTATAATAAGAATAAAAAATGGCACTTCCATGAAAAAAAAAACGTAATAATCGTAAATTAGCCAGTATCTCTTTCTTAATTTTTCTCCATGTTTAATTTTAAAGGTAAGAGTTCAATCACAAGACCCACAAGCAAATACATTTCTAGGTTTTGCCAGATAATTAGAATGGATTCATCCAATATTTTATTACTTCATATAAAATAGTGCCCAGAATTCATTGATATTCATAAGGATGATCCTAAAACTTGACAGGTCTCTTAATCATCAACAAAAGATTTAATTAAGTACAATGCATTTTCTACCAAATATCCAATTTTCTGAGCAAAAAATATTTTAAAATTTTTACTGACAATGCTAAGTTAGCCGCAAACCCATTTATTAAGTATTTTAGTTACATTACTACAAATGTAGCAATAGTAGGCACTTTCTTTATTCAGTGGATAAATCAAACCAATGACATTGGAATTCCTAAAACCTTACAGTTTCTAACATCAACATTAGTAATAACAGACAACAATATTCAAATAAAGTCACAAAATATATCAAAAAAAGAATTACTAAAATTATTAGCATATAATTTTTTGAAGTATTAACTACATAAAGGTAAAAGCTTTCAAAGGATGGACAATCATTGTATTATAAATAATTTTATTCAAATATAAGTACTATAATTTTTATATCTAGGACTAGCATAAAAAAATACCAAATGGAAAAACTTAGCTTCCCTCTAACAAAATAAAACCCTTATTTCTTGATATCTATGATTCTTATGCTAATATTTCTAATTTTATTAGTATAATTATGTTATTGATAATAATTTGAAAAATATTTTACAAATGGCACAAATGACAAAGCAGACAGGTATAAGTCATTTTTCAATCTTTTTGCATTCTGGTTTAGATGATGCTTCTCAGTTAATTTAAAAAATGGTACAACCTTAATGTCTGACAATGACATGTTACTTAAGGTAATTCTTTCTGAATAAGTGTCAGAAGAATGCTTCTTTGTAATTTTAAAAATATTGGCAAAGGACATATTTTCCAACAAATATTACTTAAACATGTATAAACAATAACAAAAAATTCAGTCAAATAAATTTGGAAAGTAATAAATATAAAATTCTTGGCCAGGTGCAGTGGCCCACAAGTGTAATTCCAGCACATTGGGAGGTCAAGGCTGGCAGATCTCTTGAGGTCAGGAGTTTGAGACTAGCCTGGCCAACATGGCAAAACCTGTCTCTACTAAAAATACAAAAATTAACCAGGCATGGTGCCGCACACCTGTAATCCTAGCACTTTGGGAGGTTGAGATGGGTGGATCACTTGAGGTCAGGGATTCAAGACCAGCCTGGACAACTTGGTGAAACCCCATATCTACTAAAAATACAAAACAATTAGCCAGGCATGGTGGTGCATGCCTCTAATCCCAGCTACTCGAGAGGAAGGGAGGCATCACGCTATCTGACTTCAAACTATACTACAAGGCTATAGTAACCAAAACAGCATGGTACTGGTGCCAAAACAGAGATATTGACCAATGGAACAGAACAGAGCCCTCAGAAATAATACCACACATCTACAACCATCTGATCTTTGACAAACCTGACAAAAACAAGAAATGAGGAGGGGATTCCCTATTTAATAAATGGTGCTGGGAAAACTGGCTAGCCATATGTAGAAAGCTGAAACTGGATACCTTCCTTACACCTTATACTAAAATTAATTGAAGATGGATTAAAGACTTACATGTTAGACCTAAAACCATAAAAACCCTAGAAGAAAACCTAGGCAATACCATTCAGGACATAGACATGGGCGAGGACTTCATGTCTAAAACACCAAAAGCAATGGCAACAAAAGCCCAAATTGACAAATGGGATCTAATTAAACTAAAGAGCTTCTGCACAACAAAAGAAACTACCATCAGAGTGAACAGGCAACCTACAGAATGGGAGAAAATTTTTACAATCTGCTCATCTGACAAAGGGCTAATATCCAGAATCTACAAAGAACTCAAACAAATTTACAAGAAAAAAACAAACAACCCCATCAAAAAGTGGGCAAAGGATATGAACAGACACCTCTCAAAAGAAGACATTTATGCAGCCAACAGACACATGCAAAAATGCTCATCAGCACTGGCTATCAGAGAAATGCAAATCAAAACCACAATGAGATACCATCTCACACCAGTTAGAATGGCCATCATTAAAAAGTCAGGAAACAATGGGTGCTGGAGAGGATGTGGAGAAACAGAAACTCTTTCACACTGTTGGTGGGAGTGTAAATTAGTTCAACCATTGTGGAAGACAGTGTGGCAATTCCTCAGGGATCTAGAACTAGAAATACCATTTGACCCAGCCATCCCATTACTGGGTATATACCCAAAGGATTATAAATCATGCTGCTATAAAGACACATGCACACATGTGTCCACTGAGGCCCTATTCACAATAGCAAAGTCTTGGAACCAACCCAAATGTCCAACAATGATAGACTGGATTAAGAAAATGTGGCACATATACACCATGGAATACTATGCAGCCATAAAAAAGGATGAGTTCACGTCCTTTGTAGGGACATGGATGAAGCTGGAAACCATCATTCTCAGCAAACTATCTTAAGGACAAAAAACCAAACACCACATGTTCTCACTCATAGGTGGGAATTGAACAATGAGAACACCTGGACACAGGAAGGGGGACATCACACACCGGGGCCTGTCATGGGGCAGGGGGAGGGAGGAGGGATAGCATTAGGAGATATACCTAATGTAAATGACGAGTTAATGGGTGCAGCACACCAACATGGCACATGTATACATATGTAACAAACCTGCATGTTATTATGCACATGTACCCTAGAACTTAAAGTATAATTAAAAAAAAGAAAGAAAGAAAATATCTTGAACCTGGGAGGTGGAGGTGGCAGTGAGCTTAGATTGCACCATTGCACTCCATCCTAGGTAATGGATTGAAACCATGTCTCTCTCTCTCTCTCTCTCTCTCTCTCTATATATATATATATATATATGTATATAAAATAAAATTCTTTATTGGAAAAGTACACATTTAAGGCTCTAAGGAGTCACAAGACAAAGAAATAGTCCTATCTAAAAAAATATTTAGGCATACTTTAGCATTTTCTTGCATATAATTTTAAAAAATTAAAACAAAAAATAGGTCAAGAGGTGAAAATGCAAACAAATAACATGGGCAGTTTGTGCGATGTGCAAAGAACAAGAGACTGACATAATTCAGTCTATAAAGATTGCATTAAATAAAATCACATGTGCGGAATGGCCGAACTGTGGATCTGACTCATAATCTCTAAACCTTTTCTCAGTTCATAAAATTTTTAAGAAAAATGTCTCTGACAAAAGTGGTCATATTTCTAACTCCACACCATGAAAAACTATATACAGTTTTTCTTACTTTAGTTAATAAGAAAGAGATTGGACAAAAATGAAGTATTTTAAGAAGGAAAGGAAATTAGGAAAATATATGAAGTCAAGATGACTCAGTGAGTCTTACTGAGTCCAAACTGTTATAATGAATAAAAACAGCCACTTTATAATGAATAAAAACAGACACTTCTCAAAAGAAGATAGCAAAATAGAGACTCTACCCATCTGACTGGAGAAAAAAACAGACAAAATACATGAAAAAATGTCTCAAGTCTTTGGACAGAGACAATAAAGGATAGCACTTCCTGAAATATGGGAAATGAGGTGAACTGTAAGATTTCCTTAGTGTAATTCGTGGATACAGTTTCCAGGCAGCAATGCAGAAAGGGAAGATCAAGGTGAGCTGGATCGTCTACCTGAGTTGAGTAAACTAACCTGGGTCTCCGGGCAGGCCCAATATCCAGAGTTTCCAGAGTAAAAAGAGCATTGGAAAGAGACAATTCCAGGCACCAGCAAGGTTCCTACTGCAGTATTTAGCTGAATATTGATCAGTGCACCTTTGTGAGGAAACTACCCAAAGCCAAGTAAAGAATCATCTAAACAGATTAGAAGAAATGATACCTGAAAGTTCAATAACTGTTTAATGGCTACTCCCATGGGGCAATATTCAGGAGGCCATTGGAAGAGTACTTAAGAAAGGTTTCACCTCAAAGTGGGGAATACTTAACCTGCTCTTGAACTGCCTAACTTACTAAAGCAAAACTCTAAAGGAGCAAGTTATTTATAAGTAATTTAACCATGTACAGAACAACATTTAAAAATCTTTATAGGGGCTGGGCGTGGTGGCTAATGCCTGTAATCCCAGCAGTTTGGGAGGCCGAGGAGGGTGGGTCATTGAGGTCAAGGGTTCGAGACCAGCCTGACTAACATGGCAAAACCCCGTCTCTACTAAAAATACAAAACTTAGCTGGGCAAGGTGGCAGGTGCCTGTAATCCCAGCTACTTGGGAGGCTGAGACAGGAGAATCGCTTGAACCCCTGGGAGGCAGAGGTTGCAGTGAGTCATGATCATGTGCCACTGCACTCCAGGCTGGGTGACAGACTGAGACTCCATCTCAAAACAAAATAAATAAATAAATAAGAATACAAATGATCAAGCACCTAAAAATGTAAAGTTTATAATGTTTGGTGTCCAATTAAAAATTATCTGGCCTTCAGAGAAAAGAAAAATACTACCCCAAAATAAGAGAAAAAAATCATTTAATTAAGCCATGTCAGAAATCACATACGTTATTATTTATTAGATAAGGACATTAAAACAATTATTATAATGTATTCCATATACTTAAGAAGATAAAAGATATTTGAACATCTTAGAAGACTTAATCAACATAAAGAAGATCTAAATTGACTTCAAAAAATAAATATAAGATCTGAAATAAAAATTGCATTAGATGAGCTAAATAGTGCAGAAGATGAGTTTAGACATTGCTGAAGACAGTAACAAAAACCATCCAAAATGTAATTGAGAGGAAGAAGACTGAAAAAGAATAAAGCATGCATCAATAAGTTATGGAGCAACTTCAAGCTGCCTGATATAGATATAATCAGGGTACTAGAAGGAGAGAAGAAAGGGGAGGAACACAGATAGTGTTTAAAAAATAAAGGACCGTAATTTTCAAAATCTGATGAAAGTTAGAAGCCTATAAATCCAAGATGCTGAACAAACACCAATCACAAAAGAAAATTAACAAAATCACATTAAAGAAAAACACAATCAAATTATTTAAGCCAGTAATAAAGTTAAAAAGAGAAGCCAGATGACATGAGCTTATATATGGACAAACCTAAAGTTTCTATCAAAAAAATTTTGGCACTCATAAATCAATTCAATAAAGTTGCAGGATACAAAATCAAGTAAAAATTAGTAGTACTAGTGTATACAAAGAACAAACTAGCTGAAAAAGATATCAAGAAGGCAATCCCATTTAAAATATCTACAAAAAATTTTACCTAGGAATAAATTTAACCAATGGAGTGAAAGACCTCCACAAGTAAAACTGCAACACACTGATGAAATAAATGGAAGAAGATACAAATAAATGAAAAAACATCGTATGTTCATGGATTAGAAAAATTAATATTGTTAAAATGACCTTACTATCCAAAGTAATCTATAGATTTGATGATATCCCTATTAAGATGCCAATAAAATTCTTCACAGAAATAGAAAAAAGAAATCCTAAAATGTGTATGAAACCACAAAAGACAAAGAATAATCAAAGAAATACTGAGGAAAAAGAACAAAGCTAGAAACCTCACACTACTAGATTTCAAAATTTATTACCAAGCTGTAGTAACCAAAACAACATGGTAGTGATATAAAAACAGACACATAAACTGGTTGAATGGAATAGAGAACCTAGAAATTAATTCATATATCTACATCCAATTGATTTTTGACAAAGTTACCAAGAACCCTCATTGGAGAAAGGACAGTCTCTTCAATAAATGATGCTAAAAAAACTGGATATCTATATGCAGAGGAATGAAACTAGATCCCCACTTCTTACCCTATATAAAAGTCCACCCCAAATAGTTTAGTGACCTAAATGTAAGACCCAGAACTATAATATTACTAGAACAAAACATAAAGAAAACAGTTCATGACAATTATCTGGGAAATGATTTTGTAATGAAGACCTCGTAAGCACAGCAAACAAAGACAAAAATAAATAAATGAGATTATATAGTCAAACTAAAATGCTTTTGCACAGTAAAGGAAACAAAAGAGTCAAAAGACTACAAAATGGGAGAAAACATTTGCAAGTCATTCATTCAACAGGTGATCAATACCAGAATGTAGAACCAACTCAAACATCTCAAAAATGAAACAATCTGATTTTAAAATGGGCAAATGACCTCAACAGACATTTCTTAGATGAAGACATACAAATACCAAAAAAAAAAAAAACCACATTAAATAAATGCTTAACACCACTAATCATCGGAGAAATGTAAGTCAAAACCACAATAAGGTATCTTCTCACTCCAGGTAGGATGGCTATCATCAAAAAGACAAAAAAATAACAAATGCTGACAAGGATACAGAGAAAATAAACTCTTAAAAGTTGTGGGTAAAAATTTAAACTAGTACAGCCACTATAAAGAACAGTGTGGAGGTACCTCAAAAAACTAAAAATAGAACTACCATATGATCCAGCAATTCCATTACGGGGCATTTATCCAAAAGAAAATAAATCAGTATATTGAAGAGATGCCTATATCCCCATGTTTACCACAGCATTATTTATAATAGTCAAGATATGAAATCAACCTAAATTTCCAAAAACAAATGAATGGATAAAGAAAATATGATATAGATACATAATGGAATACTATTCAGCCATCAAAGAGAATAAAATGTGTCATTTGTGGAAACATGTACAGAGCTAGAGAACATTATGTTAAGCCAGGAACAGAAAGTTAAACACTACATGTTCTCACTCATATATGAGAGTATAAAATATTGATCTCTAGAATTAAAAAGTATAACAGAGGATACTAGAAACTGAGAAGGGTAGGGTGAAAGGGGGAATAGAGAGAAATTTATTAAAGTGTATGAAATTACAGCTGGATAAGAAGAAGAAGTCCTAGTGTTCTATACCACTATAAGATGGCTATAGTTAAAAATAATAATAAAAATCCCAGCATTTTGGGAGGCCAAGGCAGGCAGATCAGTTGAGCCCAGAAGTTCAAGACCAGCCTAGGCAACCTGATGAAACCTCGTCTCTACAAAAGATACAAAAATTATCTGGGCATGGTGGTGCACACCTGTAGTCCTAGCTACTTGGGAGGCTGAGTTGCGAAGGATTACTCAAGCTTAGGAGGTCAAGGCTGAAGTGAGCCATAATCATGCCACTGCACTCCAGCCTGGGTAACAGAGTGAGAGCCTGTTTCAAAAAAAGAAAAGAAAAGAAAAAAGAAAAGAAAAATTATCACCAACATACCTGAACCCAAGAAATGTCAAAAGAAAACCTTCAGAATGACAGAAAATAATACAAAACAAGAATATATGTCTACAAAATGAATGCAGAAGCTAGAGATAGTAACTAGAATGCAGAAACTAGGGATAGCAACTGTGGATAAATGTATTTTATTTCATCATTACATCTACTTAAAAGATAATCAACTGTTTAAAACAAAAATAATAAAAATGTACCTAAAATATATTATGAATTTTATAGCAATTATCAAAAGTGTATGACAACTTTAGCACAAAGACTAGAGGAAAGAAATAGATGTATAGGATTATAAGATTCTTATACCACACCTGGGTGATACAATATCACTTTAAGGTAGGCAGCAATAAATCAAAGATACATACTATAAAGCAACAATCAATCACTAAATTGAAAAAAAGACTGTTAGCTAATGAACCAACAAATAAAAATAAATCATAAAATACGATTCAATTAATTTTTTTGTGTGTGTTTTTTATTACACTTTAAGTTTTAGGGTACAAGTGCACAACATGCAGGTTTGTTACATATGTGTACATGTGCCATGTTGGTGTGCTGCACCCATCAACTCGTCATTTAACATTAGGCATGTCTCCTAATGCTATCCCTCACCCCTCCCCCCACCCCACAACAGGCCCTGGGGTGTGATGTTCCCCTTCTTATGTCCAAGTGTTCTTATTGTTCAATTCCCACCTATGAGTGAGAACATGCGGTGTTTGGTTTTTTGTCCTTGAGATAGTTTGCTGAGAATGATGGTTTCCAGCTTCATCCATGTCCCAACAAAAGACATGAACTCATCCTTTTTTATGGCTGCATAGCATTCCATGTTGTATATGTGCCACATTTTCTTAATCCAGTCTATCATTGTTGGACATTTGGCTTGGTTTCAAGTCTTTGCTATTGTGAATAGTGCCGCAATAAACATACGTGTGCGTGTGTCTTTACAGCAGCATGATTTATAATCCTTTGGGTATATACCCAGTAATGGGATGGCTGGGTCAAATGGTATTTCCAGTTCTAGATCCCTGAGGAATCGCCACGCTGACTTGCCTTTGAAAACTGGCACAAGACAGGGATGCCCTCTCTCACTACTCCTATTCAATACAGTGTTGGAAGTTCTGGCCAGGGCAATTAGGCAGGAGAAGGAAATAAAGGGTATTCAATCAGGAAAAGAGAAAGTTAAACTGTCCCTGTTTGCAGATGACATGACTGTATATCTAGAAAGCCCCATTGTCTCAGCCCAAAATCTCCCTAAGCTGATAGGCAACTTCAGCAAAGTCTCAGGGTACAAAATCAATATGCAAAAATCACAAGCATTCTTATACACCAATAACAGACAAACAGAGAGCCAAATCATGAGTGAACTCTCATTCACAATTGCTTCAAAGAGAATAAAATACCTAGGAATCCAACTTACAAGGGATGTGAAGGACCTCTTCAAGGAGAACTACAAACCACTGCTCAATGAAATAAAAGAGGATACAAACAAATGGAAGAACATTCCATGCTCATGGGTTGGAAGAATCAATATCGTGAAAATGGCCATACTGCCCAAGGTAATTTGTAGATTCAATGCCATCCCCATCAAGCTACCAATGACTTTCTTCACAGAATTGGAAAAAACTACTTTAAAGTTCATATGGAACCAAAAAAGAGCCCACATTACCAAGTCAATCCTAAGCCAAAAGAACAAAGCTGGACGCATCAGGCTACCTGACTTCAAACTATACTACAAGGCTACAGTAACCAAAACAGCATGGTACTGGTACCACAACAGAGACATAGATCAATGGAACAGAACAGAGCCCTCAGAAATAATGCCTCATATCTACAACGATCTGATCTTTGACAAACCTGACAAAAACAAGCAATGGGGAAAGGATTCCCTATTTAATAAATGGTGTGGGGAAAACTGGCTAGCCATATGTAGAAAGCTGAAACTGGATCCCTTCCTTACACCTTATACAAAAATTAATTGAAGATGGATTAAAGACTTAAATGTTAGACCTAAAACCATAAAAACCCTAGAAGAAAACCTAGGCAATACCATTCAGGACATAGACATGGGCAAGGACTTCATGTCTAAAACACCAAAAGCAATGGCAACAAAAGCCCAAATTGACAAATGGGATCTAATTAAACTAAAGAGCTTCTGCACAGCAAAAGAAACTACGATCAGAGTGAACAGGCAACCTACAGAATGGGAGAAAATTTTTGCAATCTACTCATCTGACAAAGGGCTAATATCCAGAATCTACAATGAACTCAAACAAATTTACAAGAAAAAATCAAACAACCCCATCAAAAATTGGGTGAAGGACATGAACAGACACTTCTCAGAAGAAGACATTTATGCAGCCAAAAAACACATGAAAAAATGCTTATCATCACTGGCCATCAGAGAAATGCAAATCAAAACCACAATGAGATACCATCTCACACCAGTTAGAATGGCCATCATTAAAAAGTCAGGATGGCAATCATTAAAAAGTCAGGAAACAACAGGTGCTGGAGAGGATGTGGAGAAATATGAACGTTTTTGCACTGTTGGTGGGAGTGTAAATTAGATTCAATTAATGTTTAAAAAGCAGGGAAAAGAATAAAGAAAAGATTAGACATACGGAAACGAGAGTAAGATGGTAAAATAAAACTCAAATGTATCCACAATCACATTAAATGTAAATATTTAAATATCTAAATTACAAGAGATTATCAGATTGCATAAATAAACAATGTACAACTTTTTACTGCCAGCAAGAAATGCACTTCATAACAACCTAAGAGCTTTACAATAAAAGTATAGAATAAGATACCATGTTAACTATACTAGTCAAAAGAAAGCTGGAGTAGCTTATATTAATATCAGACTAAGGTTTTAGAGTAAGAGTTTTATCTTGGATAAAGAATGTCATTTCATAATAATAAAAGGCTCAATTTATCAAGAAAGCATAATAACCCTAAATGTTTACATCTCTTCTAAAACAGCTTCATGATATAAGAAGCAACGACTGATAGAACTGCAAAAAGACAAATTCACAATTGTAGTTGAAGATTTTCAAACCTCTATCTCAGTAATGGATAGAGCAAGTAAACAGATATCAGTAGATATAAAAGCTAGCCTAGACTGCCATGATAGAAATCATGACTGTATTTTTCTTAAATTTGTAGAGTTGAAATTTAAGAATGCTATAAAAAGGGTGTAGAGAGAAAATTATTTTATGGGCTAAAGTTTGAATAGGGGAGAGCTAGTAACATTTTTTTTTAAGAATTCTATCTATAACTTTGGTGTTACACATACTCATATTATCTGTTTAAGTTTTTCGTCATCTATATTATAAAATTACTTAACCTATGTTGTTTTGAAGATTTCATTTATATCTTTGATGAAGTTTCCATAAAGCAATTTTATATACCTGCTATAAAAAATAAAATATTATGAGCATTTTATACCCTATAGTGAAAAAGTTACCGAATATACTTTCTAGTATTCATAATTCAAAAAAAATAAATCAGAAAAACTTACATACTGATTAGTTCCACATAAAATTTCTGTTAATTATTAATACTATGTTTAGAGTAGAAATCCAGACTTTGATCAGATATTTTTTGAATAGCAAACAACGATAAAATATAATTAGGGAAAAACACTTTTCTAGAGTACCTATTTGTAATTCCTTCTAATGAGTTGGACTTTGGTCTTAGTAATTTCTAAATTTAAAACTCTTAATACAAGCTTTTGGTAAAATATATTAATATCTGATTATCAGGTAAGTAACTCTTCTATTAAACCATGTTTTCAGGCTTATGATATGTAACTCATTCACTTTACACAAACAACACATTTGCAAAGCATCACAGGTAAGCAAATCTGAGCTAAGGTAAAGCAATGAAGGAGATGTATTTGCCTTTCATGCCCCATGACTACTTTTGATGCAAAACTCAATATATGCTTAATTTTTCTGCAGGGATTCTGAAGGACTGACCTGTTTATTCTTATTCTCTCCTCAACCCACACACTAAGCAGTTTTCTTATGATGTGAGAAACAGCTTTTATCCAGCAATTTACTTAAATTTATGTAATTCCTCAAACTTACTTTGAATCTCAATCTTTCTAAAAATCTGAAAGTTCTCAACTTTCTCTACAAATATTATCAGTTAGGAAGGTGAATCTGGGTATGTTGTTAGAGGCCTATATGGAAGAATCGATGCACTTTCCTTAATATAGGGCACATATTGCATTTATATGCCAATGTCTTCTATGACTTGAAGAAGAAATACTAAAGAAATTATAAAATAAAATAATAAAGAAAATTCATTTCTATTAATGTGCTGTGTGAATGTAGAATAACACTACTATCATAGAATGAGAGCATATTAATAAGTGTTACATGTTATATACAGTAAGTTGAGGCTTTAGGTAAATGAGGTACATATATAATATATATTTATATATTATATATTATATTTATATTATATAATATATATTTATTATATATTAAAAATCTTAAAGTTATATATTACATATTATATGTAATATGTATTATACATAATATAGATATTAAAAAATCTTAAAGTCAGTATAAACCATAAAGATCACTTTGGGAAATTCCAAATGACCCCTAAATTTGAGAGAAACTTCTGCTCCAAATTATGACCATGTAGAGAAAATATATTAAAATGACTAACTAAAATGTGTTATTGAGATTTAAAACTAGATAACTATCTCAAAATCTCATAAACTGAGCAGAAAGTGTGAAATCCTGAATGTAATAGAAGTTATATAGTGACTGTACTCCAGTCTGGGAATGAAGAATGGAGGTCTGGGAAATAGGTTGTATACTGACCCAGACCCAAAGTGCTGCCTAGCAGAAACCAGAGTTAGTATTAGAAACCAAGGTTAAAGTTTCCACTAGAAATAGAACACATAAGCGATAGTTATCAAACCACTTAAACGAAATTCTGTCTATAATGGAAGTCAGGAACTCTGGTTTGAATGAGGGTAAGGAGTGGCTGGGTAATGAGTGGTGTCATCAAGAAAACCATAAAATTGCAAAAACCACTGGATAGGGAGTATTAGAAAAGCAACAAGACCAGTACAATATTAACATAAAAACAAAATAATATTCCAATTGCAAATTCAAAATAAAATCCTAAAACACATGAAAATATTTAATAATAAGACAGTATCAAAGTCTACAAATCAGTCATAAATTTATTTCACATATAACTAATTAGATTAAAACTATTATTTAAAATAAATGTTTATGTTGCTCATACATATATAATAACTTTAATTTTAAAAGTATACTTAGAGCACATAAAAAGATGTTTGATATCAATAGGCATGAGGGAAGTTCAAATTAAAACCACTATAAACTATATACCACTGCACACCCATTAAAATGGCCAAATCAAAAGTTCTCGAAATATACACATTTACCGACAATACAAACATACATACTAACTATTCATACATTATTGTTAGCATTAGAAAATGCTGCAGCCTCTCTGAAAACACTTTTGGCCATTTCTTAGAAAGTTGAACATGCACTACCATTTGACCCAGCAACCCCATACCTGGGTGAAAATGTATGGCCAAACAAAAACTTGTATATAAATGTTTATAAGGGTTCTATTCAAAATCCCCAAAACTATAAACAGCCCAAATGTTCTTCAACAGGTGAAGAGATTAAAAAATTAAAACTGTGCCACATTCATACATGGAATACTACTAAGCAATTAAAAAGAAATAAATTTTTGATCTATGAAAGAACTTTGTTGAATGTCAATAGTACTATGTTGAGTGAAACTATGTATTCTGGAAAGGATACATACTGCATGAGTCTACATATACTAATTAGCATATTAGAAAATAAAACTCCATAAGGGAGGGCGAAAAAAAGGACTGCTGGGGAGCTATAAACTGATCAATTCCCAGAGCTCAAACAGGGGTAGAAAACATTTAGATTGAACTTATGTACCATTGTCAAAAATATGAGAAGAGATTCATTGTTATCAGGGGTTAAAGTTTGTGGGAGAGTATCCATACAAATCAGAAGGGAGCTTTTTGGAGTAATGAAACTGTCTATCTTGATTGTGATGGTAGATACAAGAATCAAAGCATGTAATAAAATCAAAGAATTGTGCAAACCAAAATAACCTGTTTTACTGTGTGATAATTTTAAAACATACATATGACTGGTACAGGTTTTGATTTTCTACTGTGAGCAATTAGAAACTACAAAATATGTAAAAGAACTCTTCTCAGACATTGGACAAGAGGCAGCAAAGAACTGTGATCCATAAGGAAGAAAAACAAATCAGAGGAGTTCTACAATATCTTGGAAGGACTTCCAGAAAATTAGACACTGAAGGAGAAAGATGAGTGAACTCGACAGAGAAACAGAAAATATCTAAACTGCAATACATGGAGAAAAATTACTCCCAAAAAATAAGACAAGAAGGAGGAGGAAGAGAATAAGATGAGGGTTGAGGAGGGGAGAAGGAGAATAAGAATAAGTTGAATAGAAACAAAAAATCAGAAAAAGAACAAGAAGAAGGAGAAAGAGAAGGAGGGGGAGGAGGAGTTTGGAGACTCAGAAACTATGGACAAAATATTAAGTAGTTTAGCATAGGTGTCATAAAAACCCAATGGAAAAAAAGAGAAAGAAGAGGGCTAGGAAAATATTTAAATAATTATTTGGGAAAATGTTCAAATTTGATGAATATTATAAAATTACAGATCCAAAATATTCAGTGAAACCTCACGATATGGTTTGGCTGTGTCCACACTCAAATCTTATCTTGAATTGAACCCTCCTAATTCCCACGTGTGTGTGGGAGAGACCCAGTGGGATAATTGAATCGTGGGGGGCAGTTTGCCCCATGCTGTTTACGTGGTAGTAAGTCTCATGAGATCTGATGATTTTATAAGGGGAAACTCCTTTCACTTGGTTCTCATTCTCTCTTCTCTGCCGCCATGTAAGGCTTTCCTTTCGCCTTTTGCCATGATTGTGAGGCCTCCCCAGCGATGTGGAACTGTGAGTCCATTAAGCTGCTTTTTCTTTATAAATTACCCAGTCTTGGGTATCCCAGGCACTGTGGCACGCACAGTAGCTGTAGTCCCAGTTACTCCAAAAACTGAGCTAGGAGGGTTGCTTGAGCCCAGGAGTTGAAGTTCAGACTAGGCAACATAGTGAGACTCCATCTCTTAAAAAAATTAATTAATTAATTAATTAAAAAACTTCTATACATCTATGCTGCCTAAAAGAAAGTCAATTTAATGCCTGTTTTGAAGTTTTGATTTTTGTGGGTACAAAATAGGTGTATATATTTATGGGTTACATAAGATATTTTGATAAAGTAGCTCTATTTTAAGTTTTTGAAGAACCTCCAAACTGTTCTCCAGAGTGATTGTACTAATTTACATTCCCATCAACAGTGTACAAGTGTTCCCTCTTTTCCACATCCTTGCCAGCATTCCTTATTGCCTGTCATTTGGATAAAAGACATTTTAATAATAGCTCATTGTAGGTTTGATTTGCATTTCTCTGATGATCAGTGATGTTGAGCTTTTCCTAAATCTTTTTTCCATTTGCACATCTTCTTTTGAAAAATATCTATTCAGCTCTTTTACCCATCTTTTAATTGAATTGTTGGGTTTTATTTTCCTATAGAGTTGTTTGAGCTGCTTAAATATTCTGTTTATTAATCTCTTATTAGATGGGCAGTTTGCAAATATTTTCTCTCATTCTGTGGGTTGTCTCCTCACTTTGTTGATTATTTCCTTTGTTGTGCAGAAGCTTTTTAACTTGATGTGATCCCATTTTTCTACTTTTGCTTTGGTTGCCTGTGTTCGTGGGGTATTATTCAAGAAATCATTGCCCAGACCAATGTCCTAAAGGATTTCCCCTATGTTTTCTTTTCATAGTTTGAGGTCTTAGATTTAAGTCTTTGACCCATTTTGATTTGATTTTTGTATATTTTGCAAAAGATAGGGGTCCAGTTTTATTCTTCTGCATATGAATATCCAGTTTTCCCAGCACAGTTTATTGAGGACTGTCCTTTCCCTAATGTATGTTCTTAGACTCTTTGTCAAAAATGAGTTCATTATAGTTGTATCAATTTATTTCTAAGTTCTCTGTTCTGTTCTATTGTTGTTTTTGTTTTATCATCTAAAAGTTAAAAAAAAAAAAAAAAAAAAAAAAAAAAAAAAAAAAAAAAAAAAGATTAACTGATTCTTTGGCATGAGTTGGTTTTTTTTTTTTATTTATTTGTTTTATGTCAGCACTATGCTATTTTGGTTACTAGAGCTCTGAGGTATAATTTGATCTCAGGTAATGTGAATCCTCAGGTTTTGTTCTTTTTGCTGAGGACAGTTTTGGTTACTCTGGATATTTTGTGTTTCCATATAAATTTTGGCCTCGTTTATTTCTATTTCTGTGAAGAATGTTGTTGGTAATTTAATAGAAATTGCATTGAATTGTAGATTGCTTTGGACAGTATATAAATTTTAACAATAATGATTCTTCCAATTCATGAGCACTGAATATCTTTTGGTTTTTTGTATCAATGTTTTATAATTTTCATCACAGAGATCTTTCACTTATTTCCTTAATTCTTAAAGATTTGATTTTATTTGTAGCTACTGTAAATGGGATTACTTTCTTGCTTTCTTCTATAGATTGTTGGCTGTTGGCATATAGAAATTTTACTAATGTTTTAGTGTTGATTTTATATCCTGCAACTTTACTGAATTTATTAGTTCTAATAGTTTTCTTGTGGGATCTTCAGGTTTTTCCAAGTTAAGCTCATATCATCTGCAAACACGGACAATTTGACTTCTTCCTTTACAATCTGGATGCCCTTTTATATCTTTCTCTTGTCTGATTGCTCTACTAGGACTTCCAGTACTATGTTGAATAACAGTGGTGAAAGTGGACATCTTTGTCATGTTCCAGTTTTTAGAGGAAAGGCTTTCAATTTTTCCCCATTCAATTTGGTACTAGCTATAGATCTGTCATACGTGGTTTTTATTATGTTGAGATATGTTCCTTTCATAAAAAAATTTTTAAGAGTTTTTATCATGAAGAGATGTTGAATTTTATCAAGGTTTTCAGCATCAATTGAAGTGATCAGGTGTTTTTTGTCCTTCATTCTGTTGATATGATGTATCACATGGATTGATTTGTGTGTGTTGGACCTTTCTTGCATCACTGGAATAAATCCCACTTGGTCCTGATGAATGATCTTTTTAATATGTTGTTGAATTTGGTTTTCCAGTATTTTGTTAAAGATTTTTCATCAATATTCATCAAAGATATTTGCCTCTAGTATTCTTTTATTGATATGTCTTTGGTTTTGGTATCAGGGTAAATCTGGCCTCTTAGAACAAGTTTGGAAGTGCTTCCTTGTTCTATATTGTTTGGACTAGTTTGAGTAAGATTGGTATTAGTTCTTTAAATGTTCACTGGAAATCGGCAGTGAAGTCATTAGGTCCTGGGATTTTCTCTGCTAAGAGATATTGTATTATGAGTTCGATCTTGTTAATTGTTATTGGTCTGTTCAAGTTTTTGATTTTTTCATGGTTCCATCCTGGTAGGTTGTTTGTGCCTAAAAATTTACCCATTTCTTTTAGATTTTCCAATTTATTGGTGTATAGTCACTCCTAGTAGCCACTAATGATCCTTTAAATTCCTAAAGTATCAGTTGTAATGTCTCCTCCTTCATGTTTGATGTTATTTTGGGGGGTCTTCTATCTTTTTTATTTTTTCAGTATGGCAAAAGATTTGTCAATTTTATCTTTTGAAAAAACTTTTTATTTCATCGACCTTTTATATTGTTTTCTTCTTCTCAATTTTATCCATCTCTACTCTGATCTTTATTATTTATTTTCTTCTACAGACCCTGGGTTTGGTTTCACTTGCTTTTCTAGTCCTTTCCGTTGCATCATT
This sequence comes from Nomascus leucogenys, assembly GCF_006542625.1. NCBI lineage: Eukaryota > Metazoa > Chordata > Mammalia > Primates > Hylobatidae > Nomascus > Nomascus leucogenys. Next base: position 67,189,889 of record NC_044383.1, on the reverse strand, counting down.
CAGTTTATTTGAACATTTTCTTCTTTTTTAATGTAGATGCTTATAGCTATAAACTTCCATCTTGCTACTGCTTTCACTGTATCCCATAGGTTTTGGTATGTCATGTTTCCATTATTGTTTGTTTCAAGAAAATTTTAAATTTTCTTCCTAATTTCTTCATTGAATGGTCAACTTTTGAAAATGATCCATATGCTGAGGAGAGGAATGTGTATTCTGTAGCTGTTGGCTAAAATGCTCTGTAAAGATATATTAGATCCATTTGGTCTATAGTGCACATTAAAAGTCTGATGTTTCTTTGCTGATTTTCTGTCTGGAAGATCTATCCACTGAAAGTGAGATGTTGAAGTCATTTTGTATGATATAAGTATAGATGGTCCTGCTGTTTCCTGGCTTCCATTGGCATAGAAGATCTTTTTCCATCCCTTTATTTTCAGTCTTTTTGTGTCTTTATAAGTGATGTGTGTTTCTTGTAGGTCTCAGATCATTGGGTCCCATTCTTCATATCCATTCAGCGACTTTAAGTCTTTTTATTGGAGAGTTTAGTTCATCTACATTCCATGTGATTATTTATAAGTTGGAATTTACTCTGCCATTTTGTTATTTTTTTCTAGTATTCTCATGATTGTCTCTTCATTTTATTCTTCCTTTCTGTCCTTCTTTCACTGAAGGTAATTTTCTATGGTGGTATGATTTAATTTCTTGCTTTTTATTTTTTGTGTATCCATTGTAATTTTTGATATGAGGTTACTATTACACTTGCAAATAGTACCTTACAACCCATTATTTTATGCTGATAACAACTTAATGCTTGCATAAACAAACTAACAGGGAAAAAGAAAACTAATAGAAACTCTACAGTTTATCTCCCCACTTTTTAACTTTTTATTATTTCTGTTTATATCTTATCTTAATGACTATGCCTTTAAAAGTTGTTGTAGCTATTAGTTTTTGTTGGTTCATTGTTCAGTCTTTCTACATAAAGTAAAAGCAGTTCACCCACCATAGTTACAGTGTTATAATAGTTTGTGTTTTCTGTGTACTCACTATTGCCCGTGAATTTTGCACAGTCAGATGATTTTTTATTGCTCATCAGGATCCTTTTCTCTGATTTGAAATATTCCCTTTAGCATTTCTTGGAGAATAGACCTGGTGTTCATGAAATCTTTTAGATTTTGTTTGTCTGGGAAAGTCTTTATTTCTCCTTCATGTTTGGAAGACATTTTCACCAGATATGCTACTGTAAAGTAAAAGTTATTTTCCTTCAGCATTTTAAAATATGTCATGCCACTCTCTCCAGAGCTGTAAGGTTTCCACTGAAAAGTCTGCTGCCAAATGTATTGGTACTTTATTGTATGGTGTTTGTTTCTTTTCTCTTGCTGTTTTCAGAATCCTCTCTTTATACTTAACTTTTGGGAGTTTGACATTAAGTGTCTTGAGTTAGTCTTCCTTGGGATAAATCCACTTGATGTTCTATATCTATATCTATATATTCTTGTACTTGGATATTGATGTCTTGTCTAGGTTTGGGAAGTTTTCTGTTGTTATCCCTTTGAATAAACTTGGTAGAAAGTTTATTTTCTACCTATCTTTTTCTCTTCCTCCTCTTTAAGGGCAATAACCCCTGGATTTGCCCTTTGGAGACTATTTTCTAGATCCTGTAGGCATACTTTTTTATTCTTTTTTCTTTTGTCTCCTTTGACTGTGTATTTTCAAATAGCCTGTCTTCAAGCCCAGTAATTCTTTCTTCTGCTTGATCCATTCCACTATTAAAAGACTCTGATTCATTCTTCAGAATGTCAGTTGCATTTTCCAGCTCTAGAATTCCACTTGATTCTTTATTTTAATCTTTTTGTTAAATTTAAATGTTAGAATTCTGAATTCCTTTTCTGTGTTATCTTGAATTGCTTTGAGTTTCCTCAATACAGCTATTTTGAAATATCTGTCTGAAAGGTCACACATTTCTGTTTCTCCAGAATTTTTCCCTGATGCCTTCTTTAGTTCATTTGGTGAGGTCAAGTTTTCCTAGATGGTGTTGATGTTAGTGAATGATCTTCAGTGTCTGGGTAGGGAAGGGTTAGGTACTTATTGTCATCTTCACTGTGTGGGCTTATCTGTAGCTGTCATTCTTGGGAAGGCTTTCCAGATATTTGAAAGGACTTGCGTGTTGTGATCTAGACTATTCCTGCTTTAGGGAGCACCCCAATTCCAGGAGCAATGTAGTTCTTGAAGACCCACAGAGGTACTACTTTGATGGTCCTGGACAAGATCTGGGAGAATTCTTTGGATTACCAAGTAGAGACTCTTATTCTCTTCCCTTACGTTGTCCCAAATATACAGAGTCTCTCTCCCTCTCTCTTTCTTTCTCTGCCCTGAGCCACCCAAACCTGGGGTTGGAGTGACAGAAGCACCCCTGTGGCCACCACGTCTATTACTGTGCTGCGTTGGACCTTAAGCCAGCACGGCACTAAGTCTTGACCAAGGCCTATTGTAACTACACCCTGGCTACTGCCTATGTTCATTCAAAGCCCTAGGGCCCTACAATCAGCAGGAAGCAAAACTAGCCAAGCCTATGTTCTTGCCTTCATGGTGGCAAGGTCCCTCAGGCCCCAGGTAAGTTCAGAAGTGCCATCTGGGAGTCAGGGATTAGATTAAAAAACCTTAGAATTCTAACTGGTGCTCCATTATATTGAGGCTGAGCTGGCACTCACACCACAGGTTGCAGCTCTTCCCACTCTTTCCTCCCCTTTCTAAAGGCAAAGGAGCCTCAGTTGGTAGTCACTGCCGCCCCTGGCCACAAGGAGTACTGCTAGACTACCACCCATATTCCCTTAAGGCCCAGTGTCTCTTAAGTCAGCTTGTGGTGAATACTGGCTGGCCTGGGACTCACCCTTCAGAGCAATGGGCTCCACTCTGGCCCAGGGAAGGTCCAGAAATGCCATCCAAGAGTCAAGTTCTAGAATCAGGTAGCCAAGAGCCTGCTTGGTGCTCTACCCCTCTGTGGAGGAGTTGGTACCTAAGGTGCAAGATCAAGTCCACTTTATTTTTCCCTCTGCTTTTCTCAAGCAGAAGGGGTTTTGCCCTGTAGCCACCACAGCTATTAATTTACCTAGTCTCACATGAAGCCAGAGAGTCTCAGAAGCTGACCAAGGCCCTCGATATAGTACCTACATATTGCTGCTGGTTATTCAGGGCCCAAGGGGTCTTTATCTCTAGCTGGTGATGAATGCTGGCAGAACTGGATTCTTTCCTTCAAGGCAGCAAGTCCCATTCTGCCCCAGGGAGTGTCTAGAAATGTCATCTTGGAGCTAGGCCCTAGAATGGGGGCCTCGTGAATCTGATCAGTGCCCTATTCTACTGTGGCTGAGCTTGTTTCCAAGATACAAGACAAAGTCTTCCCCACTCTTCTGTCTCTCCTGAAGCAGAAGGAAGGGGTCTGTTTTTGAGCCGTGAGCTGTGAAGTCCAGGGTTATGGAAGGGTTGATGCCAGCATTCCCTTGGCTGCCCCAGCTGCTGTCTCAGTATGTTGCATCCCCCTGCCACCCAGCCCACTATATCTGGGCCTAGCTCAGCCCTAGGGATTGCCTAAGAGCTGCGGTCCTATGGCCTACACTGCCTTTCAAGTCTACTTAGATACCAAAAGTACTTTGGCCCTCAGTGGTAAGGTGTGTGGGCACTCAAGTTCAGACTGCTGGGATCAGTAATTTCCCTCTGGCTAGGACTGGTTTAAATGTTCCCTCTGTGGGTTGGTGTCCATTGAGTTTGGTATGGGTTTCCTTTCTGTTCTAACAGGACAACATTGCATTCAATGCTCAAAATTCCTGTGTTCGTCTTCATCCAACACCCAGAGTACTCTCCACACCATGTCACCACTGCTAGGAGTGAGGAAAGGTTGTGTCTGTGATTCAGGACTTCTTTTTTTTTTGTATTTCTTCAATGTCTCTTTCAGTAACATGAAGTTAAAACCAAGTACTATGAGTGCTCAACTAATTTTTGGTTCTTATAAAGGTGGTTTTTCTGTGTAGATAGCTGGTAACTTGGTGTCCGTGTGGGGAGGACAGTCAGTGGAGCTTTTTATTCTGCCCTCTTGTTTTTGCCTCTTGTCCTCTTTGTTAAATTTATCTGATAGAATTCTGAATTCCTTTTCTGTGTAGGATTGGTCTCTGGTGCCTTATTTAGTTCATTTGGTGAGGTCATGCTTTCCTAGATGGTCTTGATGCTTGTGGATATTTGTCAGTTTCTGGGCATTAAAGAGTTAGGTATTTGTTATAGTCTTTGCAGTCATTGCACCCTGGTGGCCACCACCACTTGGACTTTGTTGGGTTAGAACTGAAGACAGCACAGCACTGGGTCTTACCTAAAGCCCACGGTAACCACTACCTGGTAACTGCGTATGTTTTCTCCAGGCCCTGCAATGAGCAGGTGGCAAAGACAGCCATGCTTATGTCTTTCCCTTAATTGTGGCAAGTTACTCCAGGTACCTGGTGGGTCTAGAGATGCTATCCAGGAGCTAGGGACAGGAATCAGAAACCATATACGTCTATCCGGTACTCTTATCTACTGTGGCTGAGCTGGCTTTCAAACCATGAGACACAGTACTTCTTACTCTTGCCTCCCATTTTCACAGGCAGGGGAGCTTCAACCTATGGTCACTACCACCATAATAAGCCCATGGAGAATACAGAGAGGTCACCACTAATTGTCAGTTGAGGTCCAAGGGCTCTTCAGTCAACTTGTGGCAAAGGTTGCCGGGCCTTTTACTCACCCTTCAGGGTAGTGGGCCCCACACTGGCTCAGAGCAGGTCCAGAAATACCACCCAAGAGCCAAGGCCCAGAATTGCAACCCCAAGAGTCTGCTTGATACCCTACCCCACTGCGGCTGAGCTGGTACCTAAGATGGAAGACAAACTCCCTTTTTATTTTCCCTCTGCTTTTCTGAAGCAGAAGGAGTCTCACCATAGCCACCATAGCTAGGAAGGTGCTGGGTCTCACCTGAAGCCAGGACGTCTCAGAGTCTCACCCAAGGCCATGTCATACTACCTGGATATCACTGCTGGTTTCTCAAGGCCCAAGGGCTTTTCAAGCAGCAGGCAATAGGTTATTCGATTGGGTTATTTCCTTCAAGACAGTCAATTCCTTTCTGTCCCTAGGCATTTTTAGAAATGTCCTCTGGGAGGTAGGGCATGGAATAGGGGTCTCTTGATTCTAATTGATGCCCTATCCTGCTGTGGCTGAGCTGGTATCCAAGATGCAAAAGAAAAGTCCTCTTTACTCTTCCCTCTTCTCTCCTCAAAGGGATGGAGGTGGTCTCTTTTGGAGTCACAAGCTTGGCATCACCAAGTCAATCCTAAGCCAAAAGAACAAAGCTGGACGCATCACGCTACCTGACTTCAAACTATACTACAAGGCTACAGTAACCAAAACAGCATGATATAGATCAATGGAACAGAACAGAGCCCTCAGAAATAATGCCGCATATCTATAGCCATCTGATCTTTGACAAACCTGACAAAAACAAGCAATGGGGAAAGGATTCCCTATTTAATAAATGGTGCTGGGAAAACTGGCTAGCCATATGTAGAAAGCTGAAACTGGATCACTTCCTTACACCTTATACAAAAATTAATTCAAGATGGATTAAAGACTTACATGTTAGACCTAAAATCATAAAAACCATAGAAGAAAACCTAGGCATTACCATTCAGAACATAAGCATGGGCAAGGACTTCATGTCTAAAACGCCAAAAGCAATGGCAACAAAAGCCAAAATTGACAAATGGGATCTAATTAAACTAAAGAGCTTCTGCACAGCAAAAGAAACTACCATCAGAGTGAACAGGCAACCTACAAAATGGGAGAAAATTTTCGCAACCTACTCATCTGACAAAGGGATAATATCCAGAATCTACAATGAACTCAAACAAATTTACAAGAGAAAAAACAACCCCATCAACAAGTGGGCAAAGGACATGAACAAACACTTCTCAAAAGAAGACATTTATGCAGCCAAAAAACACATGCAAAAATGCTCATCATCACTGGCCATCAGAGAAATGCAAATCAAAACCACAATGAGATACCATCTCACACCAGTTAGAATGGCCATCATTAAAAAGTCAGGAAACAACAAGTGCTGGAGAGGATGTGGAGAAATAGGAACACTTTTACACTGTTGGTGGGACTGTAAACTAGTTCAACCATTGTGGAAGTCAGTGTGGCGATTCTTCAGGGATCTAGAACTAGAAATACCATTTGACCCAGCCATCCCATTACTGGGTATATACCCAAAGAATTATAAATCATGCTGCTATAAAGACACATGCACGGGTATGTTTATTGCAGCACTATTCACAATAGCAGAGATTTGGAACCAACCCAAATGTCCAACGACGATAGACTGGATTAAGAAAATGTGGCACATATACACCATGGAATTCTATGCAGCCATAAAAAAGGATGAGTTCATTTCCTTTGTAGGGACATGGATGAAACTGGAAATCATCATTCTCAGTAAACTATCGCATGGAGAAAAAACCAAACACCACATGTTCTCACTCATAGGTGGGAATTGAACAATGAGAACATATGGACACAGGAAGGGGAACATCGCACTCCACGGACTGTTGTGGGGTGAGGGGAGGGGGAAGGGATAGCATTAGGAGATATGCCTAATGCTAAATGATGAGTTAATGGGTGCAGCACACCAACATGGCACATGGATACATATGTAACAAACCTGCACATTGTGCACATGTACCCTAGAACTTAAAGTATAATAATAAAATAAAATAGAAAAATAGAAAAAAAAATTATTCCAAGTAAAAAAAATATATGTATAGTATAAGAGATAAGTGGTGGGCCAGGCACGATGGCTCATAACCGTAATCCCAGCACTTTGGGAGGCCAAGTCGGATGGATCACAAAGTCAGGAGTTTGAGACCAGCGTGGCCAACACAGTGAAACCCTGTCTCTACTAAAATAACAAAAATTAGCCAGGTGTGGTGGCAAATGCCTGTAGTCCCAGCTACTCAGGAGGCTGAGGCAGGAGAATGGCTTGAACCTGGCTGCAGTGAGCCGAGCCTGCACCATTGCGCTCTAGCCTCGGGGAGAGAGTGAGATTCTGTTTCAAAAAAAAAAGAGAGAGAGAGATAAGTGGTGATCCTCTTCACACTCAAATGTTTTTCCTGTCTTCCCTGCTAAAATATTGGTCCCTAAATTCTATAAGCAATCTCTAAACAGAGTGTCATTGTTTACAAAGAGGTACATTAGTATAAATGCATACACTTCTAACCAAAAAAAATCCTAACAATGATGAATCAGTAATCTCTGAACAACAAGATATTTGTATTGTTGCTATTCTTATTATTACTTCAAGCTAAAAAAGATCTTTCAATCCTACCAACATTTACATATTTAAATACTAAGGAGATATATGAGTATATCAATGTGTCAATGCACTTCAATCTTTTTTCGCTTGAAATATAGTTAGCTTTCTATTATTTACGAGAATGGAACAGGAGAGTTGTATGGATAATTCAATAACAAGTCAATAAAATTTCTGTTTGTATTGGGATTGTGTTGTATAATAACTTGTGCAGCAAATATTCTTTTCTAACTCTTTTGATTAAGCTAAACTGAATGGATCATTTTATGCCTGAAGTACACACATGTTCACTAGATTCAGCAGATTTTTTAAAAAAGGAAAAAATTGCTGTAAGGGTATACTGGACAGTGATACTCAAGTTCTGTGTGAAATTTGTACCTTAGATATAATAATTACTCTGGATCCAGTCTATCTTCTATTAATAATTTTAAAAAATTATTTCTTTTCAAAAAATAAGTTATTTTTTCCTTGAGTTAATAAAATAATTATTAACTGCTCTCTATTGGTTCTGGGGAATACAGAGATACAAGTCTCAAAATCAACGCAGCCTAGAGAAGGACCTAAGCTTTCTATCTTAAATTTCGCTCTGCTATTTCACTTCTACCAGTATTCAAAGATATTCATTCTCTTATACTATTAAAAATTTTCCATGAACCTATATTTCCTTCTGTCTATAGCTGTATCTTGCTTTTCACTTGATAACTAGACTTTTTGCGTGTCATTTATCCATCTGTCTCTTCTTGGTATTTGGGCTTTATTCCATGTCCCATCACATGATTAAATCCAATGAAGAGTTTTCACTTGCTTGGAGACTCAGAAGCTTTTGACACAAACATTCTCTTTATTTATCTAAAAATCAGCCCTTGGCTTCCCAGATTCCATACTATGCTTGCTTTTTTTTTTTTTTTTTTTTGGTTTATTCATTTTGTACTCTAAATTTTGGCTAAGTTTTCTTCTGGTCCACTTCCTAATTGTTCTCCTTAGACAAACTCATTCATTCTCATGGCTTTAATGAACATTTTTATGCCAGTGACATTCAACTCTCCAGCCCAGGGTCTTCTATGCATTGCTAACCCATTTGTCCCACTGCCCACAGGCATCCTTCCTTTTCATGTTTCCCAAAATTGAACTGATTTTTCAATGCCAGGTCTATTCCTTTTTGTGCTTCCTTATCTCAGCTGATTTTCCATCTACTTTGTTGCTCAAATACATGTGACTGTTAATTCCTTTCTTTTTCTTACCTATGTTTAATTAATTATGTAGTAATTGGAATATATAATGGAAAAATGTTACGACCAAAGTAACTTATTTTTGTGTAAATGGTGACCAAATGCATTACTTAGATAGTTTGCTTTTAATTATAGACCAAAGAAAACCTTTTTAATGTGGCAAGAAGGACCTGTGGAGTTGTATTGATAGTCCTAAACTTCTGTCTGTTTTGCCTAAGACTTGAGAGTATTTATATCCCTAATGTTATGAGTAAAGCTTGGTACTGGGTAAGATTGCTTATTTCTATGAGTTGATTTGACAATAAGACCCTTTGTGTTAACTTAGTAAATCTTAACGTAAGTTGGTCCATTTTAAATTATTGAGCCTCTTTTCTCTATCATAAATTCGATACTTCCACCTCACTGAACTTCTTGGACTTACTTTGATTCCTTGAGTGCACTCTAGTTTGTATCTTTCTCTTTCTGAGTCTTTGAATAAGCTGTTCCCTTACCTGAAATACTTTTCTCCTTATTCACTCCTGCCTCTATTCTCATAAGCAACAAGTTACTCACTTTTTCTGTTAATCCCTATTTATCTTTTAATTTCTAGTTTAATATAATTTATTTAGAAAGGACTTTCTGACCTATGTCTACATGCTGTAAGAACATCCTTTACTACTCTTTCAGTAGCATTGACCACATTTGTAATTACTTGTAAGACTTTAAATTCCATGGAGAGAATTCTATCCCATAGCTTACCACAGCTTATTACCTAATAGGTATAAAAATAAAGGTTGAAAAAAAGGTGGCTATTTTGAAACATACATAATTGTTGACTTAAAATAGCTCATAGCAGCTGAATGGATTTCAGAAAGGCCTACATTATATTTACAGTAGTATAAAAACTTAAACAGGCCTAGAGAAAAGCTTTCAGAGCACATCATTCTCTTTCCTTTTCTCTTATTGTTTCACATTATTTGAGAGCAAGTGTTTCTACCCAGTATGTAACCTCAGGAAAGTCACATAATCACATAATCATTTAAATTTCTCACTATAAAATGAGAGTAGGAATTATACTTTTTAAAAAATAGTGGCTCTATGAATTGTTTACATTTCTAAAGATCATTAAATAAATGTTATAAAATTCATTTAAATAGAACTAATTTTAAAGTTGAACGTTGACATTTTTCTAAAATATTTATTTTCTCTGTGACTTTTTTAATAAAAGTACACATAGAATGCATTTCAACCATCAATTTATAACAAAAACTACACCAGATTTTGTACAAGCTTCTGTCTGCTTTATAATTATTCCTCCTCTTCTTATTTTGCCACAGTGTTCTAGAAGTATGCCAGCAAGTTTAATGATTTATATATGTGGGTTTTTTACTGTTAAAATGCTGAAGGACTTCCAAATATATTCCTGTTAATACACAATAAGTCTGGGAAGTGTATTAGAAATGCAACTTGTTATAATCAAACAATCAAACAATAACAACAATTTTTCTACCCTACAAAAGGCACATTACTTCCATTGTAAAAATGTCTTAATGTATTATGAATTTCTTCCTGCATTACCAAACTTACTCTATCATCATCTACACCTTTATCTGATTACCTAAATGTATAGGATGGACATCAGTCAATACTCCTGGAAAAATGCAATGTCTAGTAGGCTTTATGATTTTAGAAACAAGATAAAAGCCTTATGACTCAAAGAAAGCAATCAAATGCATTTTGTAGCCACAAGCATCGTATTTACTTAAAGGATTGTGACTATAAAAGCAAATCTCTCTTACTGGAAGTCGGGACAAAAGCTGTCAGAGAACAGGGTAGTAAATAGCTTTAAAATTGTTTTCTCTGCTTCATTTCAAAAGCTTGGGGCTACCAATGTTTGACCTTTTACAAAGGGAATGGTTTCCTGCAGGTCTTGGTTTCCACTGAATGCTGATGGTGGTGTGGACTTGATGTAGTCATCAAGAATGGTAAATATGCTCATCACTGGTGCAATTCTTCTGCGTCAAGAACGTTTCTCATTCAGTGACATTTGCTGGTTCTCTCTAAGAGAAGGTAGAGTGATTCTATTTTCTCCCAAACATTTTCCCTGAAGTGACTCTTGACCAAGCAGAGCAAGGAAAATTGTGTAATTGCCTAAATGACTCCATATAGCTCAGTGGTCAGAGGAAAATAAAGTCAGGTTGAACAAGAAGACATGTTATTGAGAACATTCGGATTCAACCTGTTATCATCTTTACCACTTGGTAATGGAGAATACAAAAATATATTTGAAGATTCTTGGGATCCACTGCATTTCTTAGATTATTTTGGTAGATTGTATATTAGCAACAGTCTCATTCTCTGTTATTAGGATATTGGCCCTATAGCTTCAAATATACACTGAAATATTAATGTATTGCATAGTAATATTAAAGCTTAACATTGCTAACTTTTGAATGCTTATCATGTTAGGTAGACCTTGTTTTGTTTTTGACACACATCTGTGAGGCAGGGTTATTATTGTCTTATTTTTTCTAGTTGAGAAAACTGTAGCTTATGTAAAATACACAATTGTCCAGCCACACGAAATAGTAAAGAAACTGGAGACCAGATTGGAGCCTGGCTCATTCTGAATACAAATCTCAAGCCAGTAAGGATTGCAACTGTATAAACTGTGTGTGTAGGAATATCCTGAAAATGGAAGAGACATTCTTAAATTCTATTCTATCTGTTTTGAAATAGGAGATTAATTAGAAAAGAATTGTGTGAGCCGAGATCATGCCACTGCAACAATCCAGCCTGGGTGACAGAGCTAGACTCTGTCTCTAAAAAAAAAGAAAATAATTATTTTCACAAGTTAGGATCCCTCTGTTCAGAGCTTTAGGAAACTTTCAGAGGATAAAATAAAACTTAACAAGTAATACAATGTGCTAAACTGCATGCTCAATGCTTTGAATCCATTATTTCATTCAACCTTCACAGCAACTGTATAAGAAAGATATGATTATAATCCCCAATTTATAGAACGGAAAACTGAAGATTAGGGAATATTTTTATTCTCTATTTCCCTCCAGATCTATCCTCTGCACTTTTCTGCCTTGTTGCTCACATTGAGAGGCTAACCTCTAGGGACTTTTTTCCTGGGCTAATGGCTCTCTGTCTTATGGTTGGATTCAGATGGTTGTAAGAACTGAATGGTGATGGAGTGTGAGAGAAGAGACAGGGATATTTATTCACTCTGCTATGGTTCTGCTAGGGACTGCCTTCCGTTGTGACCATAGTTCAAATCAGTGGTCTCACTTCTATGTCTCCAGCTGTCTCTGTGATATGGTAATACCTTTCCTTCTTCTTTTCTTTCAGGCCTAAGGTGAAAATGGCTTCTTGCTGTTGCTAGTTCAGACTGTTTATTACCCCTTGTTATTTCCTTAACTCTGCACAACCTTGAGTTCTCTTCAATCAGTCCTTTATTGTATGACAATTGTTGACTGTTGGACCTTGACTGACACAACAAAATTAAATAAATTGTCTTAAGGCAATGGAGTTGCCAGAACTCAATTAGGGCTCATTTAGGATTTGGCAGAGTTGGTATTCAACTCAGATTTGTTTGATGTTATACCCTTAACCACTCTATGGTCTCTATGATTCCGCCTTACAAAATATTCAGGAGAAAAAAATCATTCCTGAATCCCCAGTGGGATTTCTTTAATTCCTCTTCAGTTTCTAACCTTTATCCGGAAAAGGTGCCTCTGACATGGAAGGTGCCTCTATCAACTTCTGTTGAGAGAATCTGACCACAGGCCATCAAAAGAAATTCAAATCCTAAACAACTAGCCAAGCAGAAGCTGTTGAGCAGGTGGACAATATTTCTTAAAGTTGAAAGGTAGCAATAGCACTCTAGCAGTTGTTAGTGTGATTATTTGCCAAGAACCACTCCTGCCTGGGTAACTGAAAATCCAGGGGGCTCTGTACAGTTACTGCTTGATCTCAGTCCTAGATACTGCCTTATTAACTAACTAAAAATGGCATCGCAAAATTTTAGTCAGTTTTTTATTCCTTCAAAAATTATGTATTGAATTTATACTATGGGCTAGGCATCGTGCTATGTACAAGGCCTGTAAAGATGAATAAGACAAGGTTTCTGCCCACAAAGAAATAAAAGAATAGATATGAAAACTCATGCTCCAGAAGTTCAACAAAGCGTTATGGTGGATGTGATTGGAGGTTGGATATGTTGCCATGGAAGGGTAAGAGTGAGTATTTCTTCACTGTCACTCTTTCTTGTAGCATTACCCATTGGGCCATCAGCCACATACTACATTGCTCTTAGTGCATAAAATTCATGACACAAACACTAATAACGCCTTACTTTTCTATATGAATGGGGGACTCATGGAGGAATCAGCATATATAACGTGCTGAACTGCTTCTAAACAGCCCTTCAATATTTTCACATTCTTGTATCTCTATAGATTTTTGTCATAATAAATATACAAATTATTCTGTTTTTTAAATCTCTAAAACCATGCAGCAATTGTTTAGACAATATTTAAAAAAATAAATGCCTAATCTGAAGTATAAACAAAAGATTGACATCTTGACTCTTGCTCCACTTAACTAAACATGTATCTGAATATCACTGCTTAAAGCATTTAAAGAAATTTGTTGATACATAACATTTGTACATATTTATTGAGTGCACGTGTTATTTTTTACATGAATAGAGTGTATAATGACTAAGTCAGGGGTGTCCATCATCTTGAGTATTTATTATTTCTTTGTGTTGGAAACAGTTCAAATCTTCTCTTCTAGCTACTTTGAAATATGTGTTGTTGTTAACTATGGTCACCCTATTCTGCTATCAAACACTAAAACTTATTGCTCCTACCTAACTGTATGTTTGTACCCATTAACCAGCCTCTCTTGATCACTACTCCACACCCTTACCCTTGCCAGCCTGATATTTATCATTCCACTCTCAATCACTACGAGATCAATTTTTTAGCTCCCACATATAATAACAGATTATTTTTTTTTCTTTTTGTGCCTGGCTTATTTCACTTAACATATCGACCTCCAGTTCCATTCATGTTGCTGCAAATGACATTATTTCATTCTTTTTCATAGCCCAATGTAGTATTCCATGTATATATATATACACCACATTTTCTTTATTCATCCACTGATGGCCACTTAGGTTGATTACAAATCTCTACTATTGTGAATAGTGCTGCAATAAACATGTGAGTGCAGGCATCCCTTTGATCTACTAATTTATTTTGCATTGGATAAATACCCAGTAGTGGGATTACTAGATCGTATAGCAGTTCTATTTTTAGTATTTTGAGAAGTCAATCTACTGTTTCCTAACATGGCTGTTTTATTATTTCTAACATATTTATCAGGGATATTGATCTGTAGTTTTCTTTTTTGGGTACATCTTTGTATAGATTGGGTATCAGAGAAATGCTGGCCTTGTGGAATGGTTAGAAAGAATTCTCTCTTCTTCAATTTTTCAGAACAGTTTGAAGAGAACTAGTTTAGTTTTTACTTAAAAGTTTGGTTGAATTGGCAATGAAGCTATCTGGTCCTGGATTTTTTTAGTGGGAGAAGATATTTTATTCCTTATTCAAATATATTACTCATTATTGGTCTGTTCAGGTTTTCTATTTCTTCCTGATTCAATTTTGGGAGGTGGTATGTGTCCAAGAGTTTATCTATTTCCTTTGTTTTCCAGTTTGTCACTATATGTTGTTTATAGTTTCTGATGATCTTTTGTATTCCTGTGGTATTAGTTGTACTGTCTTCTTTTTCATTTCTAATTTTATTTTGGTATTCTTTCTTTTTTCTTGGTTATTCTAGCTAGCAGTTTATCAATTTTGTTTAATTAAAGAGAAAATTTTTCATTTTTTTAATCTTTTGCACTGATTTTTCAGTCTCTGTTTTGTTCTGCTTTAATTTTTATTTATTTTTTTCTTTACTTCTACTAATTTTCTGTTTGGATTGAGCTTGCTTTTCAAGTTCCTTGAGGTATGTTATTAGATTGTTGAAATCTTTCAACTTTTTTGATGTAAGCATTTATGTGATAAACTTCTCTGTTAGAACTACTTTTGCTGTATCCCATAGGATTTTATGTTATGTTTTGATTTTTGTTCCAATAATTGTTTTTTAATTTTCTTTTTAATTTTTTCATTGACCCAGTAATCATTCAGAGGCATGTTGTTTAATTTTCATGTATTTATACAGTTTCCCAGGTTTCTCTTCTTGTTGATTTCTAGTTTTATTACGTGGTGATTTGAGAAGATACTTGATATGATTTGGATTTTTTAAAATGTGTTAAGACTTGTTTTGTGTCATTACATAGGATCTGTCCTGAAGAATGCTCCATGTGCTGAAGAGAAAAATGTATACTCTGTACCTGTTGCATGAAGTGGTCTATAAATATCTGTTAGGTTCATTTAGTCTGATATGCCATTTAACTTTAATGTTTCTTTGTTATTTCTGTCTAGATGATCTGTCTAATGTTGAGAGTAGGGTGCTGAAGTCCCCAACTATTATTGTATTGAAGTGTATCTCTTCCTTTAGATTTAATAGTATTTATTTTGCCTATCTGTGTGCTCCAGTGTTGGGTGCATATGTTGCAAATTGTTATATTCTCTTGCTGTATTGATCAGTTTATCATTATATAATGACTTTCTTTCTCTCTTTTTACTGTTTTTGACTTAAAATCCGTTTTATCGGATATAAGCAAAGGCACTCCCACTCACTTTTGGTTTGCATTTGCATGGAATATCTTTTTCCATACCTTTACTTTCAGTCTATGTATGCCTTTACAGGTAGGATGAGTTTCTTATAGGCAGCATATAGTTGGGTCATATGGTTTTTCCAAAAAGATCTATTTGGCCAGTCTATATCTTTTAAATGGAAAGTTTAATTCATTTATATTCAAGGTTATTGTTTACATGTGAGCACTTTTTCTCTCATTTTATTAATTGATTTCTGGTTGTTGTGAATATCCTCTTTTTTTCTTTCTCTCTTATTGTTTATTATTGTTATTTGGTGGTTTTCTATAGCAATAACATTTGAGTTTGAATCCTTTCTCTTCCTTATTTGTGTGTTTGCTCTACCAGTTGGTATTATACTTTTATGTGTTTTCATGATGGTATTAGGTTGCTGCAAAAGTAATTACAGTTTTTGCCATTAGCCATAAAGGCATAAACTGCAATTATTTTTGCAGCAACCTAATAGATATTGCCCTTTTGCTCCTAGGCATAGGACTACCTTAAGCAGTTCTTGTAGGACTGGTCTAGTGGTAATGAATTCCCTCATCTTTTTTTTTTGTCTGCAAAAGACTTTATTTCTCATTCATTTATGAAGAATAACTTTGCTAGGCATAGCATTCTTGGTTGCCAGTTTCTTTTCTTGCTGCAATTAAAATACATCATCCCATTGTCTTCTCACTTGTAAGATTTCTGCTGAGAAATGTAGTGCAATGTGGATTCATCTGTAAATGACTAGACAATTTTCTTTTGTGGTTTTTAGATTTATCTTTTTGTCTTTGGATTTATAGTCAATTTGGGTATTATATTTGTGGATAAGACCTTTTTGAGTTGTGTCTTTTGAGGTTATCTTAGCCTTTTTATCTGAATGTCTAAGTCTCTTGCTAGACTTGGGAAATTTTCAGCTATTATTTCATTAGACAAGTTTTCTATCCTTTTGGTCATCTCTTTACTGTCTGTAACATCAAAATTTTAAATATTTAGTTTCTTTATGAGGTCCTACATATCATCTAGGCTTTATTCATTCCTTGTTATTCTTTCTTCTTTGCTTTTATCTGACTAGGTTATTTCAAAAGACCTGCCTTAAATTTCTGAATCTTTTTCTTCTACTTGATCTAATCTATTGTTGAAGCATGAATGTATTTTTCAAAAGCCCTCAGACTTCAGGCCCCAGGGGAAGGGCAAGGCAATCCCCAGACCCTTGGCAAAGATCTCAAGTTGGGGTGGCTTGGGCTGTGCTACAGCCCTGATACTAGGAAGAATGGGGTTGTTTTCGGTGATAGTATGCATATACAAGCATCTGGGGACTGCTCACTGTTTGGCCACAGTGATGGCTGTAAGAGGGGAATATCGATGGGGCTCTAGGGATGTGGAAATACAAAGGCTGTTGGTCCCTGGGAAATATGCATTTTGGTTGGGGTTGGGGTTGGGATCTCAATATGGGGCCTGGTTGTAGCTTGGCAGAACCTGGGGGGTGGGATGTGGGACCCAGTGTCAGCTTCTTCTCTGAAGCAATGCCTTCACTAGGTCTCCAGCCAGGCTCCCTATGTTAGTCTTAGGCTCCTTGAGGGTCTAGGGGCTCTCCCATGACTAGGATTGCTGGGGTTCATGGTGGGAATGTGGACTGCTGGAGATTTCTCACTTACCCTATTCCTGTACTGGGAGCCTTTCTAGACTCCCAGCCTAACCCAGCTAAGCAGGCTGCCTTACTTTACTTTCTGTCTTTGCTTAAGTGTTTCCTGTCACATCTATGTTGAATTTCAGACTTCTCTCTTAGATGATATACTTGAAGTGTGATTATCTACTCATTCTTTTGATGTTTATTTGTGGAGGAGTCAATTAGTCAGTTGCCTCTAGTCAGCCTCTTTGGTGGTTCTCATTTAAACACCATTCTTTAAAACATTTTAATTTCACTTAAAGACATAATTTTCCATTTGGAAGTGGAGGGACTGGCTTTGACTTATCAGTCATATAAACACAAGAGGTATTTTACTATCATGATGATTTTCTTTTAAAAACAACATTTGTTGCTTTGACTTTCCATCTTCCATTCATTTCCTGTTTTTAATTTCCTCCCCACCTTCCTATAATGGCCCATCTTCTTTTTAATGCCCCTCTGCTCTTCTCAAGTCATCTCTTCCCTTTTCGTCTTCCTTCCCCTTTACTTCCTCACCCAGTCAATTATCATACATAGGGTTATATCAGGTGAGATTCAACAATGGATGTTAATGCTGATGTATATAAGTTTGATGAGTTATCGTAGAATACCTCTCACAAAATACTAATCAATTGAAAGGAAATAAAAATGGTGAAAATATGATGGAAAACCTGTCAGACACCAATGGCATACATTGACATAATAA
Organism: Nomascus leucogenys; assembly: GCF_006542625.1. NCBI lineage: Eukaryota > Metazoa > Chordata > Mammalia > Primates > Hylobatidae > Nomascus > Nomascus leucogenys. The sequence continues at coordinate 67,172,164 of NC_044383.1, read as the reverse complement.
GACGAACAAGATTACATTCCTAGTGACTGAATAATAATATGTGGCATATGGTGCACTGAGAAGTTTACAGCATTATTTTAGAGGTTTTATTACTGAGATTTTACGAGAAACTTTTTCTAAAGAAATCGGAAGACAAATGCTAATAAATGTAAACAGATACTCCTGGATCAGAACATTGTTGATGCAATTGATTCAACTGTCAAGATTAATGTTTGGAATTATTGATAATATTGATGGTAGTTTCCTAATTTCATAGATATAGAAATATATTTTATCCAGTTAATAATCTTTATATAAAAATCTTACTAGTCTAGAAGTTCTCTGACATTCTGTAGGATCAGGAAAAGAATGGAATTGTGTCTGTTTCAGTAATAGTATATTTTGTCTGCATGTAATAAATAATTCAACTAATATTGCATTAAAATAGTTTTTTTCTAACATGGCAAGTAGTTTCAAATTGCATATTTGCTGGGATCAGTTCAACTGAGTAATAAATATCATCAAGATTACAAGTCCTTTCCCTCCTTGACATTTTGGATTTTAATTCTTATACTTTTCTTTTTACTTACAAGACAGCTAACACGGATATAGAGCCATCATTATTATGAAAACTAACAAACAAAAAGATCTTCACGTTCTTCAGAATTCTACATCACTTTATGTTATTGCTAAAACTAAGCTGCATGGCCATTCATAATAGCAAAGAGACTGGGCAAGTGAGCCTGTTTAACTCCTACGGAGTAAGATGAGAAAGATGGAAAAAAAGTGAAGCAGTTTACAAGTATTATTTCATTTAATTCTCACAAAATTTTTGTCAGCTAGATAACATTATTATATTAAATTTATAGAAGAGGCACAGAGAAGTACCTTTAGTAAGACTGTAACTGTTTCAGGTCAATTTCCCCATATATTTTTATTTTTATGCCTTCTTTTATTAAACAAATAATATTACAGGAGAATTCTTCTATTCCTTTAACAAATATATACTAAAAAGTATTGTATGCTTGATACAAATGAAATAGCCTTACTCAGGCTTTATTAGGTTCCTGTTCTATTGCTTAACTGGTATAGGAGTCTCAATTTGAGTGGCTCTCTTGTGCTTAAGAGTACTGCAAGGATTATTCAGTTCTGTGTAGCCCTTTCCCCACCTGGCCATCCCTGATTAATCTGACATAGATCAATCGGTTTCCCTCTCCCAGGAATTTGAAACCTAGAAACATATAAATACTGAAAATCTCTGAGTAATGTTAAAAGTCATGTTCTAGAAAATAAAATGCCACAAACTCATGCAGCTTAGTTCCCTGTGGATGCACCCAAAGCTTGCTTTCCAAAATTTTTTGGTTTCGATCTTTATTAGGGATAGTTGAAATTTGCTTTGATATCCTTTCAAAAATATTTTATTATGCAAAAGAAGCCAGTTAATTCTGGTGCTTGTTATTTTGGAACTTGAAGCCACAATGCCTTGTTTGCTATTCTGCATGCTAGAATCTGGACTTTAAAAACTATTTTGGGCCGGGCGCGGTGGCTCAAGCCTGTAATCCCAGCACTTTGGGAGGCCGAGGCGGGCGGATCACGAGGTCAGGAGATCGAGACCATCCTGGCTAACACGGTGAAACCCCGTCTCTACTAAAAATACAAAAAATTAGCCGGGCGTGTTGGCGGGCACCTGTAGTCCCAGCTACTCGGAAAGGCTGAGGCAGGAGAATGGCGTGAACCCGGGAGGCAGAGCTTGCAGTGAGCCGAGATCGCGCCACTGCACTCCAGCCTGGGGGACAGAGCAAGACTCCGTCTCAAAAAAAAAAAAAACTATTTTGATTCCTTTTTTACATTATTGAAGCAACTATTTTACTTAGAAATGAATAAAATCAAAGAATCTCTTAAATACAAGGAAGGAAAATAAGCTATGTAGTTTTCCAAAAAGTCTGTTGAACATACATAAGCTACAAATGCTATTAATATACACACCAATTTCCATATGTTTCTGTTGTGAAATATCAGTCCCTATTGATAGGAGGTCTTTTAGTTTAGGAACCTCAAATAGAAATTTCTCAGTCCTGATTTTAGTTCTTTTTTGTTGTCCTCATCAAATATCAACCTTCTGTGCTTTTCTGGGTACTATGCCAATTTACATTCACTCATTTGCTTCTGGGATCTGAGTAGACAGGTCAACTGCCAAGAAAAACACAGAGCTTAGCTGTCTATTATTATTATAAGTGAAGAATTGAAAATCATCTTACAGTTATAGTTTAAGTTATCATTTTTACAGTTTCAACAATTTATGTTTCTACTGTCAGTGAAAACATGTAGACGTTTTAAAAAATAAAAGTTTTATATTCATGTATTTAATGTTTACCTTTAAATTTACCTACTACAGCATACCAAAAGAAATTTCTATCTGCTCTGTCTCCAGTGGATGTGATAGTACAGAACTCTCTGCTTTCAATGAAGAAAAACTAAGTTCTGAGCTAATTGCTAGTTAAAATGTTTACCTGCAGTTATTTTACCACATAAATGAAAGACCAAATAGATTCCTGTAGCAGTTGCCTTGAGTCAAATCAGCCACTTGTCCCCTTTTTAAAAATTCTCTTTATAATACTTTAATTCTAACTTTATGTGTGATTTACACTAACAAACAAAAGAAAGTACTTTTTCAAGAGGGTAATAGAAGTCATCCTCTGTAATTCAAAGCTCTTCCCTTCACCCCAGCTTTCCTTAGTCTTGAAATCAAAGAAGGGGCATAGTCTAGTGCCCTCTGCCTTACATTTGACTTTCTGTCTTCCTGGTACTTGCCCTGTAGGACAGAGCCCATGAGAAGGAAGAGGAGAAAGCATCCCCTGTATGACTTCCTCTGATGAGACTGCCACCTTCTTTCTGTAACTTCGCTACTGCTCCAGCTAATGGTCTATGATTTATTGTGCATTTTTAAAGTTATACAAGTCTTGCTGATGAGGGACTCCACCTCAAGCAGATTCCCTAGGCATGGAGTATTCTTTGGAGTTGCTAGTATCCTCTGAGGGCAACCTCAAACTTCTTTCCTTGATTTGTGCCGAAGTTTTCTTTTCTTAGCTTCAAGGAGGGGAACCAATCAAGTACTAGTTCTCTTTACCTTCAACAATCATCCCTTTCTGCACTTCTCACCTTCATTCATTTATCTCTTAAAGGAAATAGACAAATATTTCAGCTCCTCTTACTACTGCTAAGAGCATGATAATTTTACGGCAAGAAGTGTGCCATTTTGAAATTGTCCCTGAAGAATATATAAAGCTTTTCTTATGGGGATCTATTTCTGTAGTAATCCCTGAAGCCAGTTATAATATTTTAGGTCAGAAAACTATCTCAATCATTATTTCTCACCATGCTGCTACATAAGGCAAGGGAATTGTAAGAGCTTGCACAGGAACACTGGGAGTGGAAGAACATCATCTCATGTACCTTTATTTGTGGATAATTATTATGAGAGGTTTCATATGGGAGACAGTAACTCCTTAGCATAGTCTTAAAGGATAAATAGGCATTATAGAGCAGTGAAGCAGAAAGGCAGCGATGTCAGAATGAGGAAAGGAAAGGAATGAGAATCAACATGGGCTATGTAAGGAACTTCAAGCAGAGAAAATATCAGTGTTTTCCAAAAAACAGGACCTGACCCATGTTTGAAAGCTCATGTATACCTTGTGAGGCAAGTAGAGCAAGGGGTATTATAAACAGGTCACAGAATTCCTCTAAGTTATTCAGAAGAGCTTCATTTTTATCTTGTCCAGTTGCTTATCATGAAGAAATTTTAGAATCAAGTAAAATAGTCTTTCCTTGAAAGTAGTCAAGAATACAAACTTGGGTCAGCCAACATTTTACTTAAAATATTAAATCAAACATATGTAAAGATTAAGTCACTAGATATTGATAATTTTTGACTCCTAGATAAAAGCCTACATCCTCAAATTTTTCAAACATTCTTTATAGGTTCATTGTTGTGCTTAGTCTATACATCACTTAACCACAAAGCTAAACTTTCTATAAAGAAAATTTCAATCATCTATAGAGATGCCTTGGGATGTTTTCAACGTGTAAAGTGAGGATTCCAAAATCAGTAAGCCTCAAAGTCAGAAATTTCATGATGAGATTAAATCGGGGAATAAAAGCTAGCCACTAGAATCACAAGAGAGCACCCTTGATGCTACTAAATAAATGTCCTCTTAAAAAGAAATAATTATCATAACTTCGCAGTCTGGAAATGCCTATAATTTTTTTTTAAATGTAATCCCAAAATGTTATTTTACTTGTTCTGTGTTATAGCATACCTTTTTTGTTAGATCCAATATCTGAAAATTCTGTGCCATGGCAGTAGAACAGAAAGAAAATGAAGACAGGGCTACACAAAAGCATAATCAATTCCAGAAAATCTTCAAAGTTTTTGAAATCAATAAAATTAAAAATAGCCAAACTGTTAGTTGAAGCAAGACTGGCATGCCCTATAATTTTCTGCATTAGTCATAAATTTAAGGTCATTATTACTCTCTTTGAAATTAGCCAGTATATAAATTGTAAATTTTCAAACATACTTAGACCTAGAAAGTAGGAAGCTTTGAATTTATTTTTTAATCCACTTTTCAAATTGATGGTGCATTTAGCCAATGGCCATGTGATGGTTAACTGTCATGTTAACCATGTTAATGGCCATATGATGGTTAACTGTCATGTTAACCATGTTAATGACCATATGATGGTTATGTGTCAACTTTACTGGGTCATAAGCTACCCGGATATTTAGTCAAATCTTATTCTGTGTCTGGAATAGTGTTTTGGGATGAGAGTAACATTTTTATTGGTAGACTGAGTAAAAGAGATTGTGCTCCCTAATATGGATGGTTTTCGTTTTATCAACTCAAGTCTTGAACGGAACAAAAAGGCTGCCCCTTCCACAAATAAAAGGCAATTCCTCCTGCCTGACTGCATGAACTGGGGCATTACTTTTTTTCCTGCCTTTGGACGGAAACTGAAACATTGATTTTTCTTGAGTCTTGAGCCTGCAGCTTTTGTATTGGAATATCTGCCATTGGATCTCCTTGTCCACAGGCTTTTGGACCCAAACCAGAGCTGCGATATGATTTCTTGCTGATAGCAGATTCTCAGCCTCAATAATCATGTGAGCCAGTTTCTTATAACATATATATCTTTTTCGTTCTCTTTCTCTTTTGCTCTTTCTTTCTCTTTCTGTCCATATATATAGTTGTCTCTTGGTATATGTAGGCTATTAGTTCCAGGACCCCCACATACACCAAAATTCACGAATACTCAAGTCTACCAGTTGACGCCTCACACCTGTGCATACAAAAAGTTTGCCCTCTCTATAGGTGGGTTTAGCATCCTGCCAATACTGTATTTTTGACTTCTAGTTGAAAAACACTTGCATATCAGTAGATCTTCACAGTTCAAAAGTTGTGTGTTTCAAGGATTGACAGTACACACGCACACACACACACACACACACACACAAATACAATCTTGTTGCTTCTGTTTCTCTAAATAACCCTGACAATTCCTCACTTCCTAGACCACCTGATAGAAAAGATGAGAGAAATCATAGCACTGCCCACTTGGCATTGAAAAATCTATTGCAAAATAAAATTAAGAAAACACAACATGACTATGTATTTCTGCCCTTCAATATTTGAACTTAAGATTAGTAGCAACTCATCAAAAAACTAACATTTGTTCACAGGTCTTTGCAAGAATTTCTAAAGCCTTTGGAAACTTATAAATCATAGTACCCTTTGTTTAAAGTGTATTATCATAGGGAAATATATTTAACAGAGAACAGAACAAGTTAACAATAGTTACGAATCTTCACATACATATCAGTTTTACACAGAATAAAATGGATATTCTTGAGAAAGCTCTCATTTTAACTCCCTACCATATGAGATTATTTAAATAAGTTTTATGACGCAAAATAGTATCTCTCTCCTAAATCTGCAGGGAAAGAATACATCTCCTTCATTTATTTCCTAAGCTTCTTTTATTAGTTATGCAAACCTGAATTTTTAAGGGAAGAATATGGAATTTCATTATTTAGCACATTAAGAAAGAAGGTCTTATAGAGCTCAGTTTTATTGGGGCAGTGGAGAAATGATTGAATAGGAGTTTAAGCATTTTATGAGCTCACTTAATAAAGAGCCTTTGGCAATTTTCTTTCATAAGAACCAATATAAATATTCAGATAATTGGCAAAAACAAAGTTCCTAAAAGAAAGAGAATGCATTATAAAACAATCCAAACAGCACTTTCTATGAAACTTAAGAGTACACTGCATTAATATATGATGATTAGGTTTTCACGAAAATAACTTAGGGGGAAAAAAGAGTTACTGGGGATGTAAAACGTAATTATTAAACTAATTACCTCAATGCAGGCAGTAAGCACCCAATTGAATATGGCAAAGAGCCAGATTCTAAATTAAAAGTCAAAAAGAGGAATTTTCCCAGGCAAAAAAAAATATTAAATGATACACTGAAAAGATATATGAAATAGACACAGAAATATATAGAGAGAGCAAATATAAGCCATCCAATCTGTAAAGAAGAGCATTACCAAAAGAAAAAAAATACCTTTTAGAGAAAGTAGTCATCAAAAAAATAGTGATATAGATTTGAATTTGGGAATAAAAGAAAACACATTTAGTTTTCATACTGGCAATTGTTCTGGTATTTTGTTGTTACTAACAAATCACCTTAAAACTTAATTGTATAGAACATAAATCATTTTGTTAGGCTCACAATTTTGTGTGTTTAGAATTCAGGCAGAGTCAGTTCATTTTTGCCCATGATGATGGGGTTCTCAGCTATGGCAATTTGTACGATTAAAGGTGGTTTTAGAGGCTTGACTGGGGCCATATGGCTGAGATCTTAAATCTTAATGTTGTAAGGGTTCCTCTCTTCTTCACGTTGCATCTCTTTGGGCTGGCATATACAAAGTAGCTTCTTCTTCACATGTTAGGTGTTGGGCTGGGTGTCTGGAATAGGTGGGTGGATTGTTCCAGCATCTGTCTCTTTCCACTTGACATTTCTTTGGGACTAACTCGGCTTCCTAACAGCATGGTTGTCTGAGAGTAGTTGGACTTTTACTTGCAGCTTGGCCTTACCCAAAGTGAATTTTATAAGAGGCCTGGATGGAAGCAGCAAAGCTTCTTAAGACCTAGCCTCAGAAGTTTTATACATCACTTCTGCATATTCTATTTTTCAAAGAAGTTATAGGCCAGAATAGATTCAAAGATAGACAATTCTTAATGGAAAGAATACCAACTATTATGTGCCTATCTTATCATAGAAACATTAATTCTTTCACAGCAAAATTAAATGTATTCTAAAAACAAATCTGAATTTGAAAGATAAAGAGATAAGTATCTAGTAAGAAACAGAAATCTAAACACTCAAGAAAAAGAAAAAAAAGTAATTCTTGCTTCAGGCTTCTCTTCCATAATATAAAATGAGAAAATGTAATTAAGCATGATAGCAGAATTTGAAGAAACAATATCAAAAAGCAAATTTCCTATATACAGCCAAATTATTTTTTATATGTAAAATCGGAAGAATGACATTTTTCTATACTTAAAGATTTACAAAAAATATCAACAACATAACTTTTCTGAAAATCATGATCAATGAAACCCTTATTATATTAGTTAGTTAGTGCAACTATTACAAGAAATACCATAGACTAGGAGGCTTAAACAACAAGCTTTTATTTCTCACAGTTTTGAAGACATAGAAGTTCAAGATAAAGATATATCAGCATATCTGGGGGCTGCTGAAGACTCTCTTCCCCGATTGCTATCTTCTTGCTATATCCTCATATGGCAGAGAGCAGAGAAAAAAAAAGAGGGAAAGCAAACTCTGTGTCTCTTCCACAACGGCACTAATCCCACTCATGAAAACTCCAACCTCATGACCTAAATATATCCAAAGGACCCACATCTTAAAACCATCGCATTTGAGTTAGAATTTCAACATATGAATTCAGGGGAGACATATTGAGTCCAAAGCACTACTTCAAAGTTAAAATTAAGTAATTATTAATGTGGACATGAAAATTAATATAAATATCAAATAAATAGCATTAAAAATTGATCATATTGAAAATAGTATCACTCTGGATTTAAAATATTATATTATTTCAACAAAATGTGGGAAGTAGAGGAGGAAAAAGCAAGATAACTAGAAAATTATGTTATCAAGACATTATTTCAATATCTATACATTATTTCATTTTTAGTCTTAATGGTATAAAGATTCAATTTACTCTGGTTTCCTTGATATATTGAAGTAACAACTATTAAAACAAAAATATAAATCAATTCCAAAAGAATAGCAAAATGAGACCAGAAACAACCTGATTAATGTTTCAAAAAATTATAAAACATAAGATAGGTATTTGAAGTAAACATACAGAAATTATAAAACCTTATAGCTAGAATAAATAAACTAAAACTTTTTGTTATTTTGATACATAATAATAGATTAAATTGCCCTAACTGCCAGTTATAAATTATTTATATTAGGGACACTTTAAACAAAATGACCTACAAAAATCCAAAAGTAAATAGTAAAACAAATTCAATCTGAAAGAAGGCAGGATAGTGACAATATCAGAAGAACAGAAATAAAAAAATGTACAAGAAACAAAACCAATAATTTTAAATTGATGACAGATAAAAACAAAGGCATGAAATCAGAAATTTTCATTGCAAAATACGCAGAATAGAAAATCTTAGAAACTAAAATATTCATATATAATTATTGTTGATTTTAACATGGACTTTTGAGAATAGTTTCAAGTATAATAAAGATGAAAACATACAAATTATCTAAATAATATAATTCATGAAGGTTCAATGAGTAACTCTTCTTAAAAATATAAGCCTATGTATTACATACTTGATATATATTTAAATATATTGAAAATTTTAGATCCACTTTCAAATAAACCCTCTAATATAATCCCTCAAAGAGGAATTTAAAAATCAAGCCCTTTAAGAAAAATCAAATAAATATGAATAATAAAAAACAGCCAAATAAATTACAATTATGTGGAAATTTTAAAAGCCATTGAAATCAGAAGATCCTAATTGGTGATTTCCAGTGATTGATGGCTATTCTGACATTAACTGTAAAACATGAAGTGATTGTGTGTTTACTTTGAAGAGTGTCAGTGGCTTTCACAAGTTTAGTGACAATGATTTCTATATATATAAAAGTTTTCCTCCTTTAAATAACTGTTATTTCAAAAAGGAAAATAAAATTGTTTACATAAACTATTTTAAAATTAACAAAGACTTAACATATCAGAACTTATAAAATGTGACCAAAGCTATATATCTGGTAATTTGTAGCAATAAATGTTTATATTTATGAAATCAAAAAAGTAGTTTTATATATCTATGCGAGTTGGTGGCAGAATATGTTGATTTTCAAAGAAAACTAGGCAGAAGTTGTTAAAAGTTGCCAATAATAAATTGCTTACATAAACTATTTAAAATTAACAAAGACTTACATATCAGAACTTACAAAATGTGGCCAAAGCTATATATCTGGTAATTTACAGCAATAAATGTTTATATTTATGAAATCAAAAAATCAGTTTTATATATCTATGAGAGTTGGTGGCAGAATATGTTGATTTTCAAAGAAAAGTAGGCAGAAGTTGTTAAAAGTTGCCAATAAAAAATTGCTTATGTAAACTATTTTAAAATTAACAAAAAGCTTGCATACCAGAACTTATAAAATGTGATCAAAGCTGTATTCCTGATAATTTACAGTAATAAATGTTTATATTTATGAAATCAAAAGATCAATTGAATATATTTTTGTGAGTTGGTGGCAGAATATGTTGATTTTCAAAAAAAAGTAGGCGGAGTTGTTATAAGTTGCTAATAATAGCAACTATTTTCTAAATCAGATACAAAAAATCAGCAAAATTAACCAATAAAAACATGAATTTTTTTATTATACTTTAAGTTCTGGGGTATATGTACAGAATGTGCAGGTTTGTTATATAGGTATATATGTACCATGGTGGTTTGCTGCACCTGTCAACCTGTCATCTACATTAGCTATTCCTCTTAATGCTATTGCTAACCCCACCCCTCCACCTCCCGACAGGCCCCAGTGTGTGATGATCCCTTCCCTGTGTCCATGTGTTCTCACTGTTCAACTCCTACTTATGAGTGAGAACATGCGGTGTTTGGTTTGCTGTTCTTGTGTTAGTTTGCTGAGAATGGTGGTTTCCAGCTTCATCCATGTCCCTGCAAAGGACATGAACTCATCCTTTTTCATGGATGCATAGTTTTTCGTGGTGTATATGTGCCACATTTTCTTTATCCAGTCTATCATTGATGGGCATTTGGGTTGGTTGCAAGTCTGCTATTGTGAAGTGTGCCACAATAAACATACATGTGCATGTGTCTTTATAGTAGAATGATTTATAATCCTTTGGGTATATACTCAGTAATGGGATGGCCGGGTCAAATGGTATTTCTCATTCTAGATCCCTGAGGAATCGCCACACTGATTTCCACAATGGTTGAACTAATTTAAACTAATTTACACTAATTACACTAATTTACACTCCCAGTGTAAAAGCATTCCTATTTCTCCACATCCTCTCCAGCATCTGTTGTTTCCTGACTTTTTAATGATCACCATTCTACCAGGCATGAGATGGTATCTCATTGTGGTTTTGATTTGCATTTCTCTAATGACCAGTGATGATGAGCATTTTTTCATACGTTTGTTGTCTGCATAAATGACTTTTTTTGAGATGTGTCTGTTCATATCTTTTGCCCACTTTTGGATGGGGTTGTTTGTTTTCTTCTTGTAAATTTGTTTAAGTTCTTTGTAGATTCTGGATATTAGCCCATTGTTAGATGAATAGATGGCAAAAATTTTCTCCCATTCTGTGGGTTGCCTGTTCACTCTGATGATAGTTTCTTTTGCTGTGCAGAAGCTCTTTAGTTTAATTAGATCCCATTTGTCAATTTTGGCTTCTGTTGCCATTGCTTTTGGTGTTTTAGTCATGCGGTCTTTGGCCATGTTTATGTCTTGAATGGTATTGCCCAGGTTTTCTTCCAGGGTTTTTATGGTTTTAGGTCTTATGTTTAAGTCTTTAATCCACCTTGAGTTAATTTTTGTATAAGGTGTAAGGAAGGGACCCAGTTTCAGCTTTCTGCATATGGCAGAAACCCAACACCATTTATTAAATAGGGAATCCTTTCCCCATTGCTTGTTTTTGTTGGGTTTGTCAAAGATCAGATGGTTGTAGATGTGTGGTGTTATTTCTAAGGCCTCTGTTCTGTTCCATTGGCCTATATATCTATTTTGGTACCAGTAACATGCAAAAACATGAATTTTTAAAAAGAATCCTAATAAATCTGTGACAATTCTAAATCAGGGGGAATAATGGGCAATAGGAAAAACATATGCATAACATAAGATGTAATTAAGGAATGTTAACTACTTATTCCAAAAGATTTTTTGTGAGGGAGCCAAGATGGCTGAATAGATGCAGCTGGAAGGAACATGTCTCACTGAGAGCCGGGGACACTGGGGTGCCTGGCACACTCCGAGCAGACCTTCAGAGGGAAGGCATTGAAAGTGGATGGAGGGAGGACACAGACACTGGGCTGAAGTGGGAGAAAGCTGGGAACCCTGCACTGGGCTGCTGAGCACCGCAACTCATTCCTGGTGCCCAGTGGCTCCTGGGGAAGGGGTGAGGTGAACAGGTGAGGAGTAGCCCATTCTTGCCATGGACCTCCAGAATCCTAGCTGCAGGAGACTCCTGAATCCTCATGGGTACTTGAGCTGGTAGGGAGAGCGGCTTCAAGAGGTGGCAAGGGCAGGATTCCAGCTTCTGCAGAAACCAGAGTGTTCGATGTGGGTATGGCTGCAGTGGAGCACAGACAGGGATGCCTACTCCCCAAGGCTCACCGTACCCCTCTAGGTGGCTTTAGCCTTTGGGAGAATGTCAGACCTGAACAGAGAAGGGTGGTCTGGCCCAAAGGATGGGGCCAATCGAATCTGAGCGCTCCCCTGTCTGGGGCCCCAGCCTGGCCATGCCTGCTTTCAGCACAGCCTCAGATGCCCAACTAGGGAGCTTCCTGGGAGCTATCATCATACCTTCTTTGCCAGAAGACCATACATAATATCTTGGGAGGGCACCAACAGATTGGCCCCTGCCAACGTGTACCCACCCACCTGCATCCTCCCCCTTGCCACTTTGCCAACATGCATTTGCCCATAGCCTCCTCCAAATGCTTTCAGCATGAGAGGACCTTGTCTCCTCTGCCCTGCTGATGCTTGTGTGCACACACAGCCCATTGTCCCATTATTGCTGGGGTGAGTGCACCCTGCTGCCCCGCCCCTTGCCAGCATCTCCCCACCCCCCACTTATGTTGGGGCAGCACTGCACTGCCACTGCTAGTGCAAATGTGTGCACAGATGCTGGCACCCTGCTCCCATGGGCGGCCTGCCCCTGCTGTGCCACTGCCTCTATCTGAGAGAGTGTGTGCACAGATGCCTGCACCTTGCCCCTACCAGCACCCTACCTCCACTGAGCCTCTGCAGTTGCCATCAGAAGTGCCGGCATGCATATGGACTCCACCATCCTACTTCTACCAGCTCCCCACCCTAGATGACATACAGGCACCACACCATGCCACCATTAATGCTGGCATGCATGAGCAAGTACAGATCCTGCTGCCATAGCCCCAAGGAAGCACTTTGGCCAGAACTCCCCTTCAGAGTGTTGTGGATGGCAGACCAGGAACACATCTGCCCCTCTAGCACAAGAGGTTGCTAACCTCGAGAGCTCAAAGAACAAAGTTAGAAAACTGGAACCAGCACCCCAGAATTAAGGCATGCAGCCTAGGATTGTGAAGCTGAAACTTGACCCCCATGAAATCTTCCAGAAAGGAAACTAGCTGACTAAATTCACCATATAACACAATCAAACTCTCAATGGCATCAGAAGATGAAAGAAAAATAAAAAGTGTCCAAAGGATAGCAATTTCAGTGATTAAAGGAACATCCACCCTCACAAATAAGAATGAACCAACATAAGAACTCTGGCAACTCAAAAAGTCAGAGTGTCCTCCTATCTTCAAATGACCACAGTAATTTCCCAGCAATGGTTCTTAACTAGCCTGAAATGGTTGAAATCACAGAAATAGAACTCAGAATATGCATAAGAATGACGATCATTGAGATTCAAGAGAGAGTTGAAACCCAATCAAAGGAATCTAAAGAATACAACAAAATATACAGGAGCTAAAGGAAGAAATAGGCATTTTAAGAAAAATTCAAACTGAACTGATACAGCTGCAGTACTCACTACAAGAATTTTATAATACAATTGCAAGTATTAACAGTAAAATGCACCAAACTGAGGAATGACTCTCAGAGCTCAAACTATTTCTCCAAATTAACTCAGTCAGACAAAAAGAAAAGCAACAAGAATTAAAAAGAATGAACAAAACCTCGGAGAGAAACAGGATTATGGAAAGAGACCAAATCTATGACTCATTGGAACCCCTGAAAAAGAGAGAGAGAGAGAGAAAGCAAGGAACTTTGAAAACATATTTCAGGAGATTGTCCATGAAAATTTCCCCAACCTTGCTAAGAGAGACCAGCATTCAAATTCAGGAAATGCCAGAGAACCCCTGCAAAATACTATACTAGATGACCGTTCCTGAGATACATAGATATCAGATTCTCCAAGGTCGAGATGAAAGAAAAAATATTAAAGGTACCTAGAGGGAAGGGGCAGGTCACCTACAAAGGAAACCCCATAAGGCCCACAGTGGACCTTTCAGCAGAAAGCTTACAAGCCAGAAGAGATTGGGGGCCTATATTTAGCATTCTTAAAGCAAAGAAATTCCAGCCAAGAATTTCGTATCCAGACAAACTAAGCTTCATAAGCAAAAGAGAAATAAGATTCTCTTCAGACAAGCAAATGCTAAGGAAATTCATTACCATCACTATTACTGATCACCACAAAAACACACTTAAGTACGTACACAATTGACACTACAAAGCAACTATGCAATCATGTCAGCATAATAACCAGCTAAAAACATGACAACAGGATCAAATCCACACATATCAATAGTAACCATGAATTTAAATGGGATCAATGCCCCAATTCTTGTAGAATCTGTGCAACACAGATAAAGCAATGTTAAGAGGAAAGTTTATAGCACTAAACACCTACATCAAAAAAGCTAAAAAGATCTCAGATTAACAACCTAATATCATACCTAGAGGAATTAGTAAAACAAGAGCAAACTAACCACAAAAGTAGCAGAAGACAAGAAAAAAAACAAAATCAGAGCTGAACTGAATAAAACTGAGATGTTAAAAACCATACAAAAGGTAAATAAAATTTGTAGACTACTAGCTAGAATGATAATAAAAAAATAAAATCCAAACACACACAATCAGAAATGACACATGGGACATTACCACTGCTGTCACAGAAATACAAAAAACACTCAGAGACTATTATATCACCTGCATGCACACAAACTAGAAAATCTAGAAGAAATGGATAAACTCCTGGAGACATACAAACTCTCAAGACTGAACCAGGAAGAAATTGAATTCCTGAACAGACCAATAACGAGTTCCAAAATTGAATTAGTAATAAAAAGCCTACCAACCCAAAAAAGCTCAGAACAGATGGATTCATAGCCAAATTCTACCAGACGTATAAAGAAGAGGTGGTACTGTTCCTCCTGAAACTATTTCAAAATTCGAGGAGGAGGGAATCCTCCCTAACTCATTCTATGAAACCGGCATAATCCTGGCACAGACACAGCAAAAAAAGAAAACTTCAGACCAATATCCTTGATGACCATAGATGCAAAAATCCTCAATAAAATACTAGCAAACTGAATCCAGCAGCACATCTAAAAGGTAATCCATCATGATCAAGTAGGCTTTATCCCTGGGATACAAATTTAGTTCAACATACTTAAATCAATAAATGTGATTCATCACATAAACAAAATTAAAAGCAAAAAAAAAAAAACACGTTAATCTCAATAGATGTAGAAAAGGCCTTTGACAAAATACAACATACTTTCATATTAAAAACCTTCAGTAATCTGAGCATTGAAGGAACATAAATGAAAAATAATAAGATCCAACTATGACAAACCCACAGCCAACATCATACAGAATGGACAAAAGTTGGCAACACTCTCCTTAAGAAATGAAACAAGATATGGATGCCCACTCTCACCACTCCTATTCAACATAGTACTGGAAGCCGTGTGCAGAGAAATCAGGCAAGAGAAAAAAATAGAACACATCCAAATTAGAAGAGAGGAAATCAAACAGTCTCTGATTGCAGACATTATGATTTTATACCTAGAAAACCCTGCAGTCTCTGTTTAAAAGCTCTTAGATTTGATAAACAACTTCAGCAAAGTTTAAGGATGTAAAATCACAGTATTAATGTCAGTAGCATTTTTATACACCAACAATGTCCATGCTGAGTACCAAATCAAGAAGATTATTTCATTCATAATAGCCATCAAAAAATTACTAAGAATATAGCTTATCAGAGAGCTGCAAGGTCTCTACAATGACAATTACAAAACACTGCTCAAAGAATCAGAGATGACACAAACAAACGGAAAAATATTCCATGCTCATGAATAGGAAGAATCAATATTGTTAAAATGATCATACTGCTCAAAGCATTTTACAGACTCAATGCTATTCCTATCCAACTACAAATGTCATTTTTCAAAGAATTAAAGAAAACTGTCCTAAAATTCATATAGAATCATAAAGGAGCCTGAATACCCAAGGCAATCCTAAGAAAAAACAAACAAACAAACAAAAAAACTGGAGGCATCATGTTACCTAACTTGAAACTATACTATAAGCCTATAGTAACCAAAACAGCATGATTCTGATACAAAAACAGATATATAGACCAATGGAACAGAATAGGGGACCCAGAAATAAAGTTGCACACCAACAAAACCATCTGATCTTTGATGAAGTTGATAAAAACAAATAATGGGGAAAGGACTCCATATTCAATAAGTGGTGCTGGGATAACTGGCTAGCCATCTGCAGAAGATTGAAACTGGACTACTACTTTGCACCATATACAAAAGTAAACTCAAGATGGATTAAAGACTTAAATGTAAAGCCAAAAACTATGGGAACTCTTGAAGGAAATGTAGGAAATGTCATTATGGACATAGGCCTTGGTAAAGACTTCATAATAAAGCTGTCAAAAGCAATTGCAACAGAACAAAAATTGACAAATGCGAACTAATTAAACTGAAGTGCTTCTGCACTACTAAAGAAACTACCAACACAGTAACAGACAACCTACAGAATGTGAGAAAATATTTGCAAACTATGCATATGTCAAGAGTCTAATATCCAGAATCTGTAATGCCATTTTTCAACGAATTAAATAAAGCTATGCCTATTTCCTGGGTGATAAAATAACCTGTACACCAAACCCCCTTAACACATAATTTGCCTACACAACAATCCTGCACAGGTACCCCTGTATTCAAAATAAAAGTTAAAAAAAAGAAAACCATTTAAAAAATCAAGTAAGTAAGTAAAAATTAAGATAAAATAGTTTCAACAAGTGGAAATAAAGGCAATAATTTTGAATTTAGAAATGTAAGGTAATAAATCTTAAAGTCTGATTTTTGAATGAATAGAAAAAGTAAATAATAATAAAATTTAATTAAAATGCTCTATGTAACCTGTTTTAAATTATAATATTTCAATAGAAATGATATATTCAAAAAATAGTCAAATCATGAAGGCTTACTTATGAAGTGGTAACAGGTGTCAGTGAACCAACAATTATGGATCAGAATTGTTTTCTATAGATCTAAATTCCATTAAGTATAAAACACATGCTTTAAAAGTAAAGTCTACGTTATCTAATTTGTTCTAGAATATAAATAATAATTCTTATTTTTGAAGAAATTGACACCAATAAAAATCTTAAAACATAAAAAGAATTTAGATACAAATAGCTTGTTAGTCATCGGTATGAATATTTTAAATAAATTCTTAGGAAGTTGTACCTTGCTCTATATTACCATCATGCTCAAGTAAAGTTTATTTGAGAGAAATATAGTTATGATTTCACATGAAATTATTAATGTGCCTTTCATATTAATACAATAAATGTAGAAATGTACGTTATAATTTTATGGAGGTGGAGAAGGCTCAGAGACTTATTGTGACCTTTCTCATATTCTCTCAACCCACCTTTTCACTCCAGCTTTAGCAACTAGCTATGTGTAGAAAACATTTGGCAGATTCTACCTGGGATGAGTTGTCTACTTCTGACTTTCTACTTAGGGTTTCTCTTCTGCCACTGAATGGGAAGCCTGTTCTGACACATGCGTGAAAACAGAAGTGTAATGGAGTTAGCTGCCGATAGGTCAAACCTTGAAAAACTGGGAATTCAGAGGAACCTATTGATAAATACTTTACTCTTCTGTCTCTCAGGAAGACAATTTTAGTGGAAAGTCTATGAAACTTTTTCAGATGGTCCCCAGAAGGATTCAGATTCAGCTGCTCAAGGGCTTGGACCAGCTGAATAACAAACTCATTCCCTTTTTTCATTTTAAACATTACAGTGACCCATTCCTATGCCTTTGGATCACAATGTCTTTTAGATTTTTGCTGTTGAAGGGGGGGTTAAACATTTTTTTGAAATTAAGAAATATTGGGTAAATAAAACATCATGTCCCAAAGAGCATGCCAATTCACAAATATGGATTAGCTAAATTTATACTTGAAGGAAAAAAAAGAAAATAATACAGGTTGATAGCTCACAAGTAGCCATAAAGCTACAGTGAATTTTCAACTCTTTAATGAAATTAAAACTACAGTTGTCATATATCATTGTACTATTAATAAAGTCAATAACTATCCCATTTACATCAATAATTACAGTAAGTGTATTCTGATATCTGATTTTTATAATTCTTTGTCGGTATCTCCTGCAGTTACTTCTGACAGTGGATTTGCTTGAATATACCTGTGGTTGCTCAGAGTCTTCAATATTCCTCAGTAAGATTATATTAAATTCAATTTCCCATAATCATTCCAACTTTTGATATTATTTCATAGTATCAGATTTTCTGTACAACTTGAATTACAGCATTGATATCTTTTTTAACTATTCCTAATTGTCTATATATCAAGAAAGCCCAAAGTAGAACACATAAGAAAGCAAAATTAATGTTATAATAGGATGAATTATAAAATTAAGAGATACTAGCTTTAGATGAATAGTTTTTGAAAATAATATACGAGTGATATATAGTTAAAGCAGATTCTTCATTAGCTATATGTAGGAATTCTCTCTCATCATATAAAAGTGTTATAAATTATTGGTTAATTTTAATAGCTTGTTTTTCTAAGTTCTTTACAATTTGATATTTTTTCTTTCAGCTCTTTTAGTTTCTCCCAATTGTTACCTAATGCATAATCAACATTAACTGCTTGGTAGTCTAAACCTTTGATTTGAACTGTTTCTTCATAGCTGAATATACCTCTTGTGAATGAATGAATGTCCCTTATTACATGTTATTTTATACTTATAGGTTAAACTTAGGGCCAATAGAAGTAGTTCTGTTTTTCCAATTCATATTTTTAATAAGAGACACACATATTCCACCAAATCCATTATACATTAGTAAAGTTTTATTATGAGATATTCATTGGAAGATACATATAAAGCCGTTAAATTGTAAGAAACAGGATTCAGTTTATCCCGAATCTTGAGACAAACCCATTCAAAGGGCCATTTCTCATATTTTTTATTGCAATAGCTACATTTGAATAAAAAATAATTAAATCTTCTAGAATTCAGGCGTTCATATAACATATTTGTTTTATATCAGTACGGAGTGAAATATACATCCTTTAATCATTGTTGGTTTAGATTTTAGTAGTTTCAACATGCAAATGTAAAATTTCAGCCTTTCTATTTCTAATAGAAGCAAACTTTTTACAGCATCCCTTATTCTCTCCGTAAATAGCACCATGCAAAATATCTAACTACTTATAAGTAGGTAAAAAATATATATATATATTTATAGCTTTTTAATAGCTAATTGTAGCATTATTATACAGGTGATAGACTGTGACAACTCTTTATTTTGTTGCAACAGAATTCAATTCCAAGCTACCCAATTCCAAATGCTTCACTAATCCCATTCCAATTTTGCAATTTCCAGTAAATCTTGCATTACATTATGATTTTATTCTGTTTGCATTTGAATTACATGTTTCTGCAATTGCCCTAAGGCACAAGTTTGTCAATATTTCTACATCATAAGAGTTTACAATTCTGATACTGGTTCCAGTTCCTCCTAATACAATATTTAGGAAGTCAGGCCATATTGACCTGTCTCGTACACAGAGGAAAAATTTAATCATAACCACTAATTGTTATTTTGCATTGAAATTGCTAATACTATTTGATAACAACAATCTGTTACAGGCTTTCTTGGTGAAATACAGAATTCAATGTCTGCATAGAAGGTTTTGATACTGAAAATGACAGACTATTAGCCTATTCTGATGAATGAGAAATAGAATAACGCTCACAAAGGCTTATACTCCATTTCAAATCAACTAAACTTCTAACTGGATTAACATGATTCTCTCTTAGTTTAATCTCCTCTCATAATCAAAGTAAATCCTTACTGAAGGAAGATAACAATATCCAGAGCCTGAAATAGCTCAATATTTGTAAACAATTGTCAGCATTCAATAAAAAAAAATCCAGATATGGAAAAAAAAACAGGAAGGACTAAAGAGGAATATACTGTTTAGTGTAAATATACGGATAATTCTGAATGAATATTGTCTGGAAAAATAATAGGCTTTAAAATACATAAAGGAATAAAATCCACATAAATAGTAGTAAAAGTTATAGCATATAAACAAAGTGTTTTATCACCTTGCAATGTCTAAGAAGTGGAAAAAGTCTCATCCTTTAGCAAATCATGAATGCACATTTTAGTCATTAGGCTAATGACCAAAAGAATAATAAAAGCATGTAATATGGACAAACTAAGACAGGAAAAAAAAGAGAGAAGCTTATAAATATTTTTGCTAAATGAAAGCAAGACTAAGAGAAGAAAGAGTATAAAACAATGTGATGAAAAAGATAGTAAGACAGTAGATTTAACAATCTAATAATTATTAAATTAAAAGACCAACATTATGAAATTAAAGAGAAACAAGATTGCTGTTTACAAAAGGTAGACCTTACACATAAAGACACAAAAATATTGAAAGTGAAAGAACAGAACAAGTTATGCTATGCAAAAATTAATTAGTTTTGTACTTGTAAATTTAATACGCAAAGTCTTTAAGATAAGAAAGCATTATTGAAGATAAAGAGGAATATTTCCTCAAAATGAAAGATAAATCCATCAGGAAATATTACAGTCCTAAATTTGTTTTCACCTACTAACGTAATCTTGAAATACATAAAGCAGGATATAACAGACACAAAAAGAAAAATAGACAAAATCACTCACATAATGTGAAATGTTTATGACACATTTTAGTAACCTACTGGTTACTAAAGAAGCAATCTGTTCTAATGTGGAAAATTTTAGAAACATGATTAACAAAATTGGCCTGATTGAAATATTATCAATTGCTAGTTTTACTTTTTGTGGTAAAATAACACACTCTGCTTTATTTCGATAATTTTAAAGCTATTGAAAAGCACATAATCCTACTGTTTGGGGCAGAGTTGTCTATAGAAGGGCAAGTTGATTTTATAGTGTTTCTATAACTATAATGAGCTTTTTGTCTATTTTCTGTCAGTTACTATAGATTCATCTATTTCTCCTTTTATTTCTATTTGTTTTGCTTTATGTTTTGGAACTTCCATTCTTAGGTGCATACACACTTAAGGGTACTGTTTCTTCTTGAGAAATTAGCCCTTTCATCATTAGGTAATGTTAAATGACCAGTTTGTTATTTGGTTGAGTTTTTGTCCCTTCATATACATATAATCCATGTATAGAATAAGAATCTTACAAAAGTGTTCTCTATGTTCCCTCTAGCCTTTGTATTATTGTATTTCTACAGTTATTAGAAGCTGCACAAAACATTTATACTCGTTTGCTATAAATTAGAAATGTAAAAATTGCCTTTTATTTTTATCAGTATTTTTATCATTTCCGGCACTTTCCAATTTTTTGTGTATATTTAAATTTTCATTTGATACCATTTTCATTCTTCCTATGAAAATTTAACATTCTTCTAGGGCAGGCTTTCTAGCCATCAATTGTTCTGCTTTTAAATCTAGAAATATTTTTATTTCACACTCACTTTGGAGGACATTTTCAATGGATATAGACATTTGCAGGCCATGTTTTATTTTTATTTTCTTCATGCTTTAAAATTGGCTGTCTGTTGTCTCTGACTTGTATAATTCTGAACACAAGCCTCTCATTGTTCTTATCTTTTTGCTTCTGTAAACAATATTACATTTTTCCTCTGGCCACCTTCAAACTTGTCTCTTTATTTGGCTTTCAGAAGTTTGATGATAATGTATGTGCGTTTTTCTGTGTACTTTTACTTGGGTGATCTCTGAGCACTTTGAATTTGTAGTTTTTGTTGTCTTTCGTTAATTTTTGAAAAAGTGTGACTGTTATATATATAGTGTGACTATATTGTTCTCATTGTTTTCTACTTTTGAAATTCCAATTACACACGTTAGCTCACTTGCCTGTGTCCCACAGGTCTTGAATGCTCTATGTTGTTTCTGCTACTGTCTTTTCTTTTTTTCCTTCTACTTTGTGCTTTGATGTGGATGACTTTCATTGCCCTAACTTCAAGTTCTTTGGTTTTTTCATCTGCTAGGCCAAATCTACTGAAAAATCCCATGGGAAGAATTTCTTCATCTCTGATATTATATTTTTTTGGGCGTCAGTTAAAATGGTTTCTTTGTGTGTGTGTGTGTGTGTGTGTGTTTCCTTTTCTCTACTTAAATTCCCTGTTTATTCATTTATTTTGCCCACATTTTACACTAAATGTATTAATGTATTAATCGTAGTTATTTAGATGCTGATATCTGGACAGTCTCTGTGTCTGTTCTGATATCTTATCTTTTTACTTGCTCCTCTGTTCATCTCATAAATCTTTCTTGACTTTTGGATATTTTGTGCAAAAAAACAGTGGAAACAAGTGAATAGTATTTTTCCTTATAAATAGAAATGGCACTTGTCAGATCATTAGTGTGGATGGTTGAGTCAACCTTGGCAGTACTTAAATTAGGGATAGTTTTATTGTTGTTATAGTTTCCTATAGTGAACAACAGACTTCAAATTTCGCCACAGATGGAGCACAGGTGCTGATGTAAGGCTTGAGGCCTTGGATATTGGAGAGTTTTTCTAAGTGGTTTTACTTTGCCACCAAAAGGCTTCCAATTGCTCTCTCTGACTGTGCCATTTCTCTCTCCACACTTGTCTCCCACAATAACAGACTGCTGCTGCTTATTGTGCAGTGCAAGGCTTGTGGTGAAGTTAAAGATTGTTTTTAATTTCTCCTAAGGTTGAGTCACATGAAAAACTTGTGCACTTGAGCATCAAGGGCAGGGTTTTCTCAGAATGACTGTTCCTCCCAGACTTGGTAGCCAAACATTCCCCTCTATTTTGGTGAATGGAAGTTGGGATGGCATTTTTGCATTAGGGTATTTTTTATCCCTCTTTCAGAAATAGCAAACTTCTTTGCATCATTGCAAAATGTTGAACATGAAAAGGTTTCCCACTTTTCTGCAGTGTCAAACAGGTTTTTCCCCTTTTTGCTTTTATGACAGAAGGAATGTTTTGGGGCTTTCTCCAGAAGCAGTGGCTCACCATTTGCACGCTTGCCTTTCATTAAATCCATCAAATATTCTTCTCATTTAAGAGCTATATATTATATTTTAGCCACATTATTGTTATTCTTAAATTATCATAATCCACAATTATTTCTGTTTTTTACTTTAAAATGTTTTAAATTTAACTATGTATCCCACTCCATCTTCTCTACCTCCATCTGCACTCAGGGCAAATACCTATAAGTCCCCACCCTCATTAATATTCCTGTCCCATACCTGCCATGTTGGTATTACCTAAAATGGTATTTGTAGATTGTTAAGTATAATATTTTTAAGTTCCTCACTTAGTTAGATAATGGAAAATCTGACTAATTTTATATTCATCTTCCATTCCCATATATGTTAATACACTTCAGTTTAAATATTCTTCTCCATAGAATAATTCTTGTCTTTTGCATTAAAACAAGACTGTTGTGTAATATTTCTGAGGTTTTTTTAGAACCTAAGATTATATAACCTCTTATTTAAATAATATGTAGCTACATATAAAATTCTAAGTTTGAAGTCAAAGTTATTTTTCTTCAACTCTAAAGCCAAAAATTCATTGTATTCTTTTACCCAGTGTTGTTCAAAAGTCTGATGTCAGATTTACTTTCTCTTTCTTGTTGAGTGAACTGCTTTTTCTACTTAGGAATTTAGAATTTTTACTTTTCTTTGATATAGGTTTTAATAAAATGTATATGGGTTTGGTCATTATTTTCATTTTTGCTTTTTTTTGTTCTCTCAATCTTGCTTGGCATTATTCAATTTAGCGTAATTCAATTTGTCTTTAATTTGGAAAATTCTTGGTTATTATTTATTATCACAATTATTACTTTCACCATATCATTTTATCTTCTTCTGGTGCTTATATTATACAAAAATGTTATGTCTACTTTTGTCATATCTATACAAATTTCTCTCATTCTTTCATTTTCTTTACTTATTACTAATATTTTTGGCAGAGTTAATTGACATTATCTTTCAGCTTTTTGCACTAAGATGGTAAAGTGAAAGCAATGATCCTAGAAATGATTCCAAGAATACGTGGAAACTCCATCAATACCCATCTTCCTTCAGTGTCACTCAGGTATTTTCTTTGCCATTTCCCTCTCTTTTTCTTACCCATTTGTGCCTCCACAAGCCTTTCTCATAGTTTGAGAAATTATTCAAAAAACATCTTCTTGTTCTGTGGCATCTCTTGATTGTTCAGTGAAGGAAACATTTCCTGTTTTGTCATCGTCTCTTAAATAAGAACTTTCCAGGCACTTATTTTCTTAGTCATCAATATTTGTGCAGTGCAGTTCTTCTTGTGTGAAGAAAATATGGTATACATAATATATTTAAAACTAATTCACAACAATCATATTTCTTCTTTCCACTGACAATCTCAGTTTCAAACTGATTACAATTGTGAGTAAGTTTTTCCTTTCTAAAAGTTTATGTGAATTTTTATTAATTTATCTCAACATTGACTAACTGGAGACATCACTTTTTTTTTTTTTCTTTTTTTAGAGAGACGGAGTCTCACTCTGTTGCCCAGGCTGGAGTACAGTGGTGCGATCTCGGCTCACTGAAACCTCCACCTCCCAGGTTCAGGCGATTCTCCTGCCTCAGCCTCCCAAGTAGCTGAGATTACAGGTGGATTCACCACCAAACCACTCATTTTTTGTATTTTTAGTAGAGACGGGGTTTTGCCATGTTGGCCAGGCTTGTCTTGAACTCCTGGCCACAAGTGATCTGCCCAACTCAGCCTCCCAAAGTGCTGGGATTACAGGCATTAGCCACCGCGTCTGGCCTGACACCATGTTCTTAACATAGAAGGGAGACATTAAATGTCTAACCAAATCCTGTTTGACATAATTTGTTTTCAACTCTACCCATAAAATGTCTCAAAATTTATTTTTCTCCTCCCACTATTACCTTGGGAAATATTAATCTCAGAATAATTGAGAAACACTGACTAAGCCGTTAATTTTAAATGACACATTAGTAACTGTCATCTAAATTGATAGAGCTACAATTGAGAGTAGTATTAAAAGGTAACATCCTTATCATTGAATATAAATTACTTATCTAATGAAACCTTGAGGCTTGTAGTTGCTTATCCTAAGAAAATAACAGAATCTTATATAAATAAAGATAGATGAGTTTTTTGCTTTTCTCAGGATAATACTTCATCTTTCTGTGTTAAATGTTTGCATTTAACACTTGAAGACTAAATGTCTTTCTCTGAAAATCTCTAAAGCAATGTCAATAGTCCTGAAATCTATAACTAGTGAATCGCATGTCCTGGTAAATATGAAGAGAGAATAATAATGTACACAGATGTTAAAACATACACTATTCTGCCTATGTGTCTGTTAAACAAGCTCTGTGTTTTTGTGCAAAAGCAATTGTTTGGATAATTCAGGTATAATAGGGAGGGGTGTAACTAACTATATTCGTTTTATTAGTCTGATAATATAATTATTTTACATAAAGCAATAAATGCGTTTATGCTTATCTCTGTGTGTGTGTATGTGTGTGTAAAAAAAAAGTGTAATCTTGACAGAGAATTTAAATTAACTGGAAAAAAAATTGTATTCATCAGGTTTTCTTACAGAATGATAAAAAGTGTATTTCCAAAAGAAAAAAGCACTCATTTGGTTGCAACTGAAAGAATTTAATAATTATATTTCTAATATTTGAAAGGAAATTTTGAGTGAATGATGGTTACCTTCAAAAACTGAAAATCTATTATGTAGATTATACTTTTAAATATATTCCTAAGGAAATGTTTTTAATGCAAAGTAACTAAAGTTTCTGTCCACCTTTATAAAATTAATGCAATATATTGTAAAATTCCACTTTATTTTAAATAAAAAGGATATATTCCTATTTTTAGGGAAGTATGCAGTAACATTCACACAAGAATACCCTCTTGATTTCTGCAATTCACTAAACCTTACATATGAACAACTTTTAAATTATGAGATATTTAAGACTTTCAATGATTTGCAAGAATGCAAGACTTAATTGCATCTAAGTAACAGGGTTTATGATAGTGATTGGATTGTTTCCTCAACATAAAGGAACTTTATATTTGAGAAATTTTAATTTCAACATCAAATTTGCGTAAGATGCTTAAGGAGTACAAAAACCAGTTTTGCTTATAACTTTATTAATTGCTTCTTGGTTCTGCTGAAATGTATTTATAGCAATGTTTATTTTGTAATCTGAGTGTAAATTTGTAGAATTATTTGTATAGCTTAAAGAATTTTTGGGCCGGGCACAGTGGCTCAAGCCTGTAGTCCCAGCACTTTGGGAGGCCAAGGTGGGTGGATCACTTGAGCCCAGGAGTTAGAGATCAACTTGGGCAACATGATGAAACCCCATGTTTCATACAAAAAAATTAGCCAGACATGGTGGCGCACACCTGTACCCCAGCCACTTGGGAGGCTGAGGTGGGAGAATTACTTGAGCCTGAGAGGTCAAGGCTGAGCTGTAATTGTACCACTGCACTCCAGCATGGGTGACAGAGCGAAACCCTATTTAAAAAAAAAAAAAATCATTTCTGAACTACAATCTTCTCTCAGAAGATTTCTTTGATCAGGCAGCAAAACTCTCTTTTTCTACAATACTTTATGAGTATAAAAAACATATAAATTATACACTTGACCAGCATCCTTATTATACATTTTCTCATTGTGAATATGATATAAATAATGTAATTCAATAAACAGTTCACAATTCCTTATTAAGTATTGTGACATTATTGAGGCACTGCAGCAGAAACCAAGGTATGAATGAATGACAGAGGCTCCTCGTCTCAAGGGCCATAACATACAATAGAAGCTCTCTGCTCAAGATTACAGTTAACTTTTTTGTTTTACTTCTCTTTTCTTTTTCTTTCCCTTTTTCTTTATAGCTTTCATTTTTTTGTTGTTGTTTAAAATGTAAGCTTTTAAATAGGACAGAAACTTATGGGACATTTTTTCTTGTGCAAGAAACCATAATGTAAACTTTGAAGCTGTGTACTATAATATCAGCACAAGTGTGTTGGATGAGCCATTATTAGTGTCATTTTATGACTGAGTAAATGAAACCAAAAGGGGTAAAATCTTCACACAGTAAATAGACTATTTTTTTCTCTTTCACCATACCATAATGAAAGGATCACATAGTGTAATATACGTTTACGCAGTTAATTAATGCTCATAAGTGAAATAATAAAGCCCCACACTACTCAGTTTTTCCAAAATGTCTAAATATATGTTACCATATTTCTAAATTTTGAGAGGTATAAAATATTCAAAACAAAAGTAATACTCTGAGTTACAAGAATTTTGAATAGCATGCCCCTCTTTACAATGGAGAATAAGTGTTTGGCTTCCAAACGGTGACTGTGATTAAATATAGCTTAGAAGAGTGGAAATGAAATGTGAATTGATGCATTTGCTATGAATCTTCCATTCATTTCTGCCAAATAGGAAAAGCATCTGTCTAGCAAAGATTCATGCTTCTTTTCCATAGCGCCATTCATTGCGGCTAAGAGTCATCTGTCTAGATAGGAAGAATAATTCCCAGATTCCTTTGCAGCTAGATGGAGCCAGTTGACTAGTCTTCACCAATGCAATAAGAGAAGGGACATATATCACTGTCTCAAAATGAACAAGAGGCAGATATGCTTTCTCCACCATCTCTTTCTCTATGTGCTGGCTGGCAAAAGTGAATCTCTTGGTTTGATGCCTGACAGCTTAAGACAAAAACTTTCCCATACCCTGATGAAGAACACTTTTTGGCATGGTTGTATAAGCAAGAGATACATTTTTATTATGAAAGGTACTAAGATCTTAAGATGTGTTAGTTATAAGAACTATTACGTACTTACCTAATACCAGATGCTTGCACTGCAAACCTTGTCTTTTGATCTTTGACATATACAAAGCACTTATTTGTTCATTTTTATTAGTTTTATTGTTTAGAGTTGAACTACGAGTAATTGAGAATTATTCAACATAAGGGAAGAACAAAAAAGGGAATAGTACTAAAAAAAAAAATCAAAAGAAATTACAAAAAGTGGCCGGGCGCAGTGGCTCACGCCTGTAATCCCAACATTTTAGGAGGCTGAGGAGGATAGATCATGAAGTCAGGAGTTTGAGACCAGCCTGGCCAACATGGTGTAACCCCATCTCTACTAAAAATACAAAAATTAGTTGGGCGTGGTGGTGGGTGCCTGTAATCCCAGCTACTCGGGAGGCTGAGGCAGGAGAATAGCTTGAACCCGGGAGGCAGAGGTTGCAGTGAGCCGAGATTGTACCACCACACTCCACCCTGGGTGACAGAGTGAGACTCCATCTCCAAAAAAAAAAAAAAAAAAAGAAAGAAAAAAAGAAAAAAAGAAATTACCAAAAGTTAAAAAGTCTAGAAATTTGATAATGTACTTCCAATGAGTCAGTGAGAAATGCATGGAGAAAAAGAGAAAGATCAGAGGCTTCTAAATGACAGACCCACATGACACTAATCAATTTAACATTTTCAAGATTAAAATTTACAAATCTACAAAGAGGAAAAATATACTCAGTCTATATTGTCAAAATGAAAATAGATTAGGCATTATTATTCTTTCCTGGCACACCTGTGTAATGTTGAAATCCAACAAAAGAAAACAAATATAGAAAGAGAGGGCTCAGAGTTGTGAGTGGAATATTTCCAGAGCTCCACAAAAGCTGTTTGGGAAATTGTAAACCTCAATCAATACACTGGAATTCAGAAAATGCTCTCACAAGCCTAGAAATGGGAATTTAATATTATCAGATAAAGGGAAACAAGTGAAATGGCAAGAAATAACTATTGGTCTCCAACACATAGCAAAGACTTTCAAAAGTCTCTTTCTGAAAAAACAGGAAAATTTAGAGAGTGAATGATCCAGTTTCCATACAAAGACCAAAGTAGTTATTTTAGTAGCGCTTTGGTTCCATGTGTGTAAACTTCAGCAAGCCTTTTAAACCAAAGGAGAGATTTGAGTTATTATAGATCTCAGCTATAGAAGGAATCTTCTTTGCTTATGAACTATGTAATAATGCAAGTGTCATTCTGGTCATGTATTGCCTAGGCCATACCAGTTGTTTCATGTGTGTGAGAAATTTCCTGTAGTAACTGCATAGAGCATCACTTTCTTCATCAGTGCAAGGTGAAATCTAATGACATAGTGGGAGAAAGTATGCAGAAGTGTTTTTTTTTGTTTTGTTTTAATATTTGCATATTTTTACTTCCAAGTCATCCTGTTCAGAGCATGCAATAAGTTTTAAGTGGATGCTTTAACATATAGTTATTTTTAATAGATTTTGAGTAAAAAATTAATCCAGTGCTTTCAGATAACTGCTTCTAGAGAGAACGAGCTCACAGTAAGCAGTGTTCCTTAGTGAAGAACTTTTACCATTTCTTAGTGACTACTCCAAAGTTCAGGTGTGATATTTCTGGAGAAGCAACCAACTACATTGTTCTAGAGGGAGCAGAACTGAAATCTCTGTACCAATTAGTGACAGTACTATTTCCTTTCATATATCTTTACATATGTCATTTTCTGATTTCTATAAATTTAGAGCTTAGTAAATTTTCATTTGAAATGAGACTATGAATTGAATATGCCTATATGTGTGATAGAATCTTTGTATCCCTTGAACATAGCATACGACAAGCTTACATAATTTTTAGCACCGGATTTCAATAGAATGATAAAATGGAAAGGCTCACCAGAAGTTATCTAGCTTAATGCCTCATTCTATAGTTGAGGGAACTAAAGCCTAAGGAAGGAAAGTGATTTGCCCAAGGTCAATAAAATCTTTCATTTTATTCTTTTGCATTATAAGGCACTGACTTTCATGGTTTGATAGCTAACTCTGCATAAAGATTCCTTAAAGCAATGAAGGAATATCAACCATGAAGAAATATCAACTATGAAGGAATATTGCTTTAATTCCTTAAAGCAATGAAGGAATATCTCCCTATACCCATTACTCTCAAATATAAGGGTGCAAAACAATCACCAGGGAAGTTTGTTGCAGCTTTCTTTGGTTACTATGCCCAAATATTTGGAGTCAGAAAGTCTAGTGTGGAACCACGGCACCCATTCCAATGTAAGGGGCCTGTACTGATCTTTACAAAAAATGCATGTTAAATAAATAACTTTCTATCCTGCTTTTTCTATTCTTGCCTCAATAAACATTGAAAAATTTGGCTTAACATTTTAATAATAGATTTATTAATGGTACATATTGTAGGCAGAGTGCATTATAAATTTGACCACTGAATTGAAGATTTCTATGACTTTGAATATTTCTCAAATTTCCTGTCTCCATCATCAGATTCACCATAGCTTATGTAATAATATATTTATAAATTACTTAAGATTTTCTATAAATTTTATTATATTTTTCTATTTATGAATTACATAAATAATCTTATACTGCCTTTGATATTTTAGCTCTGAGAAAGAAAACTTCTCTACTAATTAACAGGTTTTTTATAGAAAATATATTATTTAATTTTCTCAAAAGAAATATTGCATAGAGTCACTCAAAGAACTAATTGAATCCTATTAACCATTCATTTTTTTTTGCAGAATATATAATTACTTTTTTCAAAGGCTATATAGTGAATAGTTAGAATTGAAATATTGATGCAATCATTCAAGAGTCTCTCACACAAAAACTGACAATTCTCCACTAAAATCGGTATCCACAGACAACATCTGGAATTGCAAAATGCCAGCATCGAGTTGCTATTTTCAGTTAGATATTATGCCTTGTTTGGCTATTATGCATTCTCTAGGTTATGGTGGCAGAGATTATATTACTGACTGTGTGCTGCTGCGTTTTTCTAAATGGCTAGCACACAACAATTTTTAAAGAACTAAGGTATAAATTCATATGTGGAGATTAAAAAAAAATTTGGTTTCAGTCAATGTGACTTAAGAGATGTTTTCTTTTTTAAAAAAAAAACAAATCTGGCTTATATCTCTTAAATACAATAAATACTCCATCCCTAAGTCAGACTGAAAATGTAATGTTATAATGCAGATTCATTTAACAGAAAACATTTTTTAACCAGAACTACTAAATCATAAAAGAGATAAAGTGATAATTAAGTTATACGAGACATCTAATACATGAGGAAAGCAAATACTCACATCTGAGTTTATCTTTTTGTTTGATTTTCTTGGCTTAGAAGGAAAAATGTTTGAATATTGAATATAGATCTTATACATTATTTGGCACTCATGCTAACTTTCCCACAAAGGGTGGTATTATTTTAGACAATTTTTCACTTTCCATCATAAATTTTATGCCATAATGAAGTAACTTCATTACTTAGTGGTCAATTCTCTACATTAAAAACCTAATGCAGCTTTGTGACCCAATCAAGAAGCTATCGGTCCTTTTAAAATCTGTTTTGGGCAAAATATTATACCTAAATTACTCTCCTAAATTTCACACTATATTTTAACCTCTGTATTAAAATGTAATGTTCTGTATATTCGACTTAACATATATATTTAAGTTGCATTCACACTGTATTGCTATCAATGCTTCATCCCTTTGTATGGTCAATTAATATTCCATTGGCTGGGCTCAGTGGCTCATGCCTGTAATCCCAGCACTTTGGGAGACCAAGGTGGGCGGATCGCCTGAGGTCAGGAGTTCGAGAAGACCAGCCTGGCCAATGTGGTGAAACCCCATCTCTACTAAAAATGCAAAACTCAGCTGAGTGTGGTGGTAGATGCCTGTAATCCCAGCTACTCGGGAGGCTGAGGTAAGAGAATTGCTTGAACCCAGGAGATGGAGGTAGCAGTGAGCCGAGCTTGTACCACTGCACTCCACCCTGGATGACAGAGCGAGACTCCATCTCAAAAAAAAAAAAAATATCAATTTTGTGGCTGTATCACATTTCTATATTCAGTCATCCATTGGTGGACATCTGGGTTATTTCTACTTTATGGCTGTTATAAATAATGGTGCTATGAACATTCATGTGCAAGTTTTTGTGTGGACATGTTTCAACTCACTTGGGCATATATTTAGAGTGAACTTGCAGGGTCATATAACAGTGTTGAACATTTTGAGTAACTGCCAGACTGTTTTCCCAAGTCTCTGTACCATTTACAATGCCACTGGCAATGTATAAGCGTTCCAATTTCTTTACATCGTCATTAACATGTTATTGTCTTTTTGGTTCCAGCTAAACTAGTAGGTGTGAGTGACATCTCATGGTTTCCATTTGTATTTTCCTAAAGACTAGTGATGTTGAGCAGCTCTTCATGTGCTTATTGACCATTTGTATATCTTCATTTGAGGAATGTCTATTCAAAACCTTTCTCAATTTTAAAATTCAGTTATTTGTCTTTTTATTGTTGAGTTTTACAAATTCTTTATATATTCTAAATCTAAGTATCATGTCAGACATATAATTTAAAAATATTGTCTTTCTGGGTTATTTTCACTTTCTCGATAGTGTTCTTTGAAGTGTAATACTTTTGATAGCATAAATTTATCTTCTGTTTTATTTTGTTGCCGGTGCTTTTGATGTCATAACTAGGAAGCCACTCTATAATTCAAGGTTATGCTATTTTACTCCTAGATTTTCTTCTGTAGTTTTATTTTATTGAATTAGTCCTTGCTTTTAGGCATATGATGCATTCTCACCTAATTTTTTGTATAGTGTGAAGTATTAATCCAGCCTCATTCTTTTGCGTGTGGATATCCAGGTGTTTCAATACAATTTGTTGAAAAAACTATTCTTTCTTCATTGTCTTGGTACTCTTGTCAAAATTCAGTTGACCATAAATATGAAGGTTGATTTCTGGACTCTCAATTCTATTTCATAATTCTAAATATCTACTCTTATGCCAATACTGTTCTGTTTTTATTACAGAACATTGTAGTAAGTTTTTAAATTGAAAAGTACTAATCTTTCAACTTTGATTTTTTAAAGATTGTTTTTGTTATTATGGTTCCCTTATATTTCCAAAAGAATTTTAGGATCAACCTGTCAATTGCTGCCCAAAAAAAAGTCTTCTGGGTTGTTGAGAGGGATTGACTTAAATCTGTAGATCAATTGTGGGAAATATTATGTTTCTGTGCCTTAGCCATGAACAAACAAAATGAAATTAAGAAAATAATTCCACTTACAATTGTGTCAAAAAGATTAAAATACTCATGAATAAATTTTATAATTGTTTAAAAATTAAATGACACTTAAATAAAAAATATTTTATATTGATGGATCAGAATGACTTAATGTTAAGATGGCAATAATTCTGGCATAGGTTGAAGGTTAAAAAAACAAATGTGCTAAATACAGAATTCTAGGTTGACATTTATTTTCTCTCATGAGTTTGAAGATATTATTTCACTCTTTGAACATCCTTTGATTTTGTTGAGAAATCTGTCAGTTTAATACTCATTCTTTTATACATGAACTTTTTTCTCTTTTTTAATTTCAAACCACTTTTTTTGTAACAGTTTTATTACAGAGTTTCCATTTCTTTTTGCTTTTGTTTATCCTGTTCGTAATAAATTGTCATTCAGTATCTGTAGACTTTTAT
Source organism: Nomascus leucogenys (assembly GCF_006542625.1). Taxonomy (NCBI): domain Eukaryota; kingdom Metazoa; phylum Chordata; class Mammalia; order Primates; family Hylobatidae; genus Nomascus; species Nomascus leucogenys. The sequence continues at coordinate 67,138,638 of NC_044383.1, read as the reverse complement.
CTTTCTTCAGTTCTGGAAAATTCTTAACATTATAATTATAAAAGTAACTTCACCTTTATTCTATCTTAATTTCTGAGGACACTCATTAGACAAATACTAGGCATTCATAATTTTCCTTCTTACCTTTGAAACTTTTAAAAAATACTTTCAATCTCCTTTATCTAAGTGGATATAGTATAAGTGGTATACTACAGATTTTTTTTTCAGATATTCTGGTCACTAGTTTCCTTTAAGTTGTGTCTTAGCTGATAGCTAAACCACCTGTCTTGTTTTGTTTTGTTCTTAATTTCAGATGCCTTATTTCTTATTTCTTAAGATTTCATTTCATTCTCTTTCAAATGTGCCTAGTCATTTTGGATCATCTCTACTGCTCATTTCTGTGATCCTAATTTTCTCAATTTATTCATTCCACAATATATACTTATTTCAAAACCTGCTGTGCATGACAAATATATATATATATATATATATATATATATATATCAAAAGAAAACTAAAAAATCTATACATAGTCATATTCTATTCTGCTCTGGGTATTTCTAATACCTGAAGTCTTCTGAGAGATTTGAATCTCTTTTTTTTCTTGATGATTTTCACTCCATGAAAGTTTTCTTCTGTGCTTGGTGATTTTTGAGTAAAAGCTCAGAAGCCATTGGTTTTTATCAGTGGTAATCCTGAGGCCCTTAAGTCAGAATGACTAGGCAATTGCTTTTGTCAGAAACCTGGAGATGTTTCCAACCTTGGATTTCTTATTTCTTTTACAAGATTCAAACTTAAAGCTGTATCAGGTTCAGCTCTAACAACCTGCTCCTGGCCCAAGCCTAGGAATCCAAAATACAGTGCAGGTATTGGCATGTGCTCTTAGATGGGGTTGTTAGCATTTCCTTAACACTGAAGACGTTTTGCTCTAGCTATGTTTGCTTGTTTTTTTTTTTTTTTTTTTTTTTTTTTTTTTTTTGAGACGGAGTCTCGCTCTGTCGCCCAGGCTGGAGTGCAGTGGTGCAATCTCGGCTCACTGCAAGCTCCGCCTCCCGGGCTCACGCCATTCTCCTGCCTCAGCCTCTCCAAGTAGCTGGGACTACAGGCGCCCGCCACCACGCCCGGCTAATTTTTTGTATTTTTAGTAGAGACGGGGTTTCACCGTGGTCTCGATCTCCTGACCTCGTGATCCGCCCGCCTCGGCCTCCCAAAGTGCTGGGATTACAAGCGTGAGCCACCGCGCCCGGCCTGTTTGCTTGTTTTTACACAGAAGAAACCTCTGCAGTTTTCCATGCTTCTGCCAGCCCAGAAGTGTCTTAAAAATATATTTTATCCAGAAACTAATTGTTTTGCATAAGAAGCCTTTTCATAGTGAGACTCTTCATTTGCCAGACTGACAAAAGCAGGTGTTGTAATATTTTTAATCTAATTATTTTTAAGGTTATGATTTGAATTAACTTATATCCTTAACATAAGGATAACAATACTGGGCAAAAATTATGAAGATTATTTGAGTCAGTGCTTACAAAATAAAATGTATTTAATAAGTGACAATTTTATCATTACTAGTATTGAAATTAATAACATATATTAGTCATATTATATTATATATCTAAAATTAAAATTCAGAACTTATCTGATAAATGTCAATATTTCAAGAATTTATTTATTTTGACTGATCAAATGCAATTCAGGCATTTTATTTGTATCCTACTAGATTGTAAATGTTATAACATATTTTATTATATGTGAAATTCAAGAAATACTAAAAGCATTTCATGCAAGATTTTTATAAATTGTTCATTACGTTAATAAAATAGTTTATATAATATAAAAATGGTTACATTGAATTATTTTTTGGGAGAAAATCAGAAATGCTTTGCCTTATATAAGCCATTCAATGATTAATTGATTCATTCAATAAATATTTCTTGAATTACAATTTATAAAACAGAGCACTTCATGTGTGCAGAATAATTTATGTTCCTTGAGTCAACAATACTTACAAATATGATTCAGGAGATAGGCATGTCAATGACTTATTTTATTCCTGGGATGATAATAATTGTAAAGAAATAAAAATGGATATTTATACTAGGCACTATGCAAAATATTTTACATTCATGAACTAATTTAATACTTAGAAAACCCCAATAAAATGAGTTCTCATATTATCCTTGGTTTTCCTGTTTAGAAAATTTAAGCTTAGAGATTAAGTTCTCAAAGTCACCCTCTTGGGAGCAGTCATGAGTTTATTCCTAATTCTCCCAGGCTGTAGAGTTCATGCAAGTAGAAAACACTCTTTATTTTTCTCAATTACTAGATGTGACAATTAAAGGATGTGGCATATGCTCCTAGCATTCCATATGTAAAAAACTATTGTTGCATTTTGTAGGAAAGAAGGGGGCATCGGGGTGGAGGTACATTTGAACCGGGCATGGGAAGATGGGTTGAATTAGAGCAGGGAAAGGCTGGGTGAAGTTATTCCAGATGAAAGTAATGGCTTGAATAAGGGTACTGAGGACTAAGAGCATAATGGTCTATTAAGGAAGGAAAAGGGTCTGATGTTGTTGGTGCTTTATTGAAAGCCACAACAGATGAATAGGCAGGTTGAAACTAGTTCCTTAAGGCTCTGAAGCCAAGCTAAGAAATTTGGCTTTCATTATATCAGCATTTGAGAACCACCAAAACTTTTAAAGAGAGTAGAAATTTGCTTTTTTCTTGTAAATTTCTTTGAGTTCTTTATAGATTCTGGATATTAGCCCTTTGTCAGATGAGTAGATTGCAATAATTTTTTCATTCTGTAGGTTGCCTGTTCACTCTACCCTAGAATTTAAAGTATAATTTAAAAAAAAGAAATAAAAAAAATTAAAACACTGAAACAAAAAAAAACAGAGTAGAAATTAAACATGATTTGGATTTTAATAAAATAACTCCAGCAACAGCTTAAAGATGGAGAGCTAGGATTTTATATGCAGGTAGAGCAGGTGAAAGATTATTGAAATGATAAAATCAGGAAGGAAGAGGTAGAGCTGTGGAAATGGAATTTTAAGGCCATAGAAGTATTTTAAATTTTGAAACTCATAACTTATTTCCAGGTTTCTAAAACTAAAGCTTTCTTCTTTAAATTGAATTAAAATGTAACTACAGATAACTAGATAATATTCCATATTTATGTCTTCTGTGGCATTTTTATCTTTAGTTACAAATATATGGAGTAAACATATTACACGTTTTGTGCATTTTTATAATTCTATTATAAATTTTATTCTTTAAAATAACCTATGTTATTCTTTAAAATAAGCTATTTTATTTATACCACTAACGCAGTTGGTAAAGAAAATATTTCTAACTTACTATCAATAAGTATGCAGAAGCAGGAGGCCAACAGAAGGTGAGGCCTGGTGCTCAGCAGCCTAGGGCTTTTACAAGGAATGAAATGACTTACAAGCAATCATCCAACCCACATGGGAATAAACATCCACAAAATAATAAGCCTATTCTGCTATCGAACCTAGCAGTAATGCATCAAACTATCAAAGTCTTTTGTATTCGTACATATTGTGTGCAGTGAGAATTTTTATTCTTATTTTATACACAAGTAAATTATAAATTTTAATTGGAAACCAAAAGATTTGAATGTTAACTGATACCTTATGTTTGGTAGTTTTTTTCTGAGGTCTTTGTAGAATGATGTTGCAATTGTACTGTTCACATTTCATGAAAATATTGACTACTATAATTGCATGCATTACCAAAGGTAAGAGAAAGATTAAAGGGTATCTGTCAATCACTTTCATAGTTGATCATTTTAATATTAAATTATAGGATATATAGCATTGTGTCCAAATATGTATCCTGCAATACAAAACAAATATATAAATGTAGAAAAAGTCAAAACAATATATGTCCAGATATAGACAAGCAACAAATGCAACACAGAATGCCAACATAATATTGTATTCTCTTTTTTTTATTCTTCTCATTGTCATTCTACTCAATCTCAGGAGAAATATGAAAATATTCCTGCAACACAGCCCAAAGCCATAAACCATACAAGGAAAAATCAGCATCTCCCAAAAGATCAATTTATTACATTACCAAATTTCTTATTCATGAAGTTTGATCTAATTGCCTCAGCAGAGAAGTATATTATTTTTATGGATCATAATGATGCATGAATGTAATTACATTAGTGATTTTCCCATATTAGCAAAATAATGCTTGTCTTTAACAGTGAAACAGTGTTTGATTTCTTGAAATACAGCCTACAAATTACAAACATATTAAAATTACCTTTTCATTTTAATAGCTTGTGCCAGGACAAGTATAAATTATAAATTTTTTTATATACTGTTTTCATCTTAAATACATGGTTTCAATGCATATAGGTGCATTTGTAGTTCACATGGTTTTTACTAGCAACGTAATTCTTATTTCCAAATAGTTTTCTAGTTTATTTCTAGTTTATGAAGCATTTAATATTTCTGGTCACTGCCTTCCAGGTCCAAACATACAAATTAACCAAAAATCAATATAATATACTGTCAATCAATTTGGACATGCCAATTCCTTCTAAATAGCCTTTCAGATTGCTACTGCTATCAATTGCATTAGGGTGGTGGCATTTTCTAGAAATAATCAGTTTTTTAAAAAAAATTATTGGAGTAGTCTCTTCAGATTTTAAGTCTCATTAATTTTCTTGGCTATTGAGCACCCACTGATTAGGGCTCAAGCTATCAGTATCAGCTGATTTTTTAGCCAAACTGTGGAAGAACTGGTTCATGATCCTTCCTTGAAGTTTTTGTTGTTGTTGTTGTTGTTGTAATTTAGTGAAAAACTGAACAAAGTTTAGTAACACAAGATTCAAGCCAGTTTCAACATGCCATGTTAACATAAAAGAGATACATATCAAAATTATTGGACTTTTGAAAATGAATCTGGCTAAAATATTTTATTTTATTATTTATTTATTTATTTATTTGAGAAGGAGTCTCACTCTGTCACCCAGGCTGGAGTGCAGTGGCACGATCTCTGCTCACTGCAAGCTCCGCCCCCCGGGGTTCACGCCATTCTCCTGCCTCAGCTTCCCGCGTAGCTGGGACTACAGGCGCCCGCCACCTCCCCCGGCTAATTTTTTGTGTTTTTAATAGAGACGGGGTTTCACCATGTTAGCCAGGATGGTCTCAATCTCCTGACCTCGTGATCCGCCCGCCTCGGCCTCCCAAAGTGCTGGGATTACAGGCATGAGCCACCGCGCCCAGCCAATATTTTATTTTTTAAGGCTAACGTTTTTAACAGCTTTATTGAGGTATAATTGATAAACACAAATCTACCTATATAATTTATTCAATTTGATGAGTTTGTACATACATATACATACAACACGAACACTATCACCACAATTAAAGTAAAAGACATGTCTAACATGTCTGAAATTTTCTATGCGTCTTTTTGTTTTTTGTTAGTTTGTTTTGTTTGTGATATAGTTTGGCTCTATGTCCCCACCCAAACCTCATGTGGGATTGTAATCCCCATGTGTTGAACGTGGGTCCTGTGGAAGGTGAATGGATCATAGGGGTAGATTTCCCTCATGCTGCTCTCATGATAGTGGGTGAGTTCTCAGGAGATCTGGTGCTTTAAAAGTGTGTGTGACTTCGACCTTCTCTCTCTCCTGCCACCCTGTGAAGAAGGTGCTTGCTTCCCCTTCACCTTGTGTTATGATTGTAAGTTTCCTGAGGACTCCCAATCATGCTTCCTGTTAAGCACGCAGAACTGTGAGTCAACTAAACCTCTTTTTTTTTCATAAATTACCCAGTCTCAGATAGCTCTTTATAGCAGTGTAAAAACAGACTAATACAGTTTGTTTGATTTTCTTTTGGTTTTTTTTGGTGGTAAGAACACTTAAAATGAGATTTTAAACTATTTAAGATATGAAGAAGTTAAACAAAAAAAAAAAACTACAGACTTATTGAAGTACTTCTCAAGTAGGCCTTTTATTTTCACACTCATTTTTGGACTGACCTCACACCTCTTTAATCTGAATTTGCTCTTTGATAAAAATCAAAATGCCATATTATGCATAAATAAGGAGTCTGAGTGCTGAAATTAAAATGTGGGAACTTGGCTTTAAATTGTTATCCTGAGAAGTAGTCTTATTAAGAAAATTCATATATGCAGTTAAAAGTTATTTCAAGCTGTGACTCAGAGGTTATGGATTGTGTTGCCATGCATAATAGACATTGGGGTCATCCATCACTTCAGTGTCAGCTTCCTTGCTTAGCCTAGAAGGGTTGTGATGCTACATAAAAAGACCCTAATCCCTTTGTGTTAGGAATGACATTTGGGGCCTTTTATCTTAATGGATAAGTTAGCATTCCTTCAGTACAGTTTTGAAAAACGTGACCAGGATGCTCCAGGATTATTAAACAGCATGAAAGCCAGTTAGGTACAAGAGTGTCTATGAACTGAATCAATAATACAACATTCAGAATATACTTCTGAATATACTTCTGTTCTCCTTTCTTTCTTTAGCAGTTTTGAAATGAAACAACAAAATAACATTTTTAAATCGGAGATCAATGTTTGATCCTGCAGATCACAAGCGAGTAATGTCTTATTTATTATAAATTAATAAAGAGTTCTCTAAAATGCTCTATTATTATAGAAATTCTAATGATGTTAATTTAAGGTATTTTGTTTCCCTGCCTAAGGTAATTTTAAAAATAACAACCAATTCTTTGATGCAGTTGTAAATTACCAGAAGGAAATCCCCTCTGGATTTAAAATGATGAGAGGATCTGTCTTCATTTATTCATGGAACTGCAGAGTGTTTACTTTTCTTCTTCTTCCTTTTCTTTCCTTTTTTTTTTTCTCTTTTATTTCAAATCACCTTTCCACTTTTTTGGTAACTCTGCTAACATTATGACAAAATTAATTTTATAATGAAATCAGCACAGAAGGCATATTACCGAAATATGCATTCCCCCTTCCTCAAATGTAACTATAAAACTGACTCTACGTACAGCATACAGTAAAGTGAAAACCTATAGTTGCCATATTTAAAGGTAAGTATGGATTTTGAATATTTTAGAAAAATATGAATGTCTCTAGGAGTTGCTTTAAATATTATGTGATTTTCAGTGTCAACGAAAAGAGTCAAACTCTGTACAATATTTTAAGAGATTTATTCTGAGCCAAACATGAGTGACCATGGCCTGTGACACAGTCCTCAGGAGGTCCCGAGAACATGTGCCCAAGGTGATAGGGGTACAGCTTGGTTTTACATATTTTAGGGAGACATGAGACATCAATCAAATACATTTAAGAAATACATTGTTTGGTTCAGAAAGGCAAGACAACTCAAAGCGGGTGGAGCGGGGAGGGGTAGTGGGGGTGGGGGACTTCCAGGCTATAGGTAAATTTAAACATTTTCTGGTTGACAATTGGTTGAGTTTATCTAAAGACCTGGGATCTATAGAAAGAAATGTTCAGGTTAAGACAAAATATAGTGGAGACCAAGGTTCCTTTAAAGTCTTATAGTGGCTGCCCTTAGAAACAATAGATGGCAACTGTTTCCTCTTCAGATAGTTAAAAGGTGCTAGATGTTTAGTTAATCTCTTCAAGATTGGGAGGGCCTGGAAGAAAAAAATCTAGCTATGTTAATAGAGAGTCTTTACAGATGCAGATTTTTCCCCCACAAAGGATGGCTTTGCAGGGCCATTTCAAGATACAGCAGAGAAACATGTTTGGGGGTTAAATATTTTGATTTCTTTCCTCGTCTCATAATGTTATGCCAGAGTCAGACTGGAAAGTAAGTCACGATATATAGGGTCAAGTAAAACCCATCTGATGAGAATTTATGGTTTGTAGGGCATGGCTCCCTAGACTCCTTAAATAGGAATTTGGACAAGATAAAAAAATCAGAGCTTTGTCCTCATTAGCAAAGGATAAAGGAGAAAACTGGGAAGGATAATACTATCCTACCCCAGTAGGTAAAGTGTTAGGGGACAATCAGGTGGTTTGATAGTATGTAGATGGATTTAACTCAGTGGTCGTATCCGCTAGTTTAAACGTATAATAACACTAGAAAAATCAGAAAGAGTAGAAGAGAGATTGAGGACCACAGTGAATTGTCTAGTTGAAAGATTTATCCTGGCTTTAAGAAATAAGATATGCAATCTCTGTCTGTGAAACCCACTTGTTTCCATACATGTGTATATATCCTGATAAAAATAATGCTAATCCCCTACTTTACATTTTGAACATTAAAGACATTGTCAACTGATAAATCCAAAGCAATATCTCCTTAGTAATAATAAAGCATGAGTTTAGAACTGAAATAACAAATTCTCACACTACTAACCTCTCCTTTGGTCCCCAAAAGAAAATCTGAAAAGCTAATATTTAGAAAATATAAAAGAAAATTTTCATTAGATGAGTAAACCATGATTGTCATATATTAGGTTAGTGCAAAAGAAATTGAGGTTTTTCCCATTAAGAGTAATGGCAAAAAATTTTGAACTTTTTAAAAGTAATGGCAAAAGCCGCAATTATGTTTGCACCAACCTAATACGTGTGATAAATCAACATGTTAAAAAATTTTTATTTAACTTAATAATAAGTGAACTAGTAAGATGCTACAATCAAGTCAAAGGAGAATCCAAAGAACAGATACATTATAAATCAACAATATTAAAATTGGAGGAAGAGAAAGACCCTCTCATATTGCTTTATGTTGTTTTATACTCAGTACCTGTTTTAAGAAAAAAACAACAAGGAAGTAAAACCAAAGACAGGCAGCCCTTCGCCAGGCCTGAAACAAGGCCTGGGCCTGCCTGGCCTAAACCCAGTAGTTAAAAATCAACTCATGACTTAGAAACGGATGTTATTCATAGATTCCAGACATTGTATAGAAGAACATTGTGAAACTCTCTGCCCTGTTCTGTTTCTCTCTGACCACCGGTTCATGCAGTCCCTGTCACATACCTCTTGCTTGCTCAAATCAGTCACGACCCTTTCATGTGAAATCTTTAGTGTTGTGAGCCCTTAAAAGGGACAGAAATTGTGCATTCGGGGAGCTCGGATTCTGAGACAGTGGCTGGCCAATGCTCCCAGCTGAATAAAGCCCTTCCTTCTACAACTCAGTGTCTGAGAGGTTTTGTCTGCAGCTCGTCCTGCTACAAAATGAATGGGTGGATGTCCACAACTGGGGACAACTGAACCTCCAATAGGTAGAATTTATATCTCTATAGGTAAGAATTATTTTGCATTGCCACCAGTTATCTAAAACTTAGAAAGTTGTGAAATAACTGCTATAGAATCAGATAACCTGGGAGGATATGCTCTAGGCAGTGCATAATTTTCCAATGAAGCACAAATTTTTTACAAGCTAATACTTCTTTTTAGTGCAGATGGTCCCTGATTTATGATAGGTTTGACTAACTTTACAATGGTGCAAAAAGTGATAGGCATTCAGTATGCTCTTCAACTTACAATGGGGTTAAGTCTGGATAAACCCATCAAATGTGAAAAATATTTTAAGTTGACGATGCACTGTTGACTTATGATTTTTTCAGGTTATGATGAGTTTCTTGGGTTGTAATCCCATCCTTGATTGAGGAACATCTGTGTAGTTGATTCACGAAATAAGAAAGGCAAATAAACTAATGAATAAATGATGGGTAAAGAGATAAAAGAATGAATGGACAAACTAATAAAAGCTTCTATATGGGAAGTGTTTTCCATAAACCCTTAACTCTCCCTCATTTGTTTTCAGACAAATAGGAATAAATTTTTATCTCCCTTTTCCTCTAAATTTTGTGTTATGATGACTTTATTACCTTACATGCTTTTCTGTAAGCCTTTCACCAGATTTAACTCTTTTTTTTTTCCATTTTCTGTTTTTTCCTAACATCTTTATTTTCCGAGCCACACTTCTTTCCTGTGTTCATTTTTAGCAATCACTTTTCTTCCTTGTTGGTGATTCAATGGTCGAAAATGAAAGAAAAAGCTATATAAAATTTAGAATATGAACATGTATTCAAATTTTATATAAATATATATGAAATGAATGTGTGATCTATAAACTTATATTTCTTTTTTTTATTTATTTTTTATTATTATACTTTAGGTTTTAGGGTACATGTGCACAATGTGCAGATTTGTTACATATGTATCCATGTGCCATGTTGTTTTGCTGCACCCATTAACTCGTCATTTAGCATTAGGTATATCTCCTAATGCTGTCCCTCCCCCCTCCCCCCACCCCACAACAGTCCCCGGAGTGTGATGTTCCCCTTCCTGTGTCCATGAGTTCTCATTGTTCAATTCCCACCTATGAGTGAGAACATGCGGTGTTTGGTTTTTTGTCCTTGCAATAGTTTACTGAGAATGATGTTTTCCAGTTTCATCCATGTCCCTACAAAGGACATGAACTCATCATTTTTTATGGCTGCATAGTATTCCATGGTGTATATGTGCCACATTTTCTTAATCCAGTCTATCGTTGGTGGACATTTGGGTTGGTTCCAACTCTTTGCTATTGTGAATAGTGCCGCAATAAACATACGTGTGCATGTGTCTTTATAGCAGCATGATTTATAGTCCTTTGGGTATATACCCAGTAATGGGATGGCTGGGTCAAATGGTATTTCTAGTTCTAGATCCCTGAGGAATCACCACACTGAATAGATGGGTATTCAAATTATGTCAAGAACAATGAAGAACTGTGTAACGTTCAGGTCATATTTCTGTTTAACTTTTTTTACACAAATTGGTTAATTACTAGCCTGGTTTATTTGCTTGGAAAATAAATTGAAATAGAGGAAAATAAAATAAAATAAAATAAAATTTAGAATATATAGTAAAAATGCAAACTTAAGGAAGAAAGAGTTCCCATTTTTTTTTCCTTCCCCACATTAGTATCTCTTGTTCAATTGTCTGTATTTTTTCCTCTCTAAATACTTTTAAGCTCTTTTTTCATACATTGAAAGTTAGCTGAGGAGACCAAACTTAAAAATAACTTAATGTTCAAACAACAAAAAGTTGAATTGTATTTAAATTCCTTGTTTTGGATTGTTGAAAGCATGGAAAAAAAGTGATGAGAGAAAAGGAAAATCTATAAATAGATATTAAAAGTTTAGACTTCAACTTTACAAAAAAATCTATTAGAACTATTAAACACATTCAGTGATGTTGCAAGATACAAAAAAATACAAAAATTAGTAGCTTATCTATATGCTAATAGTAAACTATCTGAAAAAAAAATCAAGAAAAAAATTCCATTTACAATAGCTACAAAGAAAATAAGATACCTAAAAATATAGCTAACCAAGGAGGTAAAAGATCTCTACACTGAAAATTATAAAACGTTGATGAAAAAAATTGAAGACACAGATAAATGGAAAAATAGTCCATGTTCATGGATTAGAAGAATTATTATTGTTAAAATGACCAGGCTACCCTAAGTTATCTACAGATTTAATGCAATCTCGATTAAAATACCAATGGCATTCTTCACAGACATAGAAAAAGAAATCCTAAAATTCTTACAAAAGCACAAAGATCCCCAAAGGCCAAACAATCCTGAGAAAATAGAACAAAGCTGGAGACATCACGCTACCTGACTTCAAAATATGCTGCAAAGACATGGTAACCAAAATATTATGGTACTGGCATAAAACAGACACATAGAACAATACAGCAGAATACAGAGCCCAGAAATAAATAAACATACATACGGCCAAATGATTTTCAACAAAGATGCCAAGAATACACAGACACACAGTGAAGGAAAGATAGTCTCTTCAGTAAAAGGTGCTGAGAAAATCAGATATTGACATGCAGAAGAATGAGTCTAGTTCTTTCCTCTTACCATATAAGAAACTCAACTAAAAATGGGTTAAAAACTTGAATGTAAAACCAAAAATCTATGAAAACACTAGAAGAAATTACAGGGGAAATGCTTCATGGCTTTAAAGTGTTGTTCATGGGCAAAGATTTTTAACATAAGACCTCAAAAGCAGAGACAATCAAAAGAAAAAATAGACAAATAGGGTTACCTCAAAATAAAAAGCTTTTGCACAGCAAAGGAAGCAACAGAATAAAAAGACAACCTACGGAATGGGAGAAAATAGTTGCAAACTTTACATTTGATAAGGGTTTAATTTTTGGAATATATAAGGAACTTTAACAACTCAAAAACAAAAAGACAAATACCTGATTAAAAAATAGCCAAAAAAGCTTAATAGACATTTTCCAAAAGAAGACATAAAAATGACCAACAGATATATTAAAAAATGCTCAACATTACTAATCATCAGGAAAATGCAAATCAAAACTACAATCAGATGATACCTTACTCCAGTTAGAATGGCTATTACCATAGGAAAAAAAGAAAACAAGTGTTGATGAGGATGTGGAGAAAAGGAAACACTTGCACACTGTTGGTGGGATTGTAAATTAGTACAGCCATTATGGAAAATACTATGAAATTTCCTCAAAAAATTAAAAACAGAGCTATCATATGACTCAGCAACCCCAACCCACTACTGGGATTACAATGCATCAATTAAAAAAAATTTAGACTTCAGATTTAATGTTACAACTGAAACAATATATACCATAGTATGGTGGTCATGTTATATTGCTTATACTATACAACATATATTTAATCTCTCTAAAAATCATATTTGTATTTTAATTTAAAAAAACCTACCACATCATCTTGTTGTAGGTTGGCATGACTTGCTTTCCCTAGAGGTGGGTAGAGGTCATTCATAGTTAACTTCTTTCATAGATTCTTCACGAGCCCTTGATTACAACAAAGAGCATTTTTAACAGTGATAATATGGCACATTCCTAAAAGAATAAAAACTGTTTTAATAAGAAATTTCATAAAAATTTTAACCCAGATACTGACCTGAAGCAAGGAGTTGTGATCAGAAGAAGAAGGTATGGAATACGGTACTATGGATTGAATTCAGTCAAAGGAAGTAGTACCCCAATAGTCATTTAGAAATCATCACGACTACCAATTCCACCACAAGCCAGAGTATACAGACCCCAGGAGCAAGGCTTCATCCTCCATCTTGGTTTTAAAAGAGCAGGACCAATGCTGTGGATGGAGCTCCCCCACCAAGGCTAAGGGGTGGGTCTGCCTCAGAAGAGCCAAGGGGATAAGGATGCCACCCTAGTTGGCCTGCGGTGCACAGCATCTAACTGAAGAAGGGTATTATGCAAACTTAAGAGCTAATGAAACTTGCCTTACTAAGTTTTGGGTTTGCTTGAGACCTGTCACCTCTCCCTTCTTCTGTATTTCTCCCATTTGGAATGGAAATGTCTACTCTATGCCTCTCCTACCATTGAAGTTTGGGAGCACATAATTTGTCTGTCTTCATAGGTTCACAGCTGGAGAGAAATTTTGCCTCAGAATGAATTTACCTTGAGTCTCACTCATGTCTGATTTAGATGATATTTGGATGAATCTTTGGACTTTAGGCTTTAGAGCTGATGCTGAAAAAAGTCAAGAGTTTTAGTGATGTCGTGGTGGAATTAATAGACTTTGCATGTGACAAGGACATGAATTTGGGGCCCAGTACCAGAATGCTGTTGACTGAATTATGTCTCCTCAAATTCACATGTTGAAGACCTAACCTTCTATGTGCTTATATTTGGAGATGGGACCTTTGGAAGGTAATCAGGTTTAGATGAGGTCATGGGTAGGGGACCTACATGATAGGATTAGTTTCCTTATAAGAAGAGACACAAGACAGCTTGCTCATTCTCTCTCCACCATATGAGGATACAGCAAGAAGGTGTCCATCTGCAAGCCAGAAAGAGCTCTCATCAGAACCCAAGCACACTGGCACCCTCATCCTAGACTTCCAGCCTTCAGAACTGTGAAAAGTAAATTTCTGTTGTTTCAGTCACTCAGTTTATGGTGTTTTGCTATGGCAGCCCAAGCTAACTAAGACAGATGTGATATCCTCCCCCAGGAATAAACCGTAGAGAAAACATTTCGAAGATAACTGAAGATAGTGTTCACTAACATACCCTGTATATTTAATTACATTTAAAGAGGAAGATGGCAGAGAACTAATAAGGCAGGTTTTAAATCAGTGATATCAAGGAGGAATTAAAGGTAAGGTATTTCTGATAGGAATCGTGATTGAAATAAACAATGCAGGCAATTGTTAAGAAGTACATTTTTCGTAAAACGTTACAATGTTATTTCCATAAGAAGAATCTCCACTTTTCTTATTTCTTATCTTCTCTTCAGATGGTGCCATATTTTTATAGCAACACAAAGAAATGTTGTAAGTGTGAAATTACTTACTTGGGTTTTTTATGAATTCATATGGCCTTACATGGAATGAAGAAAAGAATAAAAAATGGATATGATCCTGACCATGTTGAACAACAGATTTTCAAGACTGTCAGAAAAGGACCACAGTGCTTATATCAGCTAATTTATGTCAAGATGGCATTTTTATGTAGTTATAAAAATGAAGAATATTATTTGTACAGAGCTTTAACTTGTACTGAGGCCTTCCACAAATGACATGTCATTGAGTTCTCACAATAAGCTACGTTCTTTGTAAATTATTTTGTGAAATTCTATATACATTTCACAAATGAAGAACGTGAGGTTCAGAGAATTTTTGCAAATTAATGACCAACCATAGATCTAGTAAGTTTCAGAGTTAGTACCTAAACCTAAACTTTGCCTCTTTATTCTTTATTCCCCAGTACTTGAACAGTTAACAAAGCATTTAGTCTCTACCAGGAAGGTACTTTGGCCTTCTATATTTAGTTTTGAACTTACCATTGAATAATTTCCATAATAAGCCAGGCATGGTGGCTCACAACTGTGATCCGAGTCCTTTGGGAGGCTGAGGCAGGAGGATTGCTTGAACCTAGGAATTCAAGACCAGCCTGGGCAAGATGGCGAGACCCTGTTTCTACAAAAATAAAATAAGGTAAAATTAGTTGGGCATGGTGGTGCATGCATGTAGTCCCAGTTACTCAGGAGGATGAGGTGGGAGGATTGCTTGAGCTCAGCAGTTTGAGGTTACGGTGAGCTATGATCATGCCACTGCACTCCAGGCTGGGTGAAAGAGAGAGAGACCCTGTCTCTTTAAATAATAATAATAATAATACCCATGATAAAAGTACTTGTATTTTATTACTTTTCTTTTAATATTTATAATTTAGTGTGTGTCAGACTTTTTGCTAAGTCTTTCATATATATAAATATTAGATAGATAGATGATAGATAGATAGATAGATAGATAGATAGATAGATAGATAGATAGATGCTCTATGAGGTATTGATTATCTGGACATGAATTCTCTTCTACATTCTCAAAGAAATGCTCACTTTTCCCAATCTCATTCTGTCTGACATCAAGCTACTACTGGTCACACCAATTAGGACACTCAAATTAGGTTATTTGATTTATTGTTCGTCTATAACAAGATTCCAACCAGTGCCAACTCCCTGTCAATGCAAAATTCACTGAAATTTTGCTTACCCCAACTATTCACTTTTCCCTTTAGCCTACATGTAACCTGAAAATCGCCTATCAATAATGTCTTTGAGAAAATAATTATCTAACTGGAAATCTATACCCTTTGAACAACATTTCCTCAATCCTTCACTCTCCTCCATCCCCAGCCTCTGGTAATCACTGTTCTACTCTCTACTTCTATGAATTTGACTTTATTCGAGTCCACATATAAGTGAGATCATGACATATTTGTCTTTCTGTGCCTGGCTTGTTTCACTTAGCCTAATGTCCTCTAGGCTCATTCATGTTGTCAGAGATGACAGGATTTTCTTCTTTTGTAAAGTGGAATAGTATTCCATTGTATACATATATGTGCATATGACATTTTTAAATCCAGTCATCTGTTGATAATCATTTCACATTATATACAAATTCAACATACCACATTGCACCCTATAAATGCATACAATTATGATTATCAATTAAAAATAATATTAATAAAGAGATAGTTTTTTATATTAATAGAAACCTATGTCCCACATATTTATTAGTACTGAACATGTATATAATCTGACTACTACATCTCCATCTCATTGAATATCAGGGTTCAGGTTTATATGAAAGCATTTTTCTCATCTCCAAGACTGCGTTTGAATTCCTTTGGAGGCTATGAATTGGATTTAGAAAACAATGACAGACTTCCAAAACAGACAAGGATATTTCTTCAGTTATAATTTTTCAGGTAATTCTGACTTTCTCTGTTAATTTTCTATCTCAATGTTTTCCACTAATTTATAAAGGAGAACTGTAACCTTAATATATGCATTTTCCCCATAGCCAAAATTGTTGAGCTGTTGAAATCTAAACAACATTTAAAATATCTATCAGGGAGGGAGATGAGCCTTTAAGTTTTGAAATCTAATCTAAGATGATACTTCATAAACTTTTACTTACTGAGTTTATAAGAATGGGCTGTTTTAAAAAATATGTAGACTTTCTTGTCAAAGAGCCTGTCTTTGTTGTCTCTGATATCTATTTATTCCCCAAAGTAATCTCTTTGTATCCTTTCCTCCAAAACAAGGATGTGACAATCTGCTCCTCAGATAACAGAACAAGGAAAGAATGGTATATGTTCTCATTCAAAATAAATACAAAAGATAAAAGAAATAAAGTGTAATAACAAATCCTAAGTGAAAAAAATGAGATTTAAAAAAATTATTCCAACTGGGAAAAATAACTATTAAATGCATGCATTTTATTTATATTGTCTTATCCGGAGTGGAAGGTGTGCTGACGCCTCCCACAAGTTGTTGTTCCACAAGTCAACACCAACCACAGTTGTTTTTAACAAAATACAATCTCTGTTTTTGTTTTTGTTTTTGTTTTCAAATGAGGGGTAACAGAAACTAATACCAGGCAGGTTAGGAAAAGATAACTTTGACAAATATCTAACCAAAATGACTTTTTTATGGAAAGAGGAAATTTCGCAAGTTTGGATATAAATAATGTCTTCCAAATTGATCTCAATAATAAAAGCTATTTTTATAATTTCTATGCAAGAGAAGACAAATAGCTACCATGGCTATACAGATACCCCTAAGAGAAATAGAGAATCCCCTTTTAACTGTTATGCGCTTCATTTCTTGCTTTACCTGAGAGAGAAAACAAAACTTATATACTGTTCTACTTATTTTAGGAAACAGAAACTGATTTTCTTGTTATGAGTATAAGTTGCATTTTATTTTACTTATGAGTGTCAGCTAATTATTCATGAATTAAACTGAAGGATGATCAGCTTGGAAGGTTTTATAAGATACAATATCGTGATTCACTTGTACCTACAGACTTAATCAGTAGAGCTTATAATTTTAATAATTAAACTTGTATACTTAGTCCAAGAGAAGATATTTAGATTAAATAATGCTCCACCCCTGCCAAACAAGATGAGAGTACTCTAAATATATTTTCTCTGCTGTTAACATTCCAAAAATAATTATTTAAATTATGTATTCCTCTTTAGTGAGATAATGCTTGCATAATCCACATAAGATGTTCCCTTAATTTTGATAATGCCATTTCCATTCAGTTCACTTTTAAGAAAAACATCTATTTTTGGTTAAAACATTATTAATTAATTAATTAATTTATTTATTTATTTTTATATATATTTTTTGAGATGGAGTCTCGCTCTGTTGCCCAGGCTGGAGTGCAGTGGCGCAATCTCAGCTCACTGCAAGCTCCACCTCCTGGGTTCATGCCATTCTCCTGCCTCAGCCTCCCGAGTAGCTGGGACTACAGGTGCCCGCCACCACAGCTGGCTAATTTTTTTGTATTTTTTTAGTAGAAATAGGGTTTCACCGTGTTAGCCAGGATGGTCTCGATCTCCTGACCTCGTGATCCACCGGCCTCAGCCTCCCACAGTGCTGGGATTGCAGGCGTGAGCCACCACGCCCAGCCGAAACATTGTTTTTAATAAATATGAAAATTTATATTTATGTGTTAAACTATTCCAAATTGTCTCCAATTCTTCATAATGATAAGAGCTCTGTAAACAGAAAAATATGGTCCTCTATCTATGTGTTTCTTACTGCTGGCAGAAAAGAATTGAAGGGATGCATTGCTGCAGGAGCCTATGGGGTGACTGACAGATGCATTCCATTATACAAGTTTCACAATTATTAGGTCTAAGCTTCAACTCAGGGAGTCAAAGAGCATTTTGTGAGTGACAGAAAAAATGAGTTTACATGGATGCATCTGCCTGTTCACATACTTTTTGGTGGTATATGTTGATGGCAAAGAAAAGCATCAGACCTTTCTATACAACATCCCTGAAGTGTTTCTGTGCAAGGTGAGAGGAAGGGGAAAGGTTAGATGATAGAGAGCATAAGGTAGAGATAGGGGGTTGGGAGAGAGTTATGTATCCTCTTTTCCTCCCACATAAAAACGTAGGATGTGTCCCTAAGTGGCTTTATATCTGCCCAATCTCCCTTCTTTCATAGACGCTGTAAATAATGGTAGTGAACCACGTTCTTTTATTTCTTCTGTAGCTCCACATAAATGACTTTGCTCTAACAGGACATAGACAAATATCTGACTTCCTGCTAACAGCCATCCTAGGTTCCCTTTCATTAGAGTTTATTCTCTTACATGTGAATGTTTTTTTCACTGAATTTATAAATGGAAAGTAATATTCTCTTGTATCTTTCCTCTTTCCAGAAATATTTCATTTATTCTAGCACAAAATAGTACCTTAGGGGACTTTCTCTTTTGAATGAAATGGTAAACATGGAACAATAAAAAGACTTCATGTTAATTGTTCAATTTTGCGTGCATTTAGTGTTTGAAATAAATTAGTAGCGACTTTGTTTTGGATATAGGACTATATAGTACTGTAAATAAAACATTGAACGGATTCCATTTTCCCTGTCAGCGTAAGTTTGAAATATATTGATAACATTGCATGGCTCCCTCTGGTGGTTGACACCTGAAAACTCATTAATTTGGTAGGAGACAAGTAGTCAAGAAAGTAAATAAGGAAAAATTATCTGTGCAACAAATCTGAAGATAGATATAACTGAGATTGTTTCTCCATTAAAATATCTTAGCAATTGTGCTATATTAAGGAAGTTATTATTGAAAATCTCTATCTTTCCTGGAAACCACTAAGGGCCTCTTAGCTTGCAGTGGGCATTTTGCCACCAGTTGGAGGTGTGGTGAGTGAACTCCAGTAGGCCTATGTGAGCAGCAATCAGATTAACTCCACGGCTATGTAGTCCAAGCTCTGTGGTGTCCTAATTACATTTAAAGAGGAGATAAAAGAGCTGGAAGATGACAAATGATGAAAGCGGAAATGAAACAAGGGAAAGTCCAAAAAGAATTTAGGAAGAGATATACAGGCCTCCACGTGATGATCCTTTCTTTTTTGCTTTTCATTTTGCCTTTCAAATTAAACATTGCAACACAGATCATAAAATTCACTTTGTGTTTATTAAAATATATGGCCCTGCTAGTGTGCATATTTCTCTGCCTTTTAGGACATACTTAGGATCCATTCTGTACACATTATCCTCCATACTAAGCATTAGTTCACTTAATCTGTCCATTAATTGTTATTAATCCCATTTTTCAGATGATGAAACCAAGTCTCATGTAGACTGCATAACTTTCCCAAGTCACACAACTAGTAAATTAAGATTGGTGCCTAGGCTGGGTGGGGTGGCTCACGCCCATAATCCCAACACTTTGGGAGGCCAAGGTGGGCAGATCATGAGGTCAGGAGTTTGAGACCAGCCTGGCCAATATAGTGAAACCCCATCTCTAGTAAAACTACAAAAAATAGCCAGGTGTAGTGGCAGGCGCCTGGAATTTCAGCTACTTGGGAGGCTGAGGCAGGAGAATCAGAATCGCTTGAACCCGGGAGGCGGAGGTTGCAGTGAGCAGAGATAGCGCCATTGCACTCAAGCCTAGGCAACAGTGAGAGACTGTCTCAGAAAAAAAAAAAAAAAAGGTTGGAGCCTAAATAGGTTTAATAACAGAGCCCATCTTATTTTCAGCATACAACCCTTTCTCCTTCAAGTTACAGGATTTATACATGAATATTTTTTAACAATTGTGACATAGTGGGTTGGCATTTTTATTACCACCCCCCAATCTATTTTAAACTGCATAATCTAGTGAAAAAACTGCTAACCTTTTGTTGGTATTTTATTATCCTTTTCATTTTGTTAGTTTGTAAACAGTTTCATCTTGAAACAAAATATAGAATAAGAGGGCCTATGCTATTTCAAATGAATAATCTTTAAAAAAAAAGATTGTCCTTATAAGAAATTGGGCATACATTTTGTGTCAGATCCAAGTTAAGAGCTTGATAGGTACTCTGTGAAAACGTTAAGATCACAGGCTTTGACCTAGCACCCTAGTTTCTTGAGTTAGAAGCTCTACTTTCCTATTTCACAGCTATGTGACTCTCACAAGTTACTTACAACTTCTGAGTTTGAGTTCCCCTATCTGTAAAGCCAGCATAAAGATACTACTTACATTCTAGCATTGTTTTGTGAGTTAAATTACTTGAGATAAAGTGCTTAAAACAGCCTGAAACATGGGAAATCCACACTAAGTATTCAATTGAGAAATTGAGATATAGCAATAAAATAAATACAATAAATCACCGGGGCACAGAGCCAAATAAGTGGAAAATCCAAGACTTAAGCAAAAGTAGTCTGTATCTGGCATTTGAAGCTGAATTATTGCTCAGCATTACTGTTTAGTAAGCCGATTACTACTTTGGAGTCTCTCTCCCTTTGTTGAAAGTGTATTTGGATAAACATAAACAATTGTTATTATGTTCTTTTCTTTCAGTTAAGAAGTTCACTCGTTTTCAGAATGGCTGGAGTAAAATCGAAGTTAAAGCTACAGACATTTCAAGGTCCCTGGAGATGTTTCCTACTGATTTTCAGTGGGAGTTCTTTGAACAATTTTCCTCCGTATTCACACAAGTAGTACATGGTTGAAAGCAAATAAATGATGGCTTAGATAGTCTTTAAGACACATTCTGAATAATTCTTCATTAAAAAAAGTAGATTCTAGAAATGCTTCAGAGTAGCAACAAGTCTTCAACAAATGTCCATGCTCATGTTTAACACTTCTAGCCATACTTAGTAGTAGCCTAATCAACCCATGGCTGCTAGTATTTGAGAAAGGCAATGAGGGAGTAAAACCCTGATAAGTATTTAAGACTATTTCTTCTGTCTAGTAAATATAAAATGTACATATGTGTGTGTATAATTTTTTAAAGCCCCCTTCTTCAGGCATCTGTTAGTCTCCAGGTCATTATTATTAAGTTAATCTTCATTACTCTTTTTCAAATACCTTATCAGTAGGGGACATTGAATGTTTGGAAAGTGGAGACATGTAGTCACCTGAACCCAGGCTTTAAGGTTAATAGGCTTTAGGCAATACTGCCAAATGTATCGTAGGCCCATTTTTGCAGCTCCAGAATTAGGCTTCAATATGGTTTCAGGGATGTGAAGCTTTAGGAAAAAGCCTTTCTTCCATCTGTGAAAAACGTTTTTTCCAGTGCAGAGGAAATAATATACACCTAACTCAGTATGCCACTATTTTCCATGAAGAAGGGATTTGAAAAGATGGTGAGAAAAAACTCAATCTCTTTTCCCTTGTCTTTCCCATATTTAATGTGAAGGACAATGAATATGGTTTAAAAAAATGTGTGCGGCCCAATATAGGACAATCTTCTCGTGGAGATACCTTATTAAGAGGTATCTGTTTAAATTTAGATAACCTGCATATGTTTAAGTGGGATTCCTATTGTATAATCCAAGGAATAATTCAAGAAAGAAACTGATAAGACTGCCCCAGAACCTTTGTAATAGTGTTGTAGTTGTTATAACTAGTTTTAATTAAATGTTTTCTGATATAAACTGGATTCATTAAGCCAACCAAAGATACTTAACTGAGAGTTCATCAATTTACATAACTAGCTCAGCTAAATATGATATGAAGAAGAGGGGTCTTTATATTTTTATAATGAAGAAGACATGTTTTTGGAAAGTTTTACAAATGTTTAAAGAAAAGATCAATCCATGAAATTAGGCATGAGTTCTATGCACACAAATATTCTTGCTATTCTAAGATTCTCTTTTTGTAGTACTGTATTAATAATTACAGTGATACGACTCCTGTGTCAGGACCATGTTTTGCAAAACAAGTATTTAAAAATGAAACTAAAGTTTAAATTCTGAAATTATAAATGTCTGTGTTAAAAGACCCTTTTATAGCTTTTTCCCATTCATATTTTATTTTTTATTTGAGACTCAGAAACAAGGACCACACTTTTATACAGACATTTTCAAGTTAATGAGATTTAGTGTTTGGAATAGGTACCTAGAAACTTAGTTCTTTACCATTTGTCATGGCCTATCTACTCATATACATGTCAACTTTTCAGGGGCAGATTAAACACAATTCAAAATCGGTTTAGTTCTAATTTGGTTTAACCAAATCTAACTGAAGGGAAGAAATTCCCAAATAGCAAAAGTTCTTGTACTCGGTTAAATAATTTGCTTCTGCTGCCTATTCAGTATTATTTACTCTGAATTCATCTATGTTTGATTTATTTATATAGTATAATGACATAATTTAATATTCCACCTTCAGCTTTCTAATAAACCTGTAAAGGGTTATAACAAATTGCATAGAGAAAATTTGTCATAACTTAGAAATCAGAAGCAAGAACTGAGAAAACTGGTCATCTGCAAGACTATGCTGCCTACAGAATAAGGACCCTATATATTGGGCCGCATGGCATACTCCAGTGTGCTGGCTTCAACTCAGACACCTACATTTGGATCCTTGTCCCTAAATTTATTATATCAGCCTGTTGAGTTACTTTATCTATTTGTGGCTCAGCTTTTCTATTATTAAAATAAGAATAATAATGCCTACTCTAATTTGGATGATGATGAAATGGGATGAAACCTCTAAAATGCAGAGCGCAGTCACTGTAATCAGAATGATCTCTTAAATGGCAGTTGTGACTACTATAATTTATACATCTTTGGATCTTCTGGATGCCATCTTATTCTTGATCTCACTAAATATTTATCTGATGCTTGTTATATGTCCTGTATTTACTTTATGCAGGGAATACAAAGAGAATGTGGTATGTATCTGGTTCTTGAGGACTACTTAGTGAGCAAGTGTTGTGTTGTACATTGTATGCTTTATAATTTGATTTAAATTTTTCAAAATCATATTTGTAATTTTGATTTTATTAAATGGTATTTTTCTAATATTTTGAATTAGCCATTTTCACAATTGGGAAAAAGTGAACAGAATTAATAATATTTTTCATTCCTTTAATTACACTTATACATTCAAAACAGAATCTCCATTGCACAGTCCTTGGTTGGACAAAGTCTTATAACAGCTAAGACCATCTTATCTTTGGACATATGCTTGTTTCATGCTTAACTAAGTTTAAGTAGCTTTTTCTGGAAACCTTGTGGAGATCTGTGTTCAAATTTTTGCCTTTGATATATATATCTGTTTTTATTGTAATACCTAATTATTTTTTAACCTCCCACTGATAAATTTCACCTAAATTTATATTGGATACGAAGAAGAAAACTACAGTATTTATATTTTCTTTTTGCTTGAGATTTCATGTCTCATCTCCTTAACTTATACTCTTTCGAGTTCATCAAAGAAATGTATCAGGTAAATTAAATCCACATAGTCACAGAAAAATTATTTGAGGAAATGAACACTCATCAGCAGAAGCAGATGACATTTGAATTGTTCTAAAAGAATTTTAAAGATTGATATCTCCCCATCATGCAAACTCATGCTTAACCTTTCTTATGCATCAGTCAGCTCTTTCAAAATAAATCCCATAACTTAAAATGCTCAAGAGTACGAGAGATTTTTGAGTAAATACAGCACTTAAAATTATTGGCCTACTGTGCAACCATAAAAAAATGCAATTGGTGTAATGTGAAAAAAAACCTTGCTTGACTTTTATATTCAATTAATTTCTAGAAGAAAGCAACATGTATTTTCTTCATATAACATAATTATTATCCTCAAGTCACATACATAGCATACTACTTATTATAATAAAGAAGTGGAATTTTATTAGAAGGAAGGATAGTTCTATAAAAAAGAGAACTGGAGAAGGCAACTTTATGTTTTTCAACTATGTTTGTAGCTGAAACTTTCCATTCTTCCAAGGTAGCTCATGTTATATAACCAATGTCTAGACTTTTCTCTTATTTGTGTTGCAGTGCAATTCTTGGAAAGCTAAGGAGGCCAGGCTTAAGCCTGTATCGTGAGTATGAATATTAAACCATAAGCTCAGAATGTGCAAAAATACCACTTTTCTTTACTTTTTTAGTCAATACCTATCACACTGTAAGTCCATGACCTTCCACACAGAAGAGGAATTAGTATCAGTGCTAACCCCAACATATCCTCTCAACACACCTACCCAACTGCCTTCCATTTACAAAACCCATTTTTCCCAAAGTACCAAGATAATAAACTGACACTGGAGTGGTTATTGTGTTTCATGGAAGGAAGAAAAATATCAGGAGCATGAAGACAAACTAATATTCTCTAACATCAATCATAGTAGAATAGAATGGAAAGCTTCAACACAAATGAAAGAGAACAAATTTTTTCCTAAAGCTCTCTGTGTAGTACTCCTCTCCTTTCTCTTCCATGTAGCTAGTGCAGTGTGACATCTGAACCCCAAGCAAGACTTGGAAATGGAAATATGATAAGGAATTTTGCATATGATATTGCAGGAAATAAATCTCTTAAGATGTGTATAATGCTTACTTTTTTAAAATGGTGCAGTATAAAATATTTATTTGTTCATCCCTGAGAGATCTGGACAAAACACAGATATATTATATTATAATTTATTATTATATATAATATATACAATATATAATATATTATATAATATATAATATAGTATGTATTATATAATATATAATATACAATATATAATATTATATATTATATAATATAGTACATATATAGTTACATATAATATAGTATTACATATAATATATAATATTTTATATATAATATATAATATTATATATTATATAATACATACTATATTATATATTATATATAATATAATATATACTATATATATAATATAGTATTATAATAACATTATTATATTATATTAGTATTATATTAGTATTATAATAATAATAATATTATATATTATATAATATAGTACATATATAGTTACATATAATATAGTATTACATATAATATATAATATTTTATATATAATAAATAATATTATATATTATATATTATATATATGTTCATCAATTTGCTTATTAATATTATCCTATGTGCATGGTAATTTAGGTACCAAGGAACCTAAAGCTGAAAATATCTACTGGATAAGCTCGTTATAGTCAGGCAGTCTCAAAAATGGCTGTGAATGATCCCTGCCTGTTGATATTCATGCCCTTATGTAGTACCTTGCCCTTACTGTGGTCTCCGGGTTTAAGAACTTGTTTCAAATAACAGAAAACAATAAAAGTTACATAGAATGTCACCCCATCGATTAGGTTACCAGAAAACTGTGCCTTCTCTCATAGGTACATTTAAATCTCTCTCCCTCTCCCTTGGGTCACCTGCCCTGGGAGACTCCAGGTTCTAAAGAAGCCCGCTAGGTCAGGAATTAAGACCTGGCAACAAACATACGGTGAACCTGGAAATGAGTCTTTCCTGAAGTTGAGCCTTCAGAAGAAACGACAGCCCCAGCCCATAGCTTGACTGCAGTCATATGACAGAACTGTAACAGGCACTTACCTAGGCCATGCCCAGACTCCTGACACACAGAAACAACAAAATGATAAATGTGTGCTAAGCTGCTAGGTTTGGGTGTAACTTATTACACAGCAATAATATCCAGTATGCCATGGTCTTATATATCTTCTCCAACAATATTACCTTAGTTCTAGGCTCTCAAAATATTTTGTTAAATGAAAGAAATGAGGAGAAAACCAGTGGAGGTTAATAAGATAAAAATACAGAAAACAAATCTAAAATACACAAAAATAGTAATGTATGATGTCTCTAAATTGACACTTTTTTCAAGTAATGAATTCTTCACTTTTTAAGCCATATTTTGTCAGGTATATTCCAAAAATCCTTTTATATATACAAATTAGGGAGAAATGTTAAAATTCTATCTTGACATGGAATAATTTGTTGTAACTTTAAAAACTTTATGCCTCAAATGAAAAATTTGACATTCGCTTTACTCAATATTTGCTTGAAAGCAAATGGTTTGCTGTGTTACAGAGAATTGGATGATGCTGTCACATTTTTGTGCAAACAGCTTGTTTTTCTGGTACGATTGTGCACAGTGAACATTCCTAGAGTAGCTGTGATTTTCAGGGAGGTTAACCAAATGGTTTATTCTACTTATTTATACAAATTTTCTTCCATGAAAAAAAATGTTGCAGCTACTATGTTAAATGCCATTTCATTTATGTATATAAAAGCTTCTGCGTGAAAAGCTCTAAGTTTTTCTTAGACCAAGGGTAAAATAAAGATGATCACATAAAAATAGACCTAGGAGCAAGCTATAAATAATACCAGAAATTGAATGTTAAAATCCTTCATTTTTCTTTTCAAACTGTTTACTAAGTTTACATAAAAAGTTTCCATTAATAATCATAATATTGGTGTTAGGTGCCCAATCAATATCTGTGATTATTATATATTTGCCTATACTGAGAAATATGTAATTTAGATAATGTTTCATTGTTTATTGTGACATCGGTTCTTCAAAATGGCAGTGACAGGAAATGACAATTATAAATCTTAGTTCGGGTTATTATTTTTGTTTTACTGTTGCTCTCTAAAGTCATAGTAACTCCTGAAGATGACAGTAAAACCAAGTATTAGAGTTGTGGCAGA
Organism: Nomascus leucogenys; assembly: GCF_006542625.1. NCBI lineage: Eukaryota > Metazoa > Chordata > Mammalia > Primates > Hylobatidae > Nomascus > Nomascus leucogenys. The sequence continues at coordinate 67,111,669 of NC_044383.1, read as the reverse complement.
AATACTTTGGAGACATCGTCCTGTGTATGATACATCCTAGCCATTATATACATGCCACCTTTCACTTAGAAATGCAACCCCAGAAAATGATGTCATTGGCTAATTCTTCCAGGCCACTGGCCAGTCATAGATATTTCTTCTTTCCTATTTTACCTGTTAGCAACTGATCTAGATCCAGGGTCAGAAAGCTTTAGAGTTATGTAACTGTTTAACAGTTACGTAATGAATAACCAAACGAAATTAAATAAGCGTTAAGAGTAAAAGTTAATAATTCCCTTAGCCAAGTGTTTTACTCAATTACTTTTGTCTCATGATAAAACACAAACAGATTCTACAATCTCCATGGGCATTTGAATATTTCCAAATTTGGCATAGTGCTTTGATTAAAATGATAGGATAGATAGTAATGAAGAGACATTAAAGTAAAATTAATTGTTTTCCTGTCACATTTTTGGTGGTTGCAAAAAAAAAAAAAATGAATTAGGCAAGCCCATTCCTAAATAAGAAATAGGTGAAATAGTTTACACATGTAACCCAAAGCAGTTGTTTAACCTCAAATGAGATTCAATTCACACATTGTTTCTTAATCTATTTAATAGTTTCATTTCTGTGAAGTTTAAGCCCCTTTACTAATAAAAGTTAGTTATATTAGATTAAACCTGGCATTTCTAGACCCTTTCTACTAAGAAAAGGAATGAAAAGCTTATTTTTCCTGAACATATGGAATCATCACATTAGGTTAGTAATAGCCATTTTACGTATAGTATTTCAGAAGAAAATAACCAAAATATAACATGCTTTCATTTTTCTAGCATTTATTTAATGGAAGTTTAATTTTATTGATACATAATATAAAGAAATGTTCTGATATCAGCAGTTCTGATTCATAATGAAAGCATTATCAATTATAAGGAATCACATTTTTCCGTCTAGAGTTTAATATATTATTTAAAATATCCATCAAATGTTCTTTCAGTCCTTGATGTAAGTTAAGATTTATTAATTTTATCAGTAACCCACCAAGGAATTATATATTATTAAAAGATCAATTTAAAAGATCAATAAAAATCTATTAAAAATGGCTCCCAAATAGACGTCAGTCAAACGAGTATGACCGTACCTAAGGCTCAGAGATGCTCTCAGTTACATGACTTATTTCTCCAAATTATTTAAAACCCTCTCAAGGCCCACATGATGAAACAAGTCCAATGTCATCTCCATTTGTCTGCCCTATAAATATACTTTCTAAGAATCTTACACAGGTGAGGTTTCACAAAGCAAAGGGGGGATTGTCTGATAAATGCTACAAAGGAAAGCAACAGTGCCATTGTAGATATAACCTTTTGCTGCCATTCAGAGTCACTGTTTTGAATGGTCTTTTATTCTCCTTTGGACAAGGCTAGCTCACTAAACACAGCTGCCTTCCTTATTGAGATTAACAACCTAGCTCACTAATCACCTTTGAAATGAAGGTAATATTAATTGTAACGATATAGACAATCTTATTGAGTGTTTTTATGTACCAGGCATGATTATAAGTATAGTAACACTTTTATTTCACCTTGCCCAATGCCAGGTGATTTAGAACCAGTAAGTCCTTCTCTTGAACTGCAGTAATAATACATTCAGACAGACACCGTCTGTTAGTTTGCTAGTGCTGCCATAACAAAACATCACAGATTGAGTGGCTTAAACAATAGAAATTAATTTTCTCATAATCCTGAAGGCTAGAAGTCCAAGATCCAGATATTGGCAGGCTTAGTTTGTTCTGAGATCTCTCTTGTTGTCCTGGAAATTTCCATTTTCTTGCTGTAACCTCACACGGTGGCCCCTTGGTCTGTGCACGCTCAGACCTGGTGTCTCTCTGTCTGTGTGCTAATATCTTCTTATAAGGACACCAGTCGTACCGGATTAGAGCTGACTCTAACAACACCATTTTAACTTAATTACTTATTTAAAGAACTTTTCTCCAAATAGAAGTAATATTCTGAGGTACTGGAGTTAGGGTCTCCACATGTAAATTTTTGAGGGAATGCGATTCAACCCATAACACTCCCAAAGTCTACATACACATAAATCAGAATTTATCTTACTCTCCTTTAGGAATGGAAGACAGTGAATATCTAGTATTCCATACTGCAGTTTAAGGCTTTCCTTTTTTGACCCTGTAAACAAATAGCATAAGTTTTATTAAACATTTTTGCTTCAACAATGAAAACTTTCTTTAAGAAACAGAGTTAAACATACTTCACAAATATAGTTTATCCTGGAAGCAGGTGGATGTCAGAAATATCTGTATGCCCCAGTGGGCTTTTCTTCCTGACAAGGATGACATGACCAAGACATATATCACTAGCAGTTCACTTTTCTACACTTGCGTATATAATTTTTATATAATTAACTAAAAATTACAAATGTATGAAGATGGTGAGAATTATGAAATTAATGGCATTGAAGCAATAAAAAACTATTGAGTTGCAATTTAGATGCTTTCTTTATGCATTAAACCAAAACAAATTACTGAGAAAATTTAAAAGGTTAAATATTTTAAATCAGGAACATAACTTTAGTGTAAACTTAATAATGTTTATCAAATCTCATTTGAAAAATCTTCTAATATGAAAGAGAAAGTGAGAAAAACATTCATGCATTCTGTTGTCGATTTCACACTGTCTTGAATACTGTTGCTTTATAGTAAATATATCTCTATATATTTTAATAGGCTATATTTTTAGAGCAGTTCAGTTTCACAGCAAAATTGAGCAGAAGTTACAGAAATTTCCCGTATACCCAACACATGCATAGCCTTCACAATTATCAGCATCTTCCACCAGAATGATAGGTCTGTTACAATTGACTAATCGACATTGACATGTCATTATGCAAAGTCCATAGTTTGCATTAGGGTTCAATCATGGTGTTGTACATTCTATGGGTTTGGAAAAATGTGCAATGACACGTACCTACCATAACAGTATCACACAGAATAGTTTCATTGCCCCCCAAATCCTCTATGCTCCATCTATTTATCCTTCCCCTAACCCTTAACCACTGATCTTTTAATTGTCTCCATAATTTTACATTTTCCAGTATGTCATAGAGTTGTAGCCACAGAGTATGCATTCTTTTCAGACTAGCTGCTTTTACTTAGTAACATGCATTTAGTTTCCATTTTTTTCTGTCTCTCAATGCTTTAAAAGATGTCACTCCATACACTTTTTTATACTTTTTGAAGAGAAGTTGGATGCTATGTTTATTTTTGCTCCTCTTTAGGTAAGGTGCTTTTCCTCTGGCTTTCAGTAATTTTTTCTTTATTTTTGATTTTCTGTAATTTGAAATGACATTCCTAGTTGTAGTTTTTCTGGCATTTATCCACCTTGAGGTTCTCTGAGCTTTTTCGATCTGTGGTTTGGTGTCTTATATTATACAGGGGAAATTTTCTGTCATTATTATTCCAATTTTTTTATGTTCCTTTCTCTCTTCTCCTAGTATTTTTATTACGTGTATATCACACCTTCTGTAGTTGTTCCATGTAATATGTAGAAAGCATGAAATGAGAAATCAGGTGACGGATAAGTCTTTGTTATGTAGATTTGAGGTCATCCACCTGAATGGACAAATTCTAAGTTCAGAGTAAAACATTAATACCTCCAGCTTCTGAGGCTATTGACAACTAACAGATCATAGAAAAATGGCCTTAGTCACCCATTGCCTTTGGCTAAAGAGAACTACCATACACAGGGTCATAGCTTCTTCTCTGGAGCATATAAAATAAAATGACTGGTTAATGAATTTGCCTAGGCTGTGGGGTTTGGGGGCGTTTTTGGTGAGGTGGAGAAAGGATAGAGGTGGTGCCAAAGGCCTGGCTCCACTTTCCACATTGAGAGACAATCCTAAACAATTATCTTTGCTCCAGAGTGCCATATAGAACGCAGATGTCTTTGTGAAATCTAGGCTACAGCCCAACTCCTCACTCTGTCCAAACTTACTTTTTACTCTTCCCCCATTGGTTTTGATCTCAAGACCCTCCCATAATAAATGCCTAAAAGTATATCTCAGGCTCAAAGTCTGATTTCACCTGAATCTAGCACGCACCAAATAATGATGAAAATTGAGACTATAAACATAAGAATTTTCTGAGAGAAAAAAAAGTAGGAAATCAAGCAGAGTCTGGAGTAAGGCAGAAAAAGTAATAATCGGAAAAAAGTAAGAGAATAACCTGGTAGGTGCCATGTCTAGAAATTTCAAAAGAAGAATATTTTAAAACATTTGGCCAACAAACATAAATAAACCAGACATGGGTACCCATAAAGTTGTGGATAGGGTAGAAATCGGATGTCAATAATTCATAATGAAAGAAGAGATTCAATGATATCAGGAAAATAAAGCAGGTAGTTTCAAATTTGGTGGTTATTAGGGAAAAGAAGCTCCAGGAATATCTTTAAATGGTAGGGGAATAGCCTATCAAGAGAGGTGGTGGATCTGCAAGTAAAAATAAGGTAATGGTTAAAGGGATATCCCAGAGGTGGTTATTAGAAATGAGTTTCAGAGTACAGGTAAAACACCGGATTTAAACAACAAGGAAGACTTCTGGGTTTTTGCTCAGGGAAGTAGAGAGCTTGAAAATTCATTAGTTTCATCCTTGCTTCAAAAAAAAATCTGAGTAAAATGCAAGTTCATGATATTTTTAGAAACTTTCAGAGAGCTGCAATTGTAGGACAAACAAGTAACCCAAAATCATAGGAGAGCAGGCACCTACAGGGCGAGATTACATGCAAATGATTGGAAGAGATGTCTCTGTACACTGATTTTTAAAAGACAACATATTGAGAAAGGCTGAGCATAAGCTGATAGGAGAGTGTAAAGCCTCTGTGAACCAAATATAAGGAGTAGGTCCCACCCTTTTCCCCCATAAACCTTTTCAGTTTATCACAAGGAAACCTAAGAAGAGTCCTGGGAAAAATTGCCTCCAGATATAGGCCAGGTGAATAAACAGCAGCCATCGCAAGATGGGCATGAAACTGTCCAGACCTTCTCCCTTTTCTCATGGGATAAACTTCCTAATCTGTGATGAAAAAGCAACTTAAAAAAATCTCACCTTTAGAATATTGCTGAGAATTCATTGCATTCAGTGCATAAGAACAGAAGGATAAAATAAAATAAAACTCCCCTACTGGGAGAGGGATTGGAGCATGTGATGGGCCCCAAACTAAAGGTGGAGGAGGAGGAGGGGTACTTGTGAATTTCATATACCTGAGACCCAGGAAATGAAGTCCTTCTCTAAAATTTCAGGCTTAATCATAGCACCAGAGCATAATTCCATACTATGATCCTACCAAGTTGGATATAAACAATATCCAACCTGGAATCCTGGTTGTGCTAGCAGTGAACTTGTCATGTGAACAGACTCATGACCTCTGGTTAGCCAGGTTGTTACAGGTGGTGAAATTAGATGTTTTCTCTTTTCTTGGAGTAGGGTTTGTTCTTTTATGAGTTTATGTAATGGCTTGAGTTGATTGGCCTCAGAGCTGGCACTTTCAAGAAAGCATGAGCTGTGGTAGTATAGGGGGTATACAAGCTTGACCTAAGGTGACCTGGATAAGTATTTGGGTTTCTCATGTGATGGTTGGGGTCATCGAGCTACAAAGAGATTATTTCTTTTGTCTTTGGCTACCTGGGCAGGTAAAGAAAGACCATCAGATGGGGGCAGTGTTAGGTGTATCTGAGCTAAGACTCCCTTTGGGCGAGGTTTGCTGCAACTGCTGGGGGGATAGGGGTGAGTTCTCAGGCCAATGAAGTTGTGTTCCCAGCAGGATAATGGCTGCCTCTGTTGCATCATACTGTCGCTAGGAAAGTGTGGGAAAGCTGGCAGTGACAAGCCTCACCCTGCTCCCATGCCGCCAGCAAAGCCTGTCTCACTTCCACCATGCCTCCCCAGTAGCACCAAGTTTACATCCAGACAGCTGGTGAGCAGGGCTGAGATCGTGCCCCAGGCTACAAGCCTCCCTGCTGAGAAAGCAAGCAGGGCTCTCAGGCCCTACCCCTTCCTGCCTGCCTGCACTTCCTATTTGCATGCCACCCCCCACAACACCTCCCACGGGTCCGCAAACACCCATGCCAATTCTGCCCTGGAAAATTTGTGCTGGGTCAAAACTATTACAAAGCTCAAATGGAAGCTTTCTTTTACCTGTGGTCCTTCCACTGACAATTCCACTGTCAGTCCTCCCCAAGGATCCCTGTGAGATAAAGTCAGAAATGGTTTCCCTAGGCATCCCTGGGGACCAGGAGTGCCTACAGGGCTCTTCCTGCTGCTTCTACTTTTATATTTTGCTCAGCTCTCTAAATTTGTTTCAGCCCTACAAATGGTTAAATCCTTCCCATGATCTGAATTTTCAGGTTCCCCAGTGAGGATGTGTGTTCAGAAGTGAAATTTCCCCCTTTTTCACACTTTGAGCACTTAAAGTTTTTCAGCTGTCACACAGAGTTTACAGTGGCCAGTGGCTTCTTTCAAAGGATCTGTGAATTACTTCAGTTTTTCTGATATGTTCCTGCAGTAGTTCTTGGTGCAAAAGTTCATGATGTGAGTCTTCATGTGCTGTTCTGCCTGTCTGAGTGGGAGCTGCAAGTTAGACCTGCCTCCTAACCACCATTTTCCCCCTCCAAGAAGTCTACTTTAAATATAAAGCCTTAACCCTGTTGTGTTGGATTAGAACCAGAGTAAATTCATGCTTTGACAGATAGCTACATACATACACTTACATAGATCCATATTTATGTGTGTGTATGCATGGATTAGTATGCATGCAGGTATTTGTGAGCTCTGTTCACTGAGAGGGCCTGAAAATAATGACACAGTTGCCACAAGCATACTTACACCTATATCTTGGCTTCTAAATATTATTCTCCAATATAAGGAACCAGGTCTTCTTTGTGAAGTGTTTGATACCACGCTATGAACAGGGAAAATGCAAGATGAAACCTGGAATATTATGTGGCATCAGGACATAAGCATATGCACAGTAAAGGATGAGAACATGTGAAAAAGGCACAGTAGCTATTCTGAAAGAGCACCTATTAGCTAAAGGTAGAATAATTTCAACAACACAATAAGTCATAAAAGTATTGGATTAAATTCATAAAATAAATGTCCATGAGATCATGGTGATATCAATTAACTTTTTAATAAATAAATAAATTGGGGAAAAGGAAGAGTCATTTCTTACAGGAAAATTTCAATGGTTAAATCTAGAATGAATAAGAGAAATATAAAACCATCATTAGAAAATCACCATATTAATTGTTGTAGGCAAGGTCCAGCTATGAATATTAATATTTGTGAATGAAAATCTGAAGAGAAACAGGATGTTTGCACAGTCTCAAAGTATCTCCCTCAACATAGTTATTAATTACAGAGAAATCTAGTAACTGTACAGTAGGAAAACTGAGTTGACATTATCTTAACCAACTGATCAAAGTTAACATCACCAGTGTTATGATATATTAACTTCATATACTCTCTGTATAACACTGTGAGAATGGCATAACTCTTCTGTGGTATACATGTCAAAAATTCACGAACGCAACCTAATCATGAAAGCGCGTCAGACAAACCCAAACTGAGGGACATCTATAAAATAATTGGCCAGTTCTCTTTAAAAGCATGAAAGCAAGGAAAGACTGAGGAACATACAAAGATTAAAGGATACTAAGGAGACATGACAACTAAAGACATGACCAGCATCAGACTCTCAAACAAAATGATGTATAGAAAAGAGGGGCAAAAACTGCAAAATATCTAAGTTTTTTCAGTATGATTGTACCAATGTTAACTTCTCTATTAATTTTCCGACAATTATGTGGAATGTTAACATTGGGGGATGCTGGGAGAAGGTTGTAAGGCAGCTCTCTGCAAAGCCTTTGCAATTTTTCTGTAAGTCTGGAATTATTTCAGTATTAGAAGTTTAAATAAACCCCTAAAAAAAGTAGTAAAAATTTCATTAGACTGAAAAGTATAAAAAAATAGCATTTACAAAATAATTTAAATCGAGTATTTTAGGAAGCTTCTTAGAGACTCTGACCTACAGGGAGCTGAGAGCTAACCAGTTAACTATCTGTAACACAAGACTCCTCACCAAAATGACTTTCAATTTCTATCGAAGACCACACAGAATCACTCTAAGAACTAATGGAATTCTACAATAAGCATGAACCTGGGCCGCAACAACATATTCTCCTTCATAATCACCATCCTGTCCTTTGAAATCTCCAAAGTCATATCTCATTATTTCCTGCTTGCTATTCCATGGTTTTGACTTGGTTTTATTGCTACTTTATCTACACTATCTTTTTCATCTCACAGTTTATGCTTCACTTCCCACTCCAAACACATAAGCATTGGCTTCACTTTGACTTCTCGCTCCACTACTTTTCCTCTGCCACAGGTCATACCGCAAGGGAAACTTGAAATGACAATGAAGTATATAAGCTCATATCACTACAAATCAAAGGAGTTGGAAATTGGAGAAATTGAGGTAAATCTTAAGGTGAAATTTTAGGCTAAAGAAGAACAAAACAAATATAAAACGACAAAAAAAAGGAGAAAGAAAATGTATAGATAATAAGATTCGGTAATCACATCAGAGAATGGTACAATCTTCTTATTTCACAAAGGAGTATTTAGAAACCTAGAAACTTTCACAGGGTCCCATAGAAACTAGACTCCAAGCCTTTTTACTTCTAAATTGGTTTCCCACTGCCTATCACACACTAGCTCAGTGTGATGAAGAAAATGACCATCGTGTGAGATATCAAGTAGAAAATTAATAATAACTAAAAAAGTAGATTATAAAAAGATTTGAATGTCAGGCTTAAAACTTTGTATTGAATTTTACTTAGGTAATAATTCATTTTTGTAATCACAGTTTTCAATATCCAAGAGTCTCAAACATACTTTTCTCTAGGTCCCAGATTTTTGTATCTCTTAAGTGGCAATAGCAATATCCAAGTATGGTTTATTTTGTATATAGTAAATCTGTATATAAGTTTCCAAAAAATGTCAGCCATTATTATTATTGTTGTTATTATTTTATGGCTTCTGTAATATTTTAATGTTACATGTTAATGTTTAATGAAAGGGTAAGTTTTAGTTGTCTTCCATTCTCTATTTAATTCACATGTTTTATATTTTACTACTTACTTTTTTGTGTGTGTTTAAGAAAACATAGGGGTAAAAAGCAAGTTTTATGAGATCAGGGAGGTTGCTTTATTCATGACCCACTATAATGGATTTTGGGCAAATTATTAAAAAGTAATGAAAAGCTCTGTGAAAATATGCAAGTCAAATTAAGTTATAAGTCTTTCACTTGAATGCTCCAATATATCATAAAAGAAGATGGTACACTGATGAAATTTAGAACAGACAAAGCAAAAGTTTTCAGGGAAGGCCTTCATATTATCATTTGTTGGGTATGAGGATAAGTATGCAATGAAAAATCCTTAGAGATAAGATATTTGAGTGTAAGAAACTGATAGGGAAACACTAAGTTTATGTTAATATAGCACACCTGACTTAGTTATGACTTTTGGAAAAGTCTTTAAATGAATTTATGCTCAATGCCTCTTTGGCAATGTTGTCACACATGTTCAAGTCAATAGCTTAACCAGAACTTATTGAATGCCTACCACTTGTAAAAAACCTGAATTAAATGGTTTTGTTATGGACTGAAAGTGTCACTCAAAATTAATGTATTAGAAAATATATCCCCAACGCAACAGTGTTGGGAGGTGGGGCTTTTGGGAAGTGCTTTGGTGATGAAGGTTCCATCCTCAGAAATGGAGTAATGCCATTATAAAAAGGGCTTGGAGAAGTGGGTTTGCTCTCTTCTGCTCTTCTACCATGTGAGGACAGAGCACGAAAGCCCCCATTAGATATCCGTGCCTTGGTCTACTTCCTAGCCTTCAGAACGGTGAGAAATAAATTTCTGTTACTTATAAATTACCCATTCTGTGGCAATTTGTTATAACAGCATAAACAGACCAAGACAGAGCTCTACTAAGGAAATTCAACTTGATACAAGTTGTGAGGGTAAAAGCGATGGGCATCCTATGTTTGAATTAATATATAGAGATAGGCAGTTTTATCATACCTATATGTACTCATGGCCCCAAAGACGGTATTAAGATTTGTTTGTAAAGAGGCATTCAGCTGTATGCTAATACCATTTTGATTAACTTTGAAGTTAAGGTAACTTTTCAAACAGAATTTGATAGCAACCAGGAAAAAAGAATTAATAAAAAATGAACTAAAATAATGTAGTGACAAAATTTAAAATGAATTGCTGCTGTGGTCATGAAAAAAAATGTATGATCATTAAATGAATAATTTTCTTCTTCAATCAGCAGCACACTAAAATATATTCAAAATATTTACAGGGAAATACACTGTGAAATAGTTGGTTTAAATATTAAACTAACAAATCCTTTAATTTACCAGCTTTGAGTGTCAAAGTTTATGTTTATTAACCTGTGGTGACTAAGAATAAACTTGCTTTCAAGTAAATTGTTTTTCACCAAACAGAAAAATTAATCCTTAACAATAGTAATGGATCTTTACTTCCTTATTTATAAATACACTGACAGGAAAAATTGTTGCATCACTGATTAATTACGAAGTTAACAAACAGTCATTCTAGAAAATTTCAGATTAAAACACAATAAACACACAACGGATTAAGCAAAAAGATAACAATGTCTGTTCACTAACATTAATTTCATTTAAAGAAAATGAAATTCTTCCTAGAAGAAAATCATTACTCAGAGTCTTTAATCAAGAGACAAATAATTGATTACTTTTTTTCTTTTTGATTCATTAAATAAGTTTCCTAGATAGCAATCCATTTATACATTAACTCTTTAAACTCTTCAACAATTAAAAAATATTTGTTAATACTCCTTTAAATTACTTATCTGCAAGGTATTACACTTAAGCATTTCATTAGAATTAGTTTCTAAGAATAGCTAACTGCAGTGATATGTCTCAGTCAATAATACTACCAATGGCTTCAAATTTATTAAAAGAGGCCAAAGACTCTATTATACATGCAGAATAATACTCTCACATTTGACTTCCTGCCAGCATCTTCTTCTGTTTGATCCTGTCCTTACAAGTCTGTAATCATCAAGTTTCAGGCAGCCAGTTCTTTAATGTGAAAATTAAAATAGGCTGAAAAGATTATTTCCAAAAGCAGGTAACACAGGATTGTGCCCTGCAGTGCTGTATGATACAATTCAGAGAGAGTTGTATTGCCACTTAAATTGTGGACATATGGAAAGGGATCAAAACAGGCCAGCAGGCATTGTGGGACAGCTGCCAAGGAAGTCTTACAGAGAAGTGTTTCATTGTCACCTTCACTTCATGGAGATAAAAGGTTAACAATGAGCAAGTGATTCATTCTGTTGATGATTACAGAAAGTAAGACGAGCTTCTAGAGGGAAGCTATAAAAAGAGTAACCAGGAAATTTTAAGTGATGCATTGCTAATTTGCAGATTTTTTCCCTCCTAAATTTCATTAGAGATGGCATCATTGTGAGAAATCTGTTGGTATAAGAAGTTACAGGTGACTGAATACAGAACACTAGTTGCTCAATTGCTCTCTGTGCTAATATGGGCTTATCAGCTCATGGCCTTCAACAGAGAGGCACCAGCTTTGGTCTGGTCATTTTAAATAGTACTTAGATGTCAGCACAAAGCCATGAAAGCAGTGAAGGGCCACATGCTGCCAAGAGCAACAATTTTCAGTTGCAGTTTCCTTTAAAACAATTGTTTACATATAAATGTCAGTACATGTGCTTAGTAAAGTCTCTTAATTTGATTTCTTTTGAACATACTTTTCACCCCATTGAAAACTCTTTTAAATACAAATCTAAGGGTTATATTTTTCTTATTTTAGAAGAGATTATAAATATTAAGTGTGACTATGAAAGATAATTTAAAATATTGAATATACATATAACATTTAAGAGTAGAAAAAAATTAAAGTTTGCATTTCTAGGTAAAATGGCAGAGTGAAGATGGATCACAAAATTCTTTCTCAATGCCAAAAACAAAAAGCAAGAAAGAAAAAAGAATTTTAATAGTGAACAAACAATTCATCAACAACAAACTAGGAATGGTGAAAAATCTTATACATAATCTGTGATACGGCTTAGTGTGACTTCTATTCCTACTCCCAAATCCCAGAAGCAGTGCAGAAGTAGAAAATAATCCCACTTTATCACTCTAGCACTATTTCAATAGGAATAGATTCAGGGTTGAATAATTATCATATTGGTGACTATAAGGGTTTCCTTGAAAACATAATGGTCCTAAGTCCTAATTTACATTATAGAATGTAAATCAATCTCTTCTGGTCCTGGATAAACCCCATCTCCAGTTATACAACGCAGAGGTATCTCCAAAATCATGGACCTTATCAGCCCTGCAAATGTACCTCCACAGTTAATCTAGGAGTCTATGTCCTGAAATAACCATGTGTTTCCTACAGAGATGAGTTTTATGCCTCTTTTGTTTGGTTTGCTGTATGTATTAGTTTGTTCTCACACTGCTATAAAGAACTTCCCTGGGACTGAGTTATTTATAAAGGAAAGAGTTCAATTGATTCACAGTTCCACATGGCTGGGGAGGCCTGAGAAAAAATCATGTCAGAAGGGGAAACAGGCACATCGTACATGGCAGCAGGAGAGGGAGATTTGGTGTGTAGGAGGAATTGTAAAAACACTTAATACCATCAGATCTCATGAGAACTCACTCACTATCACAAGAACAGCATGGGGGAAACTGCACCCATGATACATTCACCTACCACCAGGTCTCTCCCTCAATATATGGGGATTATGGGGATTACAATTCAAGATGAGATTAGGGTGGGAACACAAAGCTAAACCATATCATTGAATAAATGAAATGTGAGATTTCATCCTGTCATTTTAGCCTCCTGCAGGCTACATACAAATACATTGATTTTTCTTTCATCTCGTATTGATTACAAAAAGATCTGTCTTTGTTGGCAGGACTTTTATTTCCTCTGATAAAATAGCTAATTCTCACTTTGTATTTCCTGTACTGACACGTTCAACTTTGTTATGGAAAATAAATAAATGCTATTGTTATTCTAATTTTACAGATGAAGAAACAGTCAAGGGAAGGCAAAAACAGTTTCCCCAAATAGTGCAGCTAAGGAATGAAGGAAGGACTAGGGATTAAAAACAAATATTCTGACCGCTGTCACCAAGAATCTCAAAAGATAACAACAACAATAAACGCAAGATGAGATCTGACCACAGTTCAGAGCTCCCGCTTAACCAGGAAGGCAACGTGACATGTGAGGAGAGTCCTCCAGAAGTATAGATTACTTAGACAAAAAAGTGGACCTGAAAAAGAAAATCTAAAACAGAGAGTAGATTCTTCAAGTAAGAATGCCAAAAGACTGCTGAGATTTTTCTACTCACTATCTTTACCCTCAGGCTCCCAAAAGGAGATAAGACACAATCCTCAATCCCTAGCTTAGTTAGGAAGACAAGCAAACAAAAATTAGAGATAGTATCACTGAGACTTTATCGTCATTAAATTAGACAAAATGGATGGATGAATCTTTCCCGTGAAGTATGAGCAAAATGAAAAAATAAAATGACAAAGAAACCACACATAGCAAAACAATTTGAGAGAAGAACATATAACATGCAAAAGACCTGTCAAGAAGCCATCCTAAAAGAAAACAGTCACAAAAATGGGAAAGTGGAATCCTGTGTAGATGTTTGCTCTAGATAAGCACTTAACAACATCAATGAATGTTATGAAGGCCTCATACATGAGTTAATAAAGTAACAGAAAGCAATGAAAATAGAAACTGTTGAGTTAATCAGTGTACCCTTACAAAAATAATAAGTAAATGTAAATTGACAACACATACTGATTATAGACAAAGTCAAATAATTTCTGGAATAAAAGAAATGTGAAATAATTAATTATAATAAATAAGTTACAAAAGGCAAAAATGATCCAACATGAAGATTGTTGTTCCTAAATTTGAGAAATCAAAAATTAGATCATAAAAACTTCAGAATCACTGAATCATATTTAGAAAATAAAAATTTCTCTAAAATGAGGGAAAAAAACCTGAAAGTATGAATCAAATAGGCTCACTGCTAATAGCTAATCTAATATAGCTAATGCTAACTCCTATAATGCTAATATGGAAAGACAGACACTGAGACATGCTTTCTTTAAGTTATTGGATTCCAGTCATTAAAAAATTCTTCATAAATTCAGGCAGGAAAATATAAGTCACATAGAAGATAAAAATAAATTAGATTAAGTTGCTTAAGTCTTTGATATACCAAAATTTAGTAACAAAAGACATTAAAACAGTATCTACAAAATTCTGACAGAAAACAACTCTACTTCATCTTCTTTTTTTTAACCCCTAAATGTGTATAGATCTTGCTTTGTGTATAGGCCCAAAATTCGTTTACTAAAAGGAATGTTTTATAATTCAAAATTTGCTAGATTTTAGAAAGAGTATATTATATAATCTTATGACATACAATTATATCTATATTATTATTACATAAGTTTGTCAGCAGGCTAAGATCACATAATGACTTATCACATACATTAATATTTTTTCAGAAAAGCTTATTAATATTCACACTCAGATAGTAAGTATTATAAATAGCTTTTCATCAGTTTATGTCAGAATTTGCTGCCAAATAATATTGGTTTAAAATTACAGAAACACATAAACACAAACACACCTTTTAATTTTCTAACTTTTTGAATTTCAGAATTATTAATAAGGACAACAGATATATATGTCTCAACCTGATAATTAAGGGCACTCTAAACTGTGTTTAAAAAATTATAGATGGCAAAATACAACCAATAAAAAAATGAATTAAATAATTCATGAAAGAAAAAGGCAACTACGGTAAAAGAATTAGAAGAAAACATAAAATACACTAGAATATAAAAATAGAATTGTAGAAATAGGAACTGTAGCACAAGAAAGATGATAAATTTTATAGGCCTTAATAATATAAAATTAGAATTATCTAACTATATAATTATGAGACAGGTAAAACTATGGAAGAAAAGAAAAGAAGGAAAGATGGAAGGAAGGAAAGAAAATAAAGGAACTCAAGCTTATCATTATAATATAAGATAAAATTGTAGGAATAGTGAAAACACATTACCAATCAAAATAATGTAAATATGCTCATGTAAACATATTAAGTTTTACTATTTTTTTTTTTTTTTTTTTTTTTTTTTTTTTTTTTTATTTAGGTTTTAGGTCATGTGCACAATGTGCAGTTTGTTACATACGTATCCATGTGCCATGTTGATTTCTGCACCATTAACTCGTCATTTAGCATTAGTGTATCTCTAATGCTGTCCTCCCCCTCCCCCACCCCAACATCCCGAGTGTATGTCCTTCCTGTTCCATGAGTTCTCATTGTTCAATTCCCACCTATGAGAGAGAACATGCGGTGTTTGGTTTTTTGTCCTTGTGATAGTTTACTGAGAATGATGTTTTCCAGTTTCATCCATGTCCCTACAAAGGACACGAACTCATCATTTTTTATGGCTGCATAGTATTCCATGGTGTATATGTGCCACATTTTCTTAATCCAGTCTATCGTTGTTGGACATTTGGGTTGGTTCCAACTCTTTGCTATTGTGAATAGTGCCGCAATAAACATACGTGTGCATGTGTCTTTATAGCAGCATGATTTATAGTCCTTTGGGTATATACCCAGTAATGGGATGGCGGGGTCAAATGGTATTTCTAGTTCGAGATCCCTGAGGAATCGCCACACTGACTTCCACAATGGTTGAACTAGTTTACAGTCCCACCAACAGTGTAAAAGTGTTCCTATTTCTCCACATCCTCTCCAGCACCTGTTGTTTCCTGATTTTTTAATGATGGCCATTCTAACTGGTGTGAGATGTTTTACTATTAAAAGAGAAACATTTACACATTGGTTTGGAAACATATCCAGCTATCTAGCAAGACAAAACATCTAATAAGACCAAAACTCAATCTACAACTATACATCAACTACATAACTACATACATAACATACATCAACAGAGTGAGACTAATTACCCAGGATTTTCAAAAAGATATACCAGGAAAAAGGTAATGAGGAGTTTTTCAGATTTCAGAATATTAAAAAATAAAAAAATAAACTTCAAGGCCAAATGTGTTAAAGTAAATAAAGAATGATATATCAGTCGGATAAAAGTTAATTATATGTTTCTGTCTGTCTATATATTTACCACCCATATACATTTTACTTTTCTAGTTATTCATAGAGAGTGTCTGGAGTGATGTTCACCTAATGTTAACCTACGCTTATTTACAAGTAGTAGAATATTTCACGTTGATTCACAAAGATCTGGTAAAACAAATCTTTATATAACCTAACAAAGCATCACCTAAAAACACAGCTTAAATATTTAAAGCAAAAACGGAATGAAATAAGAGGGTAAATTTTATGATTCAAAATAATAATAGAAGATTTAAAAAATATTATTTCAGGAAATCATGATGTTGAGACAAAACTTAAGTTACAAGGCATAGATATAGAAGTAAAAATAGAGATAGATGGATATACAGAGATACATATTTCCTTATGTGCCATAAATACAAAATACACATTGTTTTAAAATTCACTTGAGCTATTCACTTAATGTGACCACTTAGTAAACCAGAAGAAAATTTCTACAATTTTCAAATGCAAAATTCACAAGAATCACATTTACTTCCCACAAACAATACAATTAGAAATAAAACAAAAGCAAATTTTAAAAAACTTTGTCCACTTGAAAAATTTAAAACTCTCTTTTAAATAGCTCTTGTGTTCAAGAGTCAATCAAAGCAGAAGTTAAAATTGAAAACAAATTTTTATGACTACCCTACATATTGAATCCTATAAACAGGGAAAAAAGATAAAGCTAGAGCATCAATACATTTGTGGAAATGCAAGAAAGCTTTAAAATAATTGAACAAAAATTTCTTAATAAACTAGGAAAATACCAATGAAAGAAACACAAAGATGGTATAATACAAATAGTAAAGAAAAATGAGGGCAGAAATTAATGAATTAATTAGAGTTGATTAAGAAATAAAAAGCTGATCTTAAATAATACATATAAATAAATGGTTTGGCAAAGCTTATCAAGAAAGAAAAGAGACCACAAATGTACATTATTAAGAATGAGAAAAGTATAAATTCTTATAGAACAGAATTTTGTTTGCTTTCATTTATGTTTAATTGTAATATACATGATATGGAATTTTATACCAATAAATTTGAATGTCTAAATGAGAAATATGTTTTTTTAATGTTCATAAAAATTCAGCTCAAGAAAAATTGGATGCTCTGAGCAATAATATAGAAGAAAGTGAAAACATTGCTGCATTCACCTAAAATAGGAGCATCAGCCCAAGGTGTTCAACAGTGAGGACTACCAATCAGTCCTTTGCTTTCCAATAAACTGTGTTAGAGCAGGAAAAAGGGGAAAATGTCCCCAGTTCATTAAGAACAGCATGACTATGGTTCCAAGAATGACATAAAAGCAAAAGTTACAGGCTAATCTCACTTGAAAAGACAGAATATACTAACTGAATTATGACAAAATATGAACAGATTCGATCTAGCTATACCATGTATAATGAAGGAACAATACATCATGAACTGTAGGTTTTATATTAGAAATGTAACAATCGTTGAACATCAAAAAAGTTGTTAATGTAATTAATAAGACTTACAAATAAAAGAGAAAAGTATTTCAAAAAGACTAATAAAGTTTAAAGTACATTTTAAAAAATAAAACCATTCACTAAGGCCTGGCTAAGGAGAATTCTTTAGCTTGATAAATGGTACATAACAAAAGCCTTAGCAGACATATAAATTAATGTTAAAATTATAGAATCTTTACCATTACATGCAGAATAGACACTGTTATTGTTTGAATTTTTGTGATGAAGACATACTTTTTGTATAATTAAAATAAATTTTTAAAACCTAATTTATAAAATTATTACAGAATAGAAAAAGTAAAAAGGCACTGATATTAACATTGGTTGCTTTTCTTTCTGTTACTATGGTTAGAGTAGGGTAATTATTTACTTGATTATTAATAAAAGACTCTAGTAACTATAAGTCAATACTTTTCCATTATTTAAAACAAGCAACATTAAATAATTGAATTTAAAATAGCCATATTAAATTTTTATGTTTGAGAAAATTACAAAATTGGAAATAAGTGTGTCCAAGTTTACCCATTAATAATAATAGATATTTTCTCCACTCATATGTGCTAATCTCTGGAGGAGAGAAGAAAATGGGGAATATAAAGTAGATTAAAAAATTGAGGCATGGAGAGATTACACAACATGTATGAAGACATACAGCTAACAAATGCCAAAGCTAGTGTTGGCCTCAAAGCTCATTCACAAAGTTAAGACTTTTGTGCTTGTTATCAACTCTTTATGTTGTTAGAAAAGTAATTTAATCATTTGGTATTTAAAAATTTCCTTTTCTTTTATTTCTAATTTTGAAGAGTGTGTGTTAATAGATTAATGTAGATGTTCTTTATTTATATTCTAAATTCCTGGTACATCATTTTTTACTAAGAATGTCCTCCAACAAAAAAATGAACATCAATATACTTTTGTGAAGTGTCATGTTCCTTTTTTCCTCATCCAACTTGTTTTATCTTGGCTGGTTGTTTTTAATTGTGAAAACCATCAAAGCTAATGTATAATTCTGTTCTTCTTAGACTGAAGTAATTTTGGTTCTTATAAAGTTGTATTTTTTATTATACTTTAAGTTCTAGGGTACATGTGCACAATGTGCAGGTTTGTTACATATGTATACATGTGCCATGTTGGTGTGCTGCACCCATTAACTCATCATTTACATTAGGTATTTCTCCTAACATTATCCTTCCCCCCTTCCCCCACCCCATGACAGGTCCCAGTGTGTGATGTTCTCCACCCTGTGTCCAAGTCTTTGTTCAATTCCCACCTATAAGTGAGAACATGCGGTGTTTGGTTTTCTATCCTTGTGACAGTTTGCTCAGAATGATGGTTTCCAGCTTCATCCATGTCCCTGCAAAGGACATGAACTCATCCTTTTTTATGGCTGCAGAGTATTTCATAGTGTATATGTGCCACAATTTCTTAATCCAGTCTATCATTGATGGACATTTGGGTTGGTTCCAAGTCTCTGCTATTATGAATAGTGCCGTAATAAACATACGTGTGCATGTGTCTTTATAGCAGCAAGATTTATAATCCTTTGGGTATATAACCAGTGATGGTATCACTGGGTCAAATGGTATTTCTAGTCGTAGAACCTTGAAAAATCACCACACTGTCTTCCACAATGGTTGAACTAGTTTACAGTCCCACCAATGTGTAAAAGCATTCCTATTTGTCCACATCCTTTCCAGCACCTGTTGTTTCCTGACTTTTTAATGATCACCATTCTAACTGGTGTGAGATGGTATCTCATTGTGGTTTTGATTTGCATTTCTCTGATGGCAAGTGATGATGAGCATTTTTTCATGTGTCTGTTGGCTGCATAAATGTCTTCTTTTGAGAAGCATCTGTTCATAAACTTCACCCACTTTTTGATGGGGTTGTTTGATTTTTTCTTGTAAATTTAAGTCCTTTGTAGAGTCTGGATATTAGCCCTTTGTCAGATGGGTAGATTACAAAAATTTTCTCCCATTCTGTAGGTTGACTGTTCACTCTGATGGTAGTTTCTTTTGCTGTGCAGAAACTCTTTAGTTTAATTAGATCCCATTTGCCAATTTTGGATTTTGTTGCCATTGCTTTTGGTGTTTTAGTCATGAAGTCCTTGCCCATGTCCTGAATGGAATTGCCTAGGTTTTCTTCTAGGGTTTTTCTGGTTTTGGGTCTAACATTTAAGTCTTTAATCTATCTTGAATTAATTTTTGTATAAGGTATAAGGAAGGGATCGAGTTTCAGCTTTCTGCATATGGCTAGCCAGTTTTCCCAGAACCATTTATTAAATAGGGAATCCTTTCCTCATTTCTTGTTTTTGTCAGGTTTGTCAAAGATCAGATGGTTGTAGATGTGTGGTATTAATTCTGAGGGCTCTGTTCTGTTCTATTGGTATATATCTCTGTTTTGTTACCAGTACCATGCTGTTTTGGTTACTGTAGACTTGTAGTATGGTTTGAAGTTAGGTAGTGTGATGCCTCCAGCTTTGTTCTTTTGGCTTAGGATTGTCTTGGCAATCTTTGGTTCTATATGAACTTTAAAGTAGTTTTTTTCCAATTTTTTGAAGAAAGTCATTGGTAGCTTCATGGGGATGGCATTGAATCTATAAATTACCTTGGGCAGTATGGCCATTTTCATGATATGGATTCTTCCTACCCATGAGCATGGAATGTTCTTCCATTTGTTTGAGTCCTCTTTGATTTCATTGAGCAGTGGTTTGTAGTTCTCTTTGAAGAGGTCCTTCACGTCCCTTGTAAATTGGATTCCTAGGTATTTTATTCTCTTTGAAGCAATTGTGAATTTGGCTCTCTGTTTGTCTATTATTTGTGTATAGGAATGCCTGTGATTTTTGCACATTGATTTTGTATCCTGAGACTTTGCTGAAGTTACTTATCAGCTTAAGGAGATTTTGGGCTGAGACGATGGGGTTTTCTAAATATACAATCATGTCATCTGCAAACAGGGACAATTTGACTTCCTCTTTTCTAATTGAATACCTTTTATTTCCTTCTCCTGCCTGATTGCCCTGGCCAGAACTTCCAACACTATGTTGAATAGGAGTGGTGAGAGAGGGCATCCCTGTCTTGTGCCAGTTTTCAAAGGGAATGCTTCCAGTTTTTGCCCATTCTGTATGATATTGACTGTGGGTTTGTCATTCCCCATCCAGCTTTGTTCCATTGCTGGCGAGGAGCTGCATTCCTTTGGAGGAGAAGAGGCACTCTGATTTTTAGAATTTTCAGCTTTTCTGCTCTGGTTTCTCCCCATCTTTGTGGTTTTATCTACCTTTGGTCTTTGATGATGGTGACGTACAGATGGGGTTTTGGTGTGGAAGTCCTTTCTGTTTGTTAGTTTTCCTTCTAACAGTCATGACCCTCAGCCGCATGTCTGTTGGAATTTGCTGGAGGTCCACTCTAGACCCCGTTTACCTGGGTATCACCAGCGGAGGCTGCAGAACAGCAAATGTTGCAGAACGGCAAATGTTGCTGCCTGATTCTTCCTCTGGAAGCTTCACCTCCGAGGGGCACCCAGCTGTATGAGGTGTCAGTTGGCCCCTACTGGGAGATGTTTCCCAGTTAGGCTACTCGGGGGTCAGGGACCCACCTGAGGAGGCAGTCTGTGCCTTCCCAGATCTCAAACTCCATGCTGGGAGAAGCACTACTCTCTTCAAAGATGTCAGACAGGGATGTTTAAGTCTGCATAAGTTTCTGCTGCCTTTTGTTCAGCTATGCCCTGCCCCCAGAGGTGGAGTCCACAGAGACAGGCAGGCCTCCTTGAGCTGCAGTGGGCTCCAACCAGTTAGAGCTTCCCAGCCGCTTTGTTTACCTACTCAAGTCTCAGCAGTGGTGGACGCCCCTCCCCCAGCCTCACTGCTGCCTTGCAGCTCGATCTCAGACTGCTGTGCTAGCAGTGAGTGAGGCTCCATGGGCGTGGGACCCTCTTAGCCAGGCATGAGATATAATCTCCTGGTGTGCCATTTGCTAAGACCGTTGGAAAAGCACTGTATTAGGGTGGGAGTGTCCCGATTTTCCAGGTACTGTCTATCACAGCTTCCCTTAGCTAGGAAAGGGAATTCCCCAACCCCTTGCACTTCCCTAGTGCGGCAATGCCCTGCCCTGCTTCAGCTCACACTTCATGGGCTGTAACCACTGTCCGACAAGCCCCATTAAGATAAACCTGGTACCTCAGTTTTAAATGCAGAAATCACCCATCTTCTGTGTCACTCATGCTGGGAGCTGTAGACTGGAGCTGTTCCTATATGGCCATCTTGGAACCTCCTTCAACTTCCATTATTCTTTCCAAATCCCTTCTATGCCACCTCTTATATTTGTTATTTATTATTCACTTAAAGAATTAACAAAGAGTATTGATTTAAACTTACTATAAAGTTGAGCTCATGTTAATGTTTATGGGTAGATCTAGCTGAACAACTTCTACTGTAATAATGATGCTCCACTCTATGTGTGTCAGATGCAGGGTACATTACCAATTTAGGGAAAGGGTAACATATGACATAAGATGTACATGTTCCTGAAATCAACTAAAGGAATTTAAAGACAAATACTTAGGTATATACTGAATCTCTTGCTAGTTTATATCAAAGTAACTGAAAATTTTGACCTTCACATTTGGTTTCAGTGAGGAAATAAATTCATTCCCACTATTTTACTGGATGACAAGATAAATAGCCCAATTAAATTGTCTATATCTGTGGATTGTGTATTTTCAGACCACTGACTCCACTGAGACTGTAGCAAAGGCTCTGCACCCACTCCCAGAAAAATGCATGCACTCACATGCACACACACGCACAGGATGCTCATGAGCATATTGAAGGCGGATCCCAATGTAAGAATTGCTATTGCTTGCAGAAGCTATGGAATACTTATCCACTCCTCATGTTTTCATGCCAAATGATATCTACTAGAGGAGCACTGCTAGCCGTTTGACTCACTCACTGCCTTATTAAAAAAGTTTGCTGATTGTTTAATGACATCTATTGAAACACATTTCTTGCTGGAGGTAATCTAGTAAAAGTCTGCAGAAGATATGCACTTAATTTGCTTTGTTTGCTGCCCTCATTTCCATAGACTCTGTGCAGCAATCAACGTGTATCTTATCTACAAACAGATTTTTTACCTCAGGTACATTATGTAACCGAATAACATAAGAAGGGTAAGGAGTCAGGACGTTGGCATGGGCAGGTTATAAGAGAAGGCTAGTTTGGCCACAGATCAAAGCCTTTTGCTTTAAGCAGCTTTATCCTTGATGAAGTTCAATAGTTGCAAACTTGAAAAGTAAACATAGAGATGTTATTTATTAACCCCCCTTAATACCTTAATACTTGCCATATATAGTTGTATGTACAAAGTATAATAAAAGGAAAAAAATGAAGCAAGTTATAACTAACTGTGATTTTTGGTGAGAAAATTTGTTCAAAATTTGTGAAACTTTTTTCTTCAAACTCAAGCCAGCATATTCTATTGTACCTAGGAATTAAAAAAAAACTAAATCATTTTTCTATCAATGGTTCCCATAATATCAAACAATTTTAAAAAGCAAGAAGATACTTTAAAATTTATCTAAGTACAATATGTTTTACAGATAAGTGAAATATAAATATAAATAATGTTAAATTATACGGATAGATCAATACTAGTCCTAGAACTCAGGTCTAAAGCATTTTAGTTGTGTTGTTTGTATTGCCTCTAAAAACTTATTTCACTCCACATAAACAAATTATGTGGAGGAGAAACTCAAGTTTTGTAAGTATTACTGACTTAGTGTGGTCTGCTGTAACAAAATGCAATAGACTGAGGAGTTTAAATATCAGACATTTATTTCTTATAGTTCTGGATGCTGAAAAGTTCAAGACCATATTTGGTTCTTGGTGAATCCCCTCCTCCTGGCATCTAGACAACTGTCTTCCTTGATGTTCTCTTTTTGTAGGAACTAGTCTTATTATAGGGGCTCCACCCCCTTGACATCATGTAACATAATTACCTCCCAAAGGCCTCATCTTCAAGTACCATTCCACCTGGAATTACAGCTTTGATCTATGAATTTGGGGAAGATGCAAACATTCAATTTATAACAATTTCTAATTCAGTTATATATGTGTGTGTATGTATGTGCATCTCTGTGTATATCTGTAGACAAATATTCTTTTTCATTGTCTTTATTGTTGATGTGTTGTGACTAAGATTCTTATAAACATTGAAGAACAATTAAATAAAATTACTATGTATATAGGCTTGGGAGATAATAGAAAAAAGTCCTAAATATCTATCCTCTGACCTATCTCTGAGTTTTCTTCCCTGTTTTCCTTTTATACTAACCTTTAGGACTGACCATTTAAACATAAATTTTCACTCTTCCTTCTGGCTATCACACTTAAATTGTTCAATAAAATGAGTCATATATTACCACTGCATTGGAATCATATTCTAAAAGTGCTTTTGTTGTTTCTATTTTATTAGCCCTCCTGTAGCAGCACAATGAAAAAGCTGGTTTACTTTCTCCGATATCCTCTGAAATACTGGTTACTTTAATAGTTGTTAAATCTTTCAAACCAGACAGACATTAAATTTTCTGCAAAACTAGAATTTCTGATATTTATATTTCAAAAGACACTCAGGACCCCTTTTCTGTTTATAAATATACATGATTATATTTGTTATTCTTCATTTAAATTCTTTTTTTTTTTTTTTTTGGTCAGGAAGATTGTGGGATTCCCTAGGTAAACTGAAGGATATTTCTCTAAGTGTTGCTAATGTATTTCCACTGAAAATTAATTATCTAGTATTAATTCACATAGATACAAAATGAAACAGAAAGTGATGTAATTAGTGCAAAGTTTGACCAAAATAACTCATTCATTCACTTGTCAATCAAACTGCAATGGTAATCAAAGTGGTCATTGAGTTGATCAAACTTCTCAGTTTCTAGGTACCCATTAATTCCAGACTCATGGCCAGGCACAGTGGCTCACGCCTGTAATCCCAGAACTTTGGGAGCTCGAGGCTGGTGGATCACCTGAGGTTGGGAGTTCGAGACCAGCCTGGCCAACATGGAGAAACCCCATCTCTACTAAAAATACAAAATTAGCCAGGCATGGTGGCGCATGCCTGTAATACCAGCTAATCAGGAGGCTGAGGCAGGAGAATCACTTGAACCCAGGTGGTGGAAGTTGTAGTGAGCCGAGACTGTGCCATTGCACTCCAGCCTGGGCAATAAGAGTTAAGCAAAACTCTGTCAAGAAAAAAAAAATTCCAGACTCATTTCCACCTTTCACTTAAATTGAATATATCTGTCATTTCCTTTGTGAGATTGAAAAAATGACTTCCTACATGTGGGGGAATTGACCAAATCAATTTGACTGTATTCAGTTTTGACGCCTTTTCAGAATTAGTCAAAAATATTTAATTAGGATATCTATCTGAGGGGCACTCCTTTCAACATGGAATAGTCTTTTCACAAAAGTTTTTATAGTTTCTTGTGCAATTTTCAGTAACTCAATTTGTTTAACACAAATAGGTCTACATTAAAAATGTGCTTATAAAATTTGAGTGATTTTTGTATGATAATTGGAAATATATAGCAAGGAAATAACATACAAAGTGTCATTTATCTTTTCCCTGAGAAAGAACTAGGTAAGATCATTACTACTCCTTCATCCTGTTTTTTTCCTGAATTCCGCCAATGTTGACTTGAGTTGGGTGTCAGCTACAAGGCAGAATGGTAATTAGTTTAGGTCGTGTTTAAGTAGGAGATACTCTAGAATGCTTTTGCTTTTCTCTTCCAAATTTCTATAGAGACTTCTAATATTGATAAAGTTTTGAAATGAGAATGAGAACTATGAATTTTGTTTTTGTTTTGTATTTTGAGACGGAGTCTCATTCTGCCACCAGGCTGGAGTGCAGTGGCGCGATCTAGGCTCGCTGCAACCTCCACCTCCTGGGTTCAAGCCATTCTGCCTCAGACTCCTGACAAACTGGGACTACAGGGGTGTGCCACCACACCCAGCTAATTTTTGTATTTTTAGTAGAGACGGGGTTTCACCACGTTGGGCAGGATGGCCTCGATCTCTTGACCTCGTGATGCACCTGCCTCGGCCTCCCAAAGTGCTAGGATTACAGACATGAGCCACCGTGCCCAGCCTATGAAATCATTTTAAAAGGACAGAGGTTGAATGCAAACATATCCTTTTCCTATTTAAAATAGAGTTTCAAAATTTCTGTTCTTTTTCCCTACTAAATTTTGTGATTTTTAGGTATATCACCTTATGAATTGCTCAATTCTTTCCATCTGATTCCATGAATTCAGATAGTGAATTTGTTCTTATAAGCAATTATACACTGTGATCAATTGCTGTTAGCTTGATGTTTACTACAAGTCTTTAGAAATTGCTGAAGATTAAAAATCTTTACCTTAAAATCTAAAAATATATTTACATTTAACATAATTAAGATGGAAATTTCTGGAGAGTGAAATTAAATAAAAAATTTTCTTTAACTTTTTTGTCTTACCACTGATGTTACACTAAGAAAAGATCATCACAATACTTTTGTAGGCTTCCTAAAACTGATAAGCTGTTTTACAAATGAAAAAGCTTTCTTGTTGAAAGAGGAGCCTTAAACTCGAACTTGAATTGTATGTATTCAAAAAAAAAAGTCACTTCCCATGAGAAGGGTCTCAATCTTGGCTATTTTACATCTAAAGAATGAATATATAATAATACATTGAAAATATGGCATGTTAAATTTGTAATTCTTTTCAGCATTCTCTTATCTTGCTGTTCTACTTCTTCCTTTTGTTTTCTTTCTCTCTTTTGATGTTTATTTACCTTTGGTATGTGGCCTTTCCCAATACATTCACTTTGTCTTGCAGGTCCATAACAGATTTTTCAGATGTTAATTTTGAATTAACAAACCTGCCTTTATGTTGTTACTTACCCAGCTGAGGATAATAGCATAAATTTATTATTTAAACTAGCTTTTGAAGTTACATAAACTTTAATCTAACTTTTATATTTCCAGGTTAATACTGGAATTTATTATTCAAATGGAGGCTGAGTGTGTGACAGGATTCCCAGTATATGATTCCCTCTTTGAGGTAAGATGACCAGCAGGTGAGTTACATAAACTGTCACAAATGATATGTGCTTATACCTTGCTTTTAGAACAAGTTTCACCATTTTCTCATATTGATACAGGAGATATAAAAAATATATATTAGGAAGATAATAAAGTTTAAAAAGTCCTCAGCAAGTCTTCCTTTCTAACAAAAAGCAGTACAAGAAATTATTTTTTTCTAACAAAGAGCAGCCTAAAAAATTGAGCTGCAAACAGATAAGCAAGCTGGAAGCTTGCACAGGTGAATGCTGGCAGGTGTGCCAATAGAAAAAGGCTACCTGGGGACCATGTATGTTCAACATGGAGGCTCCATCTTCCCTTTTCTTTGTCACCACATGTACAGTAAAGAAACAGGCAACATGGTGCAGGCCAGGCAGAGAACTCATCTGCGTAATAAAAGATTAGGGTGAGGGTGGCCAGAGTTTTGTGCTCTATGCAAATGGCCTACCTATCCCTTACCAGTTTTTTTCACCTTATGCAAATAACACACCTGATCCAACCAATCTTTTGCGTCCTATGTATGTCAGACACTGCCTCCTCAAGCTCATCTATAAAATCCCCTTCATTTCACCACGGAAGCAGAAAACCCATTTGGGACCCCTCGCTCTGCAGCAGAGAGAGCTATTCCCTTTCCTTCACCTATTAAACTTCCACGCTTAACCTTACTCCTGGTGTGTCTGCATCCTAGTTTTCCATGATGGCTATGAGACAATAAACCTCAGGTACCATCCCAGACAATGAGGCCATTTAAAAAAAGAAGTTTATTCCTAGACTTCTGCTCAAGTCTCATGATCATCCTTGTATGATATGCCCATTCTTTAAACAGTCGCTGGCTAAAGGAATCCTATAGTGAGCTATAACTATTCAGCATTCTTTTCTGGCAATTTAGAAGAAGTCCAACACAAGGCTGCCCAATATCTGAAAAAAAGTTTCTATATGCAAGAAATATGAGTAAAATGGCATTTGGGTAGGCAACAAATGAGCAATTTCTGCCACAGACTATAAGCTCCACGAAGGTAATCTCATACATTTCTTATTGAGTGCAGTATGTAAAAGACTTAACACAGAGCCTGGAATACAGTTGGTGCTCATCAGATTTATGAAATAAATTTGGGAATAATGCAAATACTAATATTGATGAGAATACTAATTTATAGTCCTTGAAAGGCAGAATAGAAGCCACATAACCACAATTTCAAAGAGACTATAAGAGACGTGAAAGAAAAATAAATCTTAGAACTCCCAAATCACTAAGCCAAAGGGAAAAGCCAAGCTGTACACTGCTTAAGGCAAAGCTGCCTCTCCTTCTATTCCTAAAGTTGATAGCTACACAAATTAAAAAGCTACATATCTCCCTCACAAGGAATTTCCTTGTGGACAAAGTACAGACAGAATCCAAAGTCATCCTTCTGTTCATTGAGATAAATGTGTATCTGATTGCCTTCTTTAAAAACGCTAATGAGAAACTCAAAAGAATGTAACCATTTGTCTCTTCTCTACCTATGACCTGGAAGCCCCATCCCCGCTTTGAGTTCTCCCACCTTTCCAAACAGAACCAATGTACCTCTTACATATATTGATGTGCCCTGCACATCTTGGGGACCTCCTGAGGTTGCGTCTCAGGTGTGTGTCCTTAACTTTGGCAAGATAAATTTCCTAAATTGACTGAGACCTGTCTCACATATTTGGGGTAAACAGAGTAAACACAAAGTCTGCCAGGCACCCTGGCTCACAACTGTAATCCGAGCACTTTGGGTGGCAGAGGTGGCTGATCACCTCAGCCCAGAAGTTACGGACAAACCTGGACAACATGGAGAACCCATGCCTCTACTAAATATATTAAAATTACGTGGACATAGCGTGCCTGGTCCCAGCTCTACTACGGGCGGTGGAGGAAGGAGGATCCCTTGAACCTAGGAGGTCAAGGCCTCAACGAGCTGAGATTGAGATAGCACCACTGCATTCCAGTCTGGGTGGCAGATTAAGACCCTGTCTAAAACAACAACAAATGAGAATAAACACAAAGAGTATGCAAGAGCTAGATATTCTGGAACTTTATTTTGAAGTCACCCATGAGTTCAAAGTTGCTGAATCTAATGATCAGTTTCCAGTCATGTTACTTGAATCATGGTAAGTATATGATACTTTAGATCATTTCCTTCTCCTTACACACTTTCTCCTTTTGACTTTCAGAGTGTTACACTCTCTTGTTTGCTTTCTCTTTCTCTCACTGGCTATTTTCAAACTACTTTAATTGTTGTCTCTTTCACTTCTGAATATTGGGGTGCTCTCAAGACAAGTATGCCCTCTCTTACCACTCCTATTCTACATAGTATTGGAAGTTCTGGCCATGACAATCAGGCAAGAGAAAGCAATAAAGCGTATTCAAATATGAAGAGAAGAAGTCAAATGGTCTCTGTTTGCAGATGGCATGATTGTATATTTAGAAAACTCCATTGTCTCAGCCCAAATTCTCCTTACACTGATTAGCAACTTCAGCAATGTCTCAGGCTACAAAGTCAATGTGCAAAAATCACTAGCATTCCTATATACAAATAATAGACAAACAGAGAGCCAAATCATGGGTGAACTCCCATTCACAATTGCTACAAGAAGAATAAAATACCTAGAAATCCAACTTACAAGGGATGTGAAGGACTTCTTCAAGGAGAACTACAAACCACTGCTCAAGGGAATAAGAGAGGATTCAAACAAATGGAAAAACATTCCATGCTCATGGATAGGAAGACTCAATATTATCAAAATGGCCATACTGTCCAAAGTAATTTATAGATTCAATGCCATCACCATCAAGCCACCACTGACTTTCTTTACAGAATTGGAAAAAAAAATACTTTAAACTTCATATGGAACCATAAAAGAGCCTGCATAGCCAAGATCATCCTGGGCAAGAAGAACAAAGCTGAAAGCATCATGCTACCTGACTTCAAACTATACTACAAGCCTACAGTAACCAAAACAGCATGGTACTGGCACCAAACAGAGATATAGATCAATGGAACAGAACAGAGGCCTCAGAAACACAGCTACAACCATCTGATCTTTGACAAACCTGACACACACAAGCAATGGGGAAAAGATTCCCTATTTAATAAATGGTGTTGGGAAAACTGGCTAGCCATATGCAGAAAACTGAAACTGGACCCCTTCCTTACACCTTATACAAAAATCAACTCAAGAGGGATCAAAGACTTAAATGTAAGACACGGGACAGTAAAAATCTTAGAAGAAAACCTGAGCAATATCATTCAGGACAAAGACTTCATGCCTAAAACACCAAAAGCAATGACAACAAAAGCCAAAATTGGCAAATGGGATCTAATTAAACTAAGGAGCTTCTGCACAGCAAAAGAAACTATGATCAGAGTGAACAGGCAACCTACAGAATGGGAGAAAATTTTTGCAATCTGTCCATCTGACAAAGGGCTAATATCCAGAATCTACAAAGAACTTAAACAAATTTACAAGAAAAAACAAACAACCCCACCAAAAAGTGGGCAAAGGATATGAACAGACACTTCTCAAAAGAAGACATTTATGCAGCCAACAGACATATGAAAAAATGCTCATCATCACTGGTAATTAGAGAAATGGAAATCAAAACCACAATGAGATACCATCTCATGCCAGTTAGAATGGTGATCATTAAAAAGTCAGGAAACAACAGATAATGGAGAGGATGTGGAGAAATAGCAACACTTTTACACTGTTGGTGGGAGTGTATATTAGTTCAACCATTGTGGAAGACAGTGTGGTGATCCTCAAGGATCTAGAACTAGAAATACCATTTGATCCAGCAGTCCCATTACTGGGCATATACCCAAAGGATTATAAATCATTCTACGATAAAGATACATACACACGTATGTTTATTGCCATACTATTCACAATAGCAAAGACTTGGAACCAACCCAAATATCCATCCAATAATTTCTTAATCCAATAATAGACTGGATTAAGAAAATGTGGCACATATACATCATGGAATGCTATGTAGCCATAAAAAAGGATGAGTTCATGTCCTTTGCAGGGACATGGATGAAGCTGGAAACCATCATTCTCAGCAAGCTATCACAAGATCAGAAAACCAAACACTGCATCTCACTCATAAGTGGGAGTTGAACAATGAGAACATATGGACACAGAGAGGGGAACATCACACTGTGACCTGTCATGGTGTGGGGGCTTAGGGGAGGGATAACATTAGGAGAAATACTTAATGTGGGTGACGGGTTGATGGATGCAGCAAACCACCAGGGCACGTGTATACCTATGTAACAAAACTGCACGTTCTGCACATGTAACCCAGAACTTAAAGTATTATAATAATAATAATAATAATAATAATAATAATAAGATACTGTAGTGCTCCAGGCCTCATCCTTGTTCGTCTTGTCTTCTCTATTTACATCCATTCCTTTGGTAGTCTTTACTGTCTCTTGTCTTTATATGTTACCTAGACATACCAAAAAAAAAATTGCTAATATGTATCTAAAATTTTTCTTCTTTTTTTTTCTAGTTCTTTCTTTTCTTTTTTTTTTTTTTTTACATTTTACAGACCAAGGAAGAAACCAAACAAGAAAATGAAATAAAGTTGCTGCTGTGATCACAGAATTACTTGGAGATCTGAAGAAACGTGCCCATTTGGAGAAATGACACAATGCAATTCAACAAATATCTTTGTAGTTCCTGTGATGTGAATAACAGAGCGCTAAAAAGCCCAATGAGAATCAGTCCTGCTCTCAAGATGCTTATGACGCTGCACAGAGAATGTCAGTATACAAATAACTCTAATTATAAAAGAAGAGGGAATAATCCCTAGCTCCTTTTCCTTAGCCAAAAACTTATTCCCTATTTCTTCTATCCTAAGAAAAAGAAAAACAAAACAAAAACCACTTGAGCGTTTTTCCCCTCAGAACTGTTTCCTGTCACCCTTTCATATTCCAAATCCTTGAAGGACTTTCTTATACTTACTCTACTCACTTCTTAATCTTTTAATATCCGTATTATTTTACCTCATTTGTACTAAAGTTACTACCTTAAGGTTGAGTGAGTACCAACCGCCATAGGCTAAGTCTCCTCTTTCTCTCCAGTCCTCATCTTCCTCACTCTCCCTGCTGTACTTAATGCTGTGAACCTCTCTTTAAACTCTATCACATTGTTCTTTGTTCTCGCTTTGTTCACTTCTCATGTCTTAACCATAGTAGGGCAGAATCTTGGCTTAACATAAGTTTATGTGAAAGGATTTATTTTGACACAAAGCACACTATGAATCAGCAATATAAAAAACTCATTAAAAACAGTAAAGTTTATATTGCACAAATACAAGTAAAAAAAAGGGAAGTAATTGTTTTTTCTTGATCTGAAGCCACACTCTACCAAAACCAAGGTATTAGGTTGAGTTACAAGTTCCATGTTACAAAGATATTATGCAGTTAAAATATAATCCCAGGAAGCTAACTAAGGGAGACATTGAAAGGATTTGTAAAGCACTTGCTTCACACAATGAATGCTTGAGGATACAGGATATGTTTAGCCTGAGTGAGAGGCACAAAAGAGAACATAATTATTGACTTAGCATTTGAAGAACGTTGTATAGATGTTAGGGTTAGGACATATGGGAATAAATTTCAAGAGAGATCTTAAACAATTCCTAACAATTTGAGATATCTAATATTGGAAAGGATTGTTTTGTGAAGCAGTTCAGGCAAAAGCTAAATAGCAATATATCTGAAATGTTCTGAAAGTAATTATTGCTTTGGTTGGGGGCTGAGACTAGATTAAAAGTCTCTTCCAACGTGGAAATGTTATGATTAATGAAATCATTAGAAATATATCATTAGTTTAAGCTTTTAATTTATGACCTGGACATCTTTCAATTTATGTTTCCATACCAGTATCCTGAATTTGTGGAGGAGGTGATGAAAGCTAGTTGTGCTATGAATGATTAATGAATTCTAAGTCTGATGGGAAGTTTTGCCTAAGACATGTTAGCATTCAAAGTGAAAAGTATAAGATTCACACATCACATTTGTTGTGGAGAAAATTTAGCAAAAGAGAAAGTATTACAATAATGAAAATATTTTTCTGTGTATTTTTTGTTTAAGAAAACATTTTCATAAAATTTATAATTAAAGTATTTCATCTAGATTTTCAATGGTGAAACATGAAAGGCATAAATTTGAAGACTCCACTAGAAGCAAACAATTGCATTGCTATAACCTTGGCATGACACTCCCTTCCAAAATACAGTACAGGGGAAAAAAATACAGCCCTGTTTTACTGACTTCGGAATAAAAACATTTTCAGTATCTTGAACTGTTCACCATATATGTACATGCATATATATATGTCAGGATGTATAATACATATACATGTGCACACATATATGCTTTCACATATAAATTTTACATGTTTTCATATGTAAATTCAAAGACATGAATATATGTTTTATGTATATATTTATATATAAAACTTATTTTCCAATGTAAGAGTAAACTCCAACTGGCAGATAACTTCTTTAAACCTGTTTTTATATTCAGGCCCTCTTGCTTCATATAATCCTGAGTTCAAAGTCACTTTTAAATAATAACTTACTGAGTTTAATTGATTTTGCTTTGAAGTGTCTTATAGCATAAAGAATGCTATACATGAATTTTACTTTTAGAGTAATTCTAAAGGTATATTGCATGTAATGAGAAGGAAACTTGGAGCATTAAGGACAGTGACTACACTAAAGGCTTTCAATACAGCATGTCTTAATAAATCAGCATGCAATTCATGAACAAATAGATCATCATGTAATAAATGTCAGCTACTAATAAAAAAGTAAGTAACAACAATTTAGAGAAAACTAATTTCATAGTAACAAGTATTCCCACAAAGGAGCATTCTTGTCTTCAATTGTCTTCAAGGAAACAAATGGTTGTCATTAGGTTGGTGTGGGTGTGTATAGTGTTGTTACTATCAAATGATGTATTTTAGGAATGGCAGGTTATCTTCCATGTACAGACCCTCTTGCTTATATTACAATACTGCTCAACTTAAAAATGACAAATTATCAATATTGTGCAAGCCATTCAAGGTCATGGTTCAATTTTAACATTCATTAAGTCTTGTTTATTTTTGCCCACATATATGTCAATGCTCACTGTCAAGCTGTAGATGAATAAGAACAATTGATGTTTGTTGTTAGACATACACCATTAAAATCAGAGTTGGGGTGAGTCATTTTAAGTAAAATAAAGTGAAGCCAGTGGAACCAGAGGTAAGATTCTAACTATGTAATCAGATAGTAGAATTTTCTCAGCCCTTCCCAGAATTCAAGTTATCTTCCCCTCCTGCCATAGGGGCTAGTGGTAAATTGCAAGCTCCTTGAAGTTTAAAGTAGAGTAATTTGGATCTTTAAATGTGACCCAGCACTTAATATACAATTTAGTGCAGATCATAGCATGATGGAATTGCAAATCTGATTTCCAAAATTTAGTTGGAATAAATTTTGTGTTTTTCCTGATTATTAAAGTATTTCTCCCTTGTTTTAGTATATATCCACATGTGGAAAAATATACAAAATGTGCACAGTAAAAATGAAGAGATATATATTCTCATTTTAGTGCAGTGCTCCATAAATATTCTGTGGCCCCAGCGAAATCTATAATAAGGTCAAGAGTTCTATCACATGAAAAAGAATTTTGAAAATATTCTGTTCTAGCACTCTCATTTTCCTTTACTTTGAACTTTTATTTTAGATTCAGTGGTAAATGTGTGGGTTTATTATATAGATAAATTGTGTGTCATGAGGGTTTGTTGTACAGATTATTTCAGCACCCAGGTAATAAGCATAATACCCAATAAGTGTTTTTGCTAATCCTCTCCTTCCTCCTATTCTTCACCCTCAGGTAGGCCCCTGTGTTTATTGTCCATTCCCCTTTTTGTGTCCATGTATTCTTGTTGTTTAGTTTCCACTTAAAAGGAAGAACACGTGGTATATTCTGTTCCTGTGTTAGTTTGCCTAAGATAATGGCCTCCAGCTCCATCCATGTTACTGCAAAGCACATGATCTCATTCTTTTTTTATGTCTGTAGAGTATTCCATGGTGTATATGTACCACATTTTCTTTATCCAGTCTACCATTGATAAGCATTTAGGTTGCTTACATGTCTTTTCTATTGTGGATAGTGCTTCAGTGAACATATGTGTGCATGTGTCTTTATGGTAGAACAATTTATATTCCTTAGGGTATACTGTTCTAGCATAAATTGTTATAATACACCCAATTAGATATTACACTCAATATATCAGGGGGTATTCGCTTCCCATATAATATTGTTCCTAATATCCAGAAAGCGAGAGGATGATATCACTCTTAATATGGCAGGAAGTGTACACCCACCCTGTGATATTGTTACTAATATCCAGAAGGGGAATAGATGATATCACTCTCAATATCGCAGTGGGTGTAAATCTTCCTTGTGACATTGTTTCTAATATTCAGGAGGAAAGAGGGTGATATTACTTCCAATGTTGCAGGGGTTGTACACTCCCTCTGTGATAATATTCTTAATATCCAGAAGAGAAGAGGGTGATATTACTCCTAATATCGCAGAGGGTGTACACCCTTTCTGTGATATATTGTTTTTAATATTCAGAGGGGGAGAGGATATTACTTCCAATATTGCAGGGGTATACACCCCCCTGTGATATTGTTGATAATGTCCAGGAGAAAAGAGGATGATACCGCTTTCACTATGGCAGGGAGTGTAAAGCCACCATGTGATATTGTTCCTAATATCCAGGGGGGAGAGAATGACATTACTACCATTATTGAAGAAAGTGTACACACCCCCCTGTGATATTGTTCATAATTTCCAAAGAAAGAGAAGATATTACTCCCAATATGGCAAGGTGTGTACACCCCCTTTTGATATTGTTTCTAATAACAAGGGAGAAAAGTATGATATTACTCCCAATTTTGCAGGGGGCGTACACCACCCCTGTGATATTGCATTAAATATCTGGGGGGGGAGAAAAAGATATTATTCCCAGTATGGCAGGAGGTGTACAAGTTTCCTGTAATATTGTTCCTAATTTCCAGAGGGAGAGAAGGTGATATTACCCCAATATTAAAAAGGATGTACAACCTCATTGTGATATTGTTTCTAATATCCAGGAGGGAACAGAATGATATTACTACAAATATCTGGGGGATGGAAGCCCTGCTCTATGATATTGTTTCTAATATCCAAGGAAAAAGATGATGATATTACTCCCAATATCACACAGGGGGTGTCCGCCCCCCGAGTGATATTGTTCCTAATATCTAGAGGAAGAGAGGATGATATTACTCCCGATATTGCAGGGCGTGTACACCCGCCCTGTGATACTGTTCCTAATATTCAGGAGAAAAGAAGATGACATTATTCCTAATATCGCAGGGAGTGTACATCCCTCTTGTGATACTGTTCCTTATATCCAGTGGGGGAGAGGATGATACTACTGTCAATATCACAGGGAGGTGTTTGTGATATTGTTTTTAATTTAAAGGGGGGAGGAGATTATACTATTCCCAATATCGCAGGGGGTGTACACCCCTCCTGTGAGATTGTTTCTAATATCCAGGGGAAGAAATGATAATATTACTTCCAATATTGCATGAGTGTAAGCCCCCCTGTGATATATTTTCTAATATACAGGAGGCAAGAGGATGATATTACTCCCAATATCGCAGGGGATGTACAAAACACCTGTAATGTTGTTCCTAATATCCAGGAGAGGAAAGATGACATTACTGCAAATATTGCAGGGGGTGTACACTCCCCCTTTAATATTGTTCTTAATATCAAGAGAGGAAGAAAATGATATTTCTCTCAATATCGCAGAAGGTGTAAACTTTCCTGTAATATTGTTTTTAATATCCTGGGGGAGAGAGGAGAATATTACTTTAAATATCTCAGGGAGTTTACACACCCCCAGTAACATTGTTCTTAGTATCCAGTAAAGAAGAGGATGATTTTACTTTCTATATTGCAGGGGGTGTACAACAACTGGGATATTTTTTCTAATATCTAGAGGGGGAGAAAATAATATTACTCCCAATATTGCAGGGGCTGTACACACCCCTTGTGATATTGTTTCTAATATCCAGAAGGGTAGTAAATAATATTACTATCAATATCACAGGGGGTGTACACCCCCTCTGTGATATTGTTCCTAATATCCAGGAGGTAAGAGGATGATATTACTCCCAATATCGCAGGAATTTACACCCCACCCCTGAGATATTGTTCCCAATAAGAAGGGAGAGACAGGAGGATATTACTTTCAATGTCGCAGGAGGTGTACACCAATTCTGTGATATTGTCCCTAATATCCAGCGAGGAGAGGTTGATATTACTCCCAATATCGCAGGGGGTGTACAACTTCTGTGATATTATTCCTAATATCCAGAGGGAAAGAGGATGATGTTACTTTCAATATCGCAGAGGGTGTACATGCCCCGCTGTAATATTGATTCTAATATCCAAAGACTAAGAGGCTGATATTACTCCCAAAACCGCAGGTAGCGAAAACACCATTTGTGATATTATTCCTAATACCCAAGAAGGAAAAGAATGATATTACTCCAAATGTCGCAGAAAGTGTTCAACCCCCCTGTGATTTTATTCCTAATATCGAGGGAAAGAGAGGATGATATTAGTCCCAATATCGCAGGGTGTTTACACCCCCCTGTGATATCATTCTAATATCTAGGAAAAGACAGGATGATGTTACTCTCAATGATGCAAGGGGTGTGCACTAGTCCTGTGATATTGTTCCTTATATCTAGGGGGCAAGAGGATATTACTCCCAATACCGCAGGGGTTGTACACACTCCCTGTGAGATTATTTCTAATATCCAGTGAAAGAGGGGCTATTGCTTCCAATATTGCAGGTGGTGTAAACTTCTTTGTAATATTGTTCCTAATATCCAGAGGGGAGAGGATGAGATTACACTCAATATTGCAGAGAGTGTACACCCCCCATTGAGATATTGTTTCTAATATCCAGGGGGCAAGAGGATGATATTACTCTCAATATTACAGGGGGTGCACATCCACCCTGTGATATTGTTCCTAATAACCCGGGGGGAAGAGGATGATATTACTCCCAATATCGCAGAGGGTATACACACCAACTTTGATATTGTTCCTAATATCCAGGAGGGGAGATATTGATATTACTCCCAATAATGCAGGGAGTGTATAGCCCCCCGTGATATTGTTCCTAATATCTAGGGGGGGCAGAAGATGATATTATTCCCAGTAACACAGCAGGTGTACAATTTTCCTGTGATATTGCTTTTAATATCCAAGATGGGAGAGGATATTACTCCCAATATTGCAGAAGGTGTACACCCCCTTGTAATATTTTTCTTAATATCCAGGTGGGGGAGAGGATGATACTACTCCCAATATCGCAGGGAGTTTACACCCCCTCCTGCGGTATTTTTTCTAATAAGAAGGGAGGAAGAGGATTATATTACTTTCAATATTGCAGCGGTTGTACACCTTTCCAGTGATATTTTTTCTAATATCCGGGGGGGGAGAGAATATTAATCTTAATATTTCAGGGTGTATACCCTCGGTTTGTGATATTGTTCCTAATATACTACAGGGAGGGAGAGGATAATATTACTCCCAATATCAAATGAGTGTTCACGCTCCCATTGATATTGTTCCTAATATTTATGTGGAGAAAGGATGATGTTACTTCCAACATCTCAGAGGGTGTACACCCCCACTTTGATAGTTTTCCTAATGTCCAGGGGAGGAGAGGATGAGATTACTCTCAATATTGTATGAGGGGGTAACCTCCCCTGTGATATTGTTCTTAATATTTAAGTTGAGAGAAAATGATAGTACTCCCAATATAGCAAGGGGAGTACATCGCCCCCAGTGATATTGTTTTAATACCAAGGCGCGAAAAGGATGATATTACTCCCACTATAGTAGAGGTGTACATTCTCCCTGTGATACTGTTCCTAATATCCAGAGGGGAAGAGGATGATATTACTCACAACATCCCAGCAGGTACACAACTTTCCTGTGGTATTGTTTTTAATATCCAGGGATGGAGAGGATGATATTACTCCCAATATTGCAGGGGGTGTACACCTCCCGTAATATTTTTCCTAATATCCATGGGGAGAGGATGATATTACTACAAATATCACAAGGGTTTCCACACTCCCTGTGATATTGTTCTTAATTTCCATTGAAGGAGAGAATAATATTACTTTCAATATCACAGAGGGTGTACACCCACCTATGATACTGTTTGTAATATCAAAGGTAGGAGAGAATAATATTACTCCGAATATTGCAGAGGATGTACACCTCCCCTGTGATATTGTTTCTAATATCCAGAGGGGGAGAAAAGAATATTAATCTCATTATCGCAGGGGGTGTACAATCCCCTTTAATATTGTTTCCAATATTCAGGAGAGGAGAGGATGACATTACTCCCAATATTGCAGGGCGTTTACACCCCCCTGTGTTTTTTTTAATATCCAGGTTGGGAGAGGATGATATTACTTGCAATATCACATGGGGTGTACACACTCCCTGTGATATTCTTCCTAATATACGGGGATAGGAGAGAATGATACCACTCCCAATATTGCAGGGAGTTTACATCGCCCTGTGATATTGTTTTTAATATAAAGAGAAGAAGAGGACTGTATTACTTTCAAGATGGCAGTGTTGTACACATTCCCAGTGATATTTTTCCTAATGTTAAAGCGGGAAGAGGATGCTGTTACTCCCAATATTGCAGGGTGTGTACACTCCCTCTGTAATATTGTTCCTAATAAACGGGGTAGGAGAGGGTGATATAACTCCCAATATCTCACGGGGTGTACATCCTTTTTGTGATATCGTTCCTAATGTTTAGGGGGGAAGAGGATGATATTACTCCCGATACTCCAGGGGTTATACACCCCCACTTTGAAGTTGTTTTCAATGCCCAGGGGAGGAGAGAATGATATTACTCTCAATATCGCAGGGAATATACAACCGCCTGTGATATTGTTCTTAATATTTAGGTTGGGAGAAAATAATGTAACTCCTAATATCGCAGGGGGTGTACACCCTTCCTGGTGATAGTGTTCCTAATATCCAGGGGCAGAGAGGATGATATTACTTCCACTATAGCAGGGGGTATACACCCCCCCACCGTGATATTGTTTCTGATATCCAGGTGGATACAAAATGCTGTTACTCCCAGTATCCTAGGGGGTGTCCCACCCCCTGTGATATTGTTCTTAATATTAAGGGGGAAAGAGGATGATATTACTTTCAATATCACAACCCCTGTGATGTAACTTCTAATATCCACTGGGGGAGAGGATTTTATTGATCCCAAGATAGCAAGCGGTGAACACCCCTCATTTGTAATATTGTTTCTCATATTTACGAAGGGAGAGAATATCACTCTCAATATTGTAGGGGGTGTACACCCGCCCTGTATTATTGCTTCTAATATTTAAGGGAGGAATAAATGATAGCACTACCAATATCCTCACCTGTGATATTGTTCCCAATATCAAGGAAAGATGATATTACTTCCAGTGTCGCAGGGGTTATAAACTCCCAGTACAATATTGTCCCTAACATCCAGAAGGGAAGAGGATGATATTACTCCTAATATCGGGGGTGTGCACCCCCCCGTGGTATTGTTCCTAATTTCTCAGGGGGAGAGGATATTACTCCCAATATCGCAGGGGTGTACACCCTCACTGTGATACTTTGTTAAATATTTGGGGGGAAGAAGATGATATTACTCCAAATATGGCAGGAGGTGTACACCCCCCCATTGTAATATAGTTTATAATATCCAGGGGGAGAGAGGATATTACCCCTAATACTGCAAAGGATGTACAATCTTCTTGTGATATTGTTCCTAATATCCAGGGGGTGAGAGAACAATACTACTTTCAATATCAGAGGGGGTGTTCACCCCCACCTATATTATTGTTCCTCATATCCAGGGAAAGAGAGGATGATATTACTTCCATTATCCTAGGCGGTGTACACGCCCATTTCCGTGGTATTGTTCCTAATATCTAGTGGAAGAGAGGATGACATTACTCCCAATATTGCAAAGAGTGTACACCCACCCTGTGATATTGTTCCTAATATCCAGGAGAAAAGAGGAAGATATTATTCCCAATATCGCAGAAATTGTACACCCACCCTGTGATATTGTTCCTAATATACAGTGAGGGAGAGGATGATATTACTGTGAATTCACATGGGGTTTACACCATCCCTATGATATTGTTTCTAATATCAAGGAGGGGGAGAAGATTATATTACTCCCAATATCGCAGGTGGTGTACACCCCCCCTTTGAGATTGTTTCTAATATCCATTGGAAGAAAGTATATTACTTCCAAAATTGCAGGGATGTAAACCAACTTGTGATATTGTTTCTAGTATGGATGAAATTACTCCCAATATCGCAGGGGTGGTACACCCCTTCTGGTGATATTACCCTTCTGGTGTAATATCCAGTAGTGGATAGGATGATATTATTCCCAATATCACAGAGGGTGTACACCAGCCCCGGAATATTGTTCCTAATATTCAGGAGGGGAAAGGATGACCTTATCCCAATATCGCAGGGCGTGCACACTTCCTTTGTTATATTGTTCTTAATATTCGCGGTAGGGGGGAGAAAATGACATTACTCCCAATATCACAGAAGATGTACAACTTTCCTGTAACATTGTTTTTAATATCTAGAGGGGGAGAGGATGATATTACTTTCAATATCGCAGGGTATTTACACTACCTTTGTGATATTGTTCCTAATATCCAATGAAGGAAAGGATATTATTTTCAACATCGAAGGGGGTGTACACCCCCCTATAATATTTTTCCTGATATCCGGGGGGCGGGGCAGAGGAGAATATTACTCCCAGTACTGCAGGGGCTATAGGCTGCCACTGTGATATTGTTTCTAATATCCAGAGTGGGAGTAAATGATATTACTCTCAATATCGCAGTGGATGTACTCTCCTCTTTTGATGTTGTTCCTAATATAAAAGATGGGAGAAAATAATAATACTCCCAATTATGCAGCACTTGTACACATCCCTGAAAAATTGTTTTTAATATCAAAGTTGGAAGAGGATGATATTACTTGCAATATCGCACTGGGGGTATACCCTTCCGTGATATTGTTCCTATTATACAGTGCGTGAGAGGATGATATTACTCTCAATATCACAGCAGGTGCACAACTCTCCTGTGATATTTTTGTTAATATTCAGAAAGAGAAAGGATGTTATTACTTGCAATATTGCAGAGGGTGTACAACCCCCTGTGATATTGTTCCTAATATCCAGGGGGAAGGATGATAATACTTTGAATATCCCAGGGAGTGTGCATCACCCCTGTGATATTGTTGCAAATATCAACGTTTAAGTGGCTGATATTACTTCCAATACGGCAGGAGGTAAACACCCCCCTGTGATATTGTTTATAATATCCAGGAAGGGAAAGAATAATACTACTCTAAATATTACAGAAAATATTCAACGGTCTGTGATATTATTCCTAATATCGAGGGAAAGAGAGGATAATATTACACCCAATATCGCAGGGTGTGTACACCCCCCACTGGGATATTGTTTTTAATATCTAAGAAGAAAGAATGATATTAATCCCAAAATTGAAGTGGGTGAACACCCGCCCTGTGATGTGGTTCCTAATATCCACGGGAGAAGAGGATGATATTACTCCAAATATAGCAGTGGATGTACACATCCCCTGTGAGATTGTTTCTAAGATCCGGTAGAAGAGGGGATGATATTACTCCCAATAATGCAAAAGGTGTAAACACACCCTGTTATATTGTTCCTTGTATCCAGGAAAAGAGATCATAGTACTCCCAATATCACAGAGTTTGTACATCCCCCTTGTGATATTGTTTCTTATATCCAGAAGGAAGAGGATGATACTACTTCCAATATCGAAGGGGATGTACACTTCTTCTGTGGTATTTTTTCTATAATCCAGGGAAAAAGAGGAGAAAATTAATCCCAATATTGCAGGGGATGTCCACCCCCCTTGTGATATTGTTCCTAATATACAGGAAGGGAGAGAGTGATATTATATGTTATATTGCAGGAAGTGTACACTCCAGCTATGATATGTTCATAATATCCAGAAAAAAGAGGTTGATATTACTCCCAATATCGCAGGGGGTGTCCACCCTTCCTGTGATATTGTTTATAATATCCAAGAGGAGAGAGGATGACATTACTTCCAATATCGCAGAAAGTGTACAATGCCCCATGATATGGTTGCTAATATCCAAAATAAAAGAGGATGATAATACTCTTAATATCGCAGGAAGTGTACACTGCCCATGTGATATTGTTCCTAATATCCATGAAGAAAGAAAATGACATAAATCAATATCACAGAGGGTGTAAACAACCCTTCTGATATTGTTTCTAAGATCCATAAAGGAAGAAGATCATATTACCTCCAATATCACAAGGGGTGTACACCCCTCTGATATTGTTTCTAAGATCCATAAAGGAAGATGATATTAACTCCAATATCACCTTTTCTGATAATATCCGGGGTGGAAGAGGATGATATTACACCCAATATTGCAAAGACTGTACACTCTTCCTGTGATACTGTTTCTAATACCCGGGGTGGGGGGAGAGAATAATATTTTGCCCCATATTGCAGGGGGTGTACACCCCTCCTGTGATATTGTTTTTACTATACAGGGGGAGAGAAGAAGATACTACTCCCAAAATTGCTGGCAGTGTACACCCCCACAGCGATATTTCTCCTAATATCCAGAGGGAGAGACGATGGTATTAGTCCAAATGTTGCAGGGGGTGTACAACTCACATGTTATGTTGATCTTAATATCCCGGAAAAAAAGAAGCTGTTATTACTCTTAATATCGCAGAGGGTGTACCCCCCGCTTTGATATAGTTTGTAATATCCAGGAGGATAGAGGATGATATTACTCCCAATGTTGCAGGGGGTGTACCACCCCCTTTGATAT
Organism: Nomascus leucogenys; assembly: GCF_006542625.1. NCBI lineage: Eukaryota > Metazoa > Chordata > Mammalia > Primates > Hylobatidae > Nomascus > Nomascus leucogenys. Next base: position 67,067,626 of record NC_044383.1, on the reverse strand, counting down.
TGTTGGTAATATTCAGGGAGGGAGAGGATGATATTACTTCCTAATATCGCAGAAGGTGTACAACCCCCCTATGATATTGTTCCTAAATTCCAGGGGGAGAGAGGTTGATATTACTCCCAATATTACAGAGGGGGAAACACCACACCAGTGATATTGTTCTGAATATCCATTAAGAGAGAGGATTATATTACTCTCAATATCTCAGAAAGTGTACACTACCGCCCTGATATTGTTCCTAATATCCATGAAGGAAGAGTCAGTGTATTACTTCCAATATCGCAAGGGTTGTACACCCTACCTGTGATATTCTTCTTAATATCCAGAAAAAAAGAAAAACACGTAACACCCAATATAAAATAGAGTGTAAAACCCACTATGATATTGTTCCTAATATCCAGGAAATAACAGTATGATATTACTCCCCAAATTACAGGCAGTATACACCCCCATGTGATACTGTTCATAATATCCAGGGAAAAAGATACTTCCAATATCATAAAAATCCTATGTGTCCACCCCAGTGTGTTACTGTTCATAAAATCCAGGGGAAAAGATAATATTACTTCCAATATCATAAAAATCCTATGTGTCCAACCCCCTGCGATATGGTTCGTAATAGCCGGTGGGGGAGACAGGGGTGATAGTACTCCCCATATCGCGCAAGGTGTCCACCCCCTTGTGATATGGTTGGTAATAGCCAGGGGTGCAGAGGCGAGATGATAGTATCCCCAATATCACGGGAGGTGTCCACACTTCTGTGATATGGTTCGTAATAGCCAGTGGGGGACAGAGGAGTGCTAGTACTCCCAATACTGTGGGGGGTGTCCAACCCCTGTGATATGGTTTGTAATTGTCGGGGGATAGGGGGATGCTATTACTCCCCATATCACAGGGTGTGTCCACCTGGTTCTTAATAGCCAGGAAAAAAGAAGGGGTGATATTTGAAGCAATATGACAGGTGGGGTGTACAGCTTCTGTGATACTAGAAGTAATATCATCCTCTTTTCCCCTGAATATTAGGGACAATATCAGAGTGGGTGTGCACACTTTCTGTGATATTGGAAGTAATATCATTTTCTCCCCCTCCCCCGCTGAGATATTAGGGACAATATCACAGGAAGGATGTACACCTTCTGTGATATTGGGAGTAATACCATCCTTTCTCTCCTGGATATGAGGAACAATATCACCAGTGGGGATTCACACCCTGTGATATTGGGTGTTGTATTATTCTCTTCCCCCTGGATTTTAGGAACAATATCACAGGGTGGGTATACAGCCCCTGCTAAATATAGAGTATTATCATCCTCTCCCAAATGGATATTATAAACAGTATCTCGGGGGGGGTGTAAACCCCCTGCGATATTGGATGTAGTGTCATCCTCTCCCTGCCTGGATATTAGGAAAAGTATCACTGGGGGGTGTACACTGCCTGTGATATTGGTAGGAATATCATCCTTTCCTTCCGTGAATATTAGAAACAATATCACAGTAGGGGTCTACATACCCTGTGATACTGAGAGTAATATCATCCTGTCTTTCCCTGGATATTATGAACAATATCATAGTGTAGGTGTACACCTCCTGCGATTTTGGTACTAATAGTACCCTCTGATTCCCTGGATATTACGAACAATATCCCAATGGGGGGTACACACACGATGTTTACAATATTGGAAATAATATCATCTTTTCCCTTCCTGGATATAACGAACACTATCACAGGAGGGTGTACATCCCCTGCAATATTGGGAGTAATATTATTTTCTTTCCCCCTGAGTATTACAAACAATATCACAGTGGGGGGTATTATTTTATTTGTTTATATTATTTTATCTGCTTCTAGATATTTCAAACTATAAACAAAGGTTTGTAAACCTCCTGCAATATAGGGAGTAATATTATTATCTCCCCCTCAGGATATTACAAACAATACCACAAGCCGGTGTACACTCCCTGGAATATTCGGTGTAATATCAACCTTTTTTCTTCTGTATATTATGAACAATATCACAGCTGGGTGTACACCCCCTGAGATATTGGGAATAATATCATCCTCTTCTTCCCTAAATATTTTGAACAATATCACATCGGGAGTGTACACTTCCTGCAATATTGAAAGCAGCATCTTCTCCCTCCCTGATATTAGGAACAATATCACAGGAAGCGTGTACACCCTCTGCAATATTGGGAGTAATATCATCCTCTTTTCTACTGGATATTAGGAAAAATATCACAGGAGGGGTAGACACCCCCTACAATATTGGGAGTAATATCATCCTCACGTTCCCTAAATATTAGAAAAAATATCACGGGGGGGGGGACAGTACACCCCCTGCTATTAAAGGAGTAATATTATCCTCTATTTTCCTGGAGATTAGGAGCTATATTACAGGAAAGGTGTACAGTCTCTGCGATATTGAAAGTAATATCAACCTCTTTCTCCCTGAATATTAGGAACAATATCACAGGGGTTTCCTCCCATGTGATATTGTTCCTAGCAATAGGTGTACCCCCTACGATATTGTGAGTAATATTATTTTTTCCCTGCCTGGATGTTAGGATATTAGAAACAATATCACAGAAATGGTGTACACCCACTGCGATACTGGGAGTAACATCATCCTCTCCCCCGCCTGGAAATTAAAGAATATATATCACTGGGGAAGTGTATACCTTCAGCGATATTGAAACTATCATTTTCTCCCGAAGTAAGTATTAAGAACAATATCACAGAGAGTGTGAACCTCCTGCCAAATTGAGGGTAATATCCTCCTCTCCACTTCTTCTGGATATTAGGAACAATATCACAGGGAAGGTGTATACCCCCTTCGATATTAGGAGTAATATCATCATCTCTCCCACTGGATATTAGGAACAATATCACAGGGGGTGGTGTACAGCCCCTGGAATATTCACAGTAATATCATTCTATTTTTTCCTGGATATTGAGAACAGTAACATAAGGGAGGTTTACATCTCCTGCAATATTAGAAATAACAGCATCCTCTCCCTGGATATTAAGAACAATATTACGGGGGTTTGTACACTTCTTGCGATATTGAGAGTAATATCATCTTCTCCACCTCTGGATATTAAGAACAATATCTCCTATACTCCTTCTGCGATATTGGGTGTAAGAACATCCTCTCCCCCACTGGATATTAGAAACAATATCAGAGGGCAGGTGTACACACCGTGAGATATTGGGGATAATATGATTTCTTCGAACACCACCCTCCCCTCCAGATATTAGGAACAATATCACAGGGAGTGTGTACACCCCCTTCGATATTGGCAGAAATATCATCCTCTTCCTTCCTAAACATTAGGAACATAGAGGTGGAGCACACACTCTGCAATACTGTGTGTAATATCCTCTTTCCTTCTGAATATCAGGAATAATATCACGAAGGAAGAGTACACCCCCTGTCATTTTGGAACTAATGTCATCCTATTGCCCTCTGGTTATTGGCAACAATATCACAGAAAAGTTGTACACCCTTTGCGATATTGGGAGTAATATTATTTTCTTCCCCCTGGATATTAGGAACAACATTGCAAAAAGGTGTACACTGCCTGTGATATTGGGAGTAATATTATCCTCTCCCCCCAGATATTAAAAACAATATCACAAGGGTGATGTACCACTCTGATATTGAAACTAATATCTCTCCCCTCCAATATATAAGGTACAATACCACAAAGATGGTGTACACCCTCTGCCATACTGAGAGTAATATCATTCTCTCTTCCCCTGGATATTAAGAACAATATCACAGGGGAAGCGTACACCCCCTTTGATATTGGGAGTAATTTTATCCTCCCTCCCACTGGATATTAGGAACAATATTAGAGGGCGTGTGTACACACCCTGAGATATTGGGAGTGATGACATTCTCTCCCTTCTGGAGATTATGAACAACATAATATGGGGGTGTACACCCCCTGCCATATTAGGAGTGATATTATTGTCTCACCCACAGAATATTAGGAACAATATCACATGGGAGGCACACATCCCCTGCTATAATGAGAGTAATATCATTCTTTTCATGCTTGGATATTAGGAACTACATCAAAGAAGAGGTGTACAACCCCTGCAATATTGAAAGTAGTATAAACTTCTTACCCCCTGAATATTAGGAACAATATCACAGGGAAGGTGTACACCTTCTGCGATATTAAAAGTAATATCAATTTCCCCCCACTTGGATGTAAGAAACAGTATCACAGGGGGTGTGTACACCTCCTGCGACATTGGGAGTAATATCATCCTCTACCCCTGTATGTCAAAAACAATATCAACAAAAGAGTGTACACCCCCTGTGATATTGGGACTAGTATCATTTTCTCCTAACCTATGTACTAAGAACAATAACACAGACGGTGTGCACCCCCTGCGATATTAGGAGTAATATCCTTTTCCCTCTTGGATATTACTCCCAGTATCGCAGGGGGATACCACAGTGGGGAGAGGATTATGTTACTCCCAATATTACCGGGGGTTTACACCCTCCTTGTGAATTTTTTTATAAATGAAGGGAGGAAGAGGATTATATTACTTTCAATATTGCAGGGGTTGTACACCTTCCCAGTGATGTTTTTCCTAATATCCAGGGGAATAGAGGATTATATTACTCTTAAAATTGCAGGAGGTGTACACTCGCTCTATGATATTTTTCCTAATATACAGGGGGCGCGAGGACAATATTGCTCCAAATATCGAAGTGTTGTGCACCCTTCCTTTGATATTTTTCCTAATATTTAGGTGGAGAGAAAATATTACTTCCAATATCCCAGGGCGTGTACACCCACCCTTTGTTATTTTTCCTAATGCCCAGTGGTGGATAGGATGATATTAATCTTAATATCACAAGGTCGGGGGGGAAGGAACCTCCTCTGTGATATTATTCTTAATATTTAGGTTGGGAGAAAATGATATTCCTCTCAATATTGCAGGCAAAGTACCCACCCCAGGTGATATTGTTTCTAATATCGAGGGGTGGAGAGGATATTATTCTCAGTATAATAGAGGGTGTACACCCCCACCTGTGATATTGTATCTAATATCAAGTAGGGAAGAGATGATATTACCCTCAATATTGCAGCAGGTGTACAGCTTTCCTGTGATATTGTGTTCAATATCCAGGGGGGAAAGGCTGATATTACTCCCAATATTGCAGTGGGTGTACACCCCATCCTGTAATATTATTCCTAATATCCACTGGGAGAGAGGATTAGGTAGCCTCCTTTCGCGGTGGCACTAGCGGTGGGGAGTCTGTCCCTTGCAGACCCCTAACCTGGCGACGGATGAATAAATGTACACTGACTCACAGATATTCTGTTTTGCCAGTCCTGCTGAGTGTCCGACCGCCTACACACCAGAAGAGGTTTGTCATTCAGCTGGTACTCCAGGCATTTGTTTAGCATAGAATTAACAAGAGAAGCTTTGGGTAAACACACTTGAGGATAATTAACATGGTTAAGAGAGTAGTACTACAAGTGATTAAAGCTCAGGTACCGCGGTCTAAAGTAAATACCATTAGGGGGCAAGTAAGACTCAACTGGGGAAGTCTTTATTGTCTCTAGTATTTACCCTATGACCTAATGCTCTAAGGTAAGAACCGGCCGCCTTCAGCCTGTTCAATTATTACAAGCTATGTAAACTTTCAGCCTTCCGAAAAGGTTTGTGACTATTCCCTATAACTTCCCCTAATATTTCTCTTTAATATTTCTGCCACCATCCTGAGTGAATCCCAACAAGAGGATGACATTAATTCCAACATCTCAGGGGGTTTACACACCCCCTGTGTTACTGTTCTCAATTTCCAGTGAAGGAGAGGAAAATATTACTTTCAATTTCGCAGGGGGTATACACCCCCCTGTAATGCTGTTTCTAAAATCCAGGGTGGGGAGAAGATAATATTACTCCCAATATCGCAATGGCTGTGTACCCCATCCTTTGATATTGTTTTTAATATCCAGGGAGAGAAAATAATATTAATCTCAATATTGCAGAGGGTGTACACTCCCCCTGTGATATTGTTTCTAATATCCAGGAGAGGAGAGGATGATATTACTCCCAATATTGCAGGGCGTGTACATCCTACTGTGATATTGTTTTTAATATCCAGTTTTGGGAGAGGAGGATATTCCTCGCAATATTGCATAGAGTGTGCAAACCACTGTGATATTCTTCCTAATATACGGGGGTGGGGAGAAAATGATATCACTCCCTATATCTCAGGGGGTGTACAACCCCCTGTGATACTGTTGCTAATATCAAGGGGGGAAATAAATGCTGTCACTCCCAGGATCACAGAAGGTGTACACCCCTTTGGTGATATTGTTTCAATATCTAGTGGGAAAAAGGATGGCTTTATTTCCAATAACGCAGGGAGTGTACACTCCTACAGTGATATTGTTCCTAATATCCAGAAGAGAGGAGGGTGATGTAACTCCCAATATCGCAGGAAGTGTACTCCCTTCCTGTGATACTCTTCCTAATATTCAGAGGGGAAGAAGATGATCTTACTCCCAATACCACGGGGGATGTACACCCCTTGTGATATTGTTCATAATATCCAGGGGGAAAAATGATGATACTACTTTCAATATCGCAGAAAGTGTACACCCATCTTTTGATATTGTTTCTAATATCCAGGGTGGGAGAGGATGACATTATTCTCATTATTGCAGAAACTTTACACACCCCCTGTGATATTACTCCTAATATCCAGGGAGAGAGAGGATGACATTACTCCCAATGTCTCAAGCACTGTACTCCCCCTTGTGATATTTTTAATATCAGGGGGTGGGGACAGGATGATATTACTGCCAACGTCGCAGACTGGGCACACCCCGCTGTGATATTGTTCCTTATATCCAGGCGGGGAGAAGATTATATTACTCCCAGTTTCGCAGGAAGCGTACACCCCCTTGTAATATTTTTCCTAATATCCAGAGAGGAAGAGGATGATATTATTCCAAATATTGCAAAGTGTGTACACCGTTCTTGTGATATTGTTTCTAAAATCCAGGAAGGGAGACGATTATATTACTTTCAATATCGCAGATGGTGTGCACCTCCCTATGATATTGCTCCTAATATCCAGGGGGCGGGCAAATAAGATTACTCCCAATATCGCAGAGGCTGTACACCTTCCCTGTGATATTGTGTCTAATATCTAGGAAGGGAGAAAATGCTATTACTCTCAATATCATTGAGAGTGAGGGAGTGTACACCCTTTGCTTCTAATACCCAGTTGAGAAGAGGATGATATTACTCCCAATATCGCAGCAAGTGTACAACTTAGCTGTAATATGGTTTTTAATATTAAAAGGCAGAGAGGATGATATTACTTCCAATATCACAGGGAGTGTACACACCTTCCATACTATTGTTTCTAATACTGTGGTGGAAAGAGGATGATATTACTACCAATATCACATATTGTGATATTGTTCTTAATTTCCAGTGAAAGAGGATGATATTACTTTCTTTTTTTTTTTCTTTTTGAGACGGAGTCTCGCTGTTGCCCAGGCTGGAGTGCAGTGGCGCAATCTCGGCTCACTGCAAGCTCCGCCTCCCGGGTTCACGCCATTCTCCTGCCTCAGCCTCTCCGAGTAGCTGGGACTACAGGCGCCCACCACCACACCCGGCTAATTTTTTGTGTTTTTATTAGAGACGAGGTTTCACCGTGGTCTCGATCTCCTGACCTCGTGATCCGCCTGCCTCGGCCTCCCAGAGTGCTGAGATTACAAGCGTGAGCCACCGCGCCTGGCCGATATTACTTTCAACGTTGCAGGGGTTTACACTTTCCTGTGATATTGCTCCTAATATCTGGGGGGAATAAAATAATATTACTCCTAATATCGCAGGGACTGTACAACCCCCCTGTGATACTGTTTCTAACATTCAGGGGGGAGAAAATGATGTTACTCTCTATATCACAGGGGGTGTGCACTCCCCCTGTGATATTGTTTCTAATATCCAGGAGAGAAGAGAATAACATTACTCCCAATATCGCAAGGCATGTACGTCCTCCTGTGATACTGTCTTTAATATCCTGGTTGGAAGAGAATTATATTTCTTGCAATATCGCACAGGGTGTATACACCCTCTGAAATATTGCTCCTAATATACAGGGTGGAAGATGATGCTATTACTCAAAATATCTCAGGGAGTTCACACCACTCCACCCCTTGATAGTGTTTCTAATAAGAAGGGAGGAAGAGAATTATATTACTTTCAATATCTCAGGGGGTTTACACCTTCTCAGTGATATTTTTCCTAATATCCGGGGTGGGGGGAGAGGATGATATTACTCCCAATATCGCAGTTTGTGTGCAGTCCCTCTCTGATATTGTTCCTAATATACAAGGAGGGAGGAGAGAATGATATTACTCCACAAATCGCAGGGGTGTACACCCTAGCTTTGATATTGTTCCTAATATTTAATGAAGGAGAGCATAATATTACTTCCAGTATCTCTTGGGGTGTACACTTCCCCTTTGATATTTTTCCTAATATCCAGGGGAAGAGAAGATGATATTATTCTCAATATCGCAAGGGGTGTACACTCCCCCTGTGATATTGTTCTTAATATTTAAGTTGGGAGAAAATAATACTACTTCCAATATTGCAGGGGATGTTCACCTCCCCCAGTGATATTGTTCCTAATATCCCAGTGAACAAAGGGTGATATTACTTTCACTATCACAGATGGTGTTCACCCTCGCCCCTCCTTGATATTGTTTCTAATATCCAAGCGGAGAGAAAATGATATTAATTCTAATATCAGAGAGGTTGTACAACCCATTTGTGATATTGTTTGTAATATTCAGAGGAAAAGAGAATGATATTACTTTCAATTTCGTAGGTGTTGTACACCCCCTCCCCTCCATGATATAGTTTCTAATATTCAGGGGGAAAAATATGATATTACTCCCAATATAGCAGGGAGTGTAAACTATCCCTGTGATATTGTTCCTAGTATCCAGGGGGAGAGAGGATGCTATCATTCCTAATATCGCATCGTGTACACCCCCTGTGATATTGTTTTTAATATCCAGGTTGGGAGATAATGATATTGCCTGCAGTATTGCGCGAGGTGTACACCACCCCCCATGATATTGTTTCTAATATACAGAGAGGGAAATGATGATATTACTCCCAATATCACAGGGAGCTTCTCCCACCCCTGTAAGATTGTTCCTAATATGAAGGGAAATAGAGGATGATATTACTTTCAACATCGCACCAATGTCGTATGGGGTGTGATATTGTTCGTAATATCAAGGGAGGGAAAGGATGATATTACTCCTAATATCGTAAGGGGCGTACCCCACTTCAGTGATCTTGTTCCTAATATCCAATTGTTAAGAGCCTGCTGTAACTCCCAACATCGCAGAATTGAACACCCCCCGCCCCCATAATATTGTTGCTAATATCAAGGAAGGGAAAAAATGATGTTACTTCCATATTACAGAGAGTGTTAACCCCTCCTTTGATATTGTTCCCAATATCCAGAAAAGGAGCGGATGATCCCAATATCGCAGAAGGGGTACTCTCCCCCATGATATTGTTCCTAATATCTAGAAGAGAGAAGGATATTACTCCCAATTTTGCATGTGGTGTATACTAGCTTTGTGATACTGTTTCTAATATCAAGGGGAGAAGAGGATGATATTACTGTCAATATCACAGACGGTTTACACGCCCCTTGTGATATCATTTCTAATATCAAGAGGGGGAGAGGATGATATTCCTCCCAATATCGCATGGAGTGTATACCCCCCATGAGATTGTTTTTAATATCCAGTGAAAGAGATGATGATACTACTCCCAATATCGCAGTACATGTAAACCCTCCTGTGATATTGTTGTTAATATCCAGGCGGGGAGAGGATGATATTATTCCCAATATAGCAGGAGGGGAGAGGATAATACTACTCTCAATATAGCAGAAGGCATACTCCCACCCTGTGATATTAGTCCTCATATTCAGGGGGGAAGAGTATGATATTACTTTCAATATTGCAGGAATTGTAGATCCCCCCTGTGATATTGTTTTTAATATCCAGGAGGTGAGAGTATATTATTACCTCAATATCGCAGGGGGTGTACACTGCCACTGTGAAATTTTTCCAAATATTCAGTGGGGAGAGAGGTTGATATTACTCCTAATACAGCAACAGGTGTACAATTTTCTTGTGATATTGTTTTTAATATCCGGGGATGAGAGGGTGATATGACTCCCAATATCGCAAGGGTGCACACCCCTCTGTAATATTGTTCCTAATATCCGGACGGAGAAAGGATGATATTACTCCCAATATAGCAGAAGGTTTACACATCAGCTGTGATATAGTTCCTAATTTCCAGTGAGGGACAGTATGATATTACTTTCAATATCACAGGGGCTGTACACCCCTCTGTGATATTCCTCCTAATATCCAAGAGGGGAGAGGATAATTTTACCCCCAACCACGCAGAGGCTGTACGCCCCTTCCTATGATATTGTTTCTAATATACATGGGGGGAGAAAATGATATTAGTATAAATATTGCAGGTGGTGTACACTCCCCCGTGATATTGTTTCTAATACTTAAGAGCAGAGAGTATATTGTTCCCAATGTCATAGGGTGTGTACACTCCTCTGTAATGTTTTTAATATCGAAGTTGAGAGAGGATAATATTAACTGCAATATCACACAGGGTGTACACCCCCCCCGTGATATTATTTTCAATATGGGGGGGAGAGTATGATATCATTCCTAAAATCACGGAGAGTTTACAATACCCAGTGGTATTGTTTTTAATAATAAGGGAGGAAAAGAATGATATTACTTTCAATATGGCAGATGGTGTACACCCCCCTGTGATATTTTTTTCTAATATCCAGAGGAAGAGAGGATGATATTACTTCAATATTGCATGGGTTGTACACACTCCCTATGATATTCTTTCTAATATAAAGGATGGAGAGAGATTGATATTACTTCCAATATTGCAGGGTGTTTACACGCGCCCTGTGATATTACTTTTAATACAAAAGGAGGAAGAGGAGTATATTACTATCAGTATCGCAGTGTTGTACACTTTCCCAGTGATATTTTTCCTAATATTAAGGCGGGAAGATGGTGATGTTACTCCCAATATCGCAGAGTGCGCACCCTCCCTCTGTGATATTATTCCTAATACACGGGGGGGAGGAGAGAATAATATGACTCCCAATATCGCACAGGGTGTACACCCTCCCTGTGATATTGTTCCTCAAATTTAGTCAAGGGAGAGTATATTACTCTTAATATCCCATGGGTTGTACAACCCCCTTTGAAACAGTTTTAATATCCAAGGGAACAAAAGGATGATATTTTTCTCACTATCACTGGGAATGTGCAACTTCCTGCAATACTGTGTCTAATATTTAGGTTGGGAGAAATTAATGTAAGTCCCAATAGCGAAGGGGGTGTACACTCTTCCCGGTGATTTTGTTGCTAATATCCAAGGGCAGAGAGGATGATATTACTTCCACTATAGCAGGGGTATACACCCCCCCATCCCGTGATATTGTTTCTAATATCCAGGCGGATAGAAAATGATGTTACTCCCAATATTGTAGGGGGTGTACACCACCCCGTGATATTGTTCCTAATATTAACGGGGAAAAAGGGTGATATTGCAACCCCTGTGATATAACTTCTAATATCCAGCAGGGGAGAGAATGATATGAATCCCAATATAGCAAGGGGTGTGCACCCCCCCATTTGTAATATTGTTTCTAATATTTAGGAAGGGAGAGGATGATATCACTCCCAATATCGTAGGTGGAGTACACCTGCCTTGTGTTACTGTTCCTAATATCCAAGGAAGGAATAAATGACATCACTGCCAATATCCTCCCTTGTGACATTGTTTCTAATATCAAGAAGGAAAGAAGATCGTATAACTTCCAATGTCGCAGGGTGTATAAACTCCCACTATGATATTGTTCATAACATCCAGAAGGGAAGAGAATGACATAACTCCAAGTATCACAGGGGGTGTACACCCCCCATGACATTTTTCCTAATTTCCAGGGAGGGGGGAAGGAAAACAGTACTCCCAATATCACAGGGGTGTACACCCTCGCTGTGATATTGTGTTAAATATCAAGAGGAGAAGATAATAGTACTCCCAATACAGCAGGGGGTGTGCCCTCCCAGTAATACAGTTTTAATATCCAGGGGAATAGAGGATGATATTACTCCCAATATCACAAGGGTGTACAACCTTCTTATGATATTGTTCCTAATATCCAGAAGGTGAGAGAATACTACTTCAAATATCACAAGGGGTGTTCACCCCAACCTGTGTTATTGTTCCAATATCCAGAGAAAAAGAGAGTGATATTACTCCCAATATCTTAGGAGGTGTACAAGCCCACCCGCATGACACTGTTTCTAATATCTAGTGGAAGAGAGGATAATATTACTCTCAATATTACAGGGGGTGTACACCCACCCAGTGATATTGTTCCTAGTATCCAAGAGAGAAGAGGATGATATTACTCCCAATATAGCAGGGGATGTACATCCCTTCTGTGACACTGTTCCTAATATATAGTGAGGGAGAGGATGATATTACCATCAATACCACAGGGGGTTTACATCCTCCCTTTGATATTGTTTTTAATATCAAGGGAGAGGGTATATTATATTACTCTCAATATCGGAGGTGGTGTACATTCCCCCTGAGAGATTGTTTCTGACATCCAGTGGAGGAAAGTATGATATTACTTCCAAAATTGCAGGGGTGTAAACCCCCCTGTGATATTGTTTCTAATATCCAGGAGGCGAGAGGATGAAATTACTACCAATATCTCAGGGGATGTACACCTTTTATTGTGATATTGTTTGTAATATTCAGCGGTTTCTAAAATAATATTACTCCCAATATTACAGGGGACGTAAACCCCCTCTGCAATATTGTTTCTAATATCCAGGAGAAAAGACGATGACATTTCCCCTAATATTGCAGCAGGTGTACACACCCTTTGTAATATTTTCTTACTATGGGGGGCGGGGGGGAGAAACGTTTTTACTCCCAATACCTAAGAAGATGCACAACTTTCCTGTAATATTGTTATAAATATCTAGGGAGGGAGAGGAGATTACTTTCAATATCGCAGGGTGTTTACACACCCCCAGTGATATTGTTTCTAATATCCAGTGAAGGAGAGGATGATATGACTTTTAATATCGCAGCGGGTGTACACTCCCTATGATTTTTTTTAATATCCAGGGGGAGAGGAGAATATTATTCCAAATATCTCAGCGGCTGTATGCCGCCCCTGTAATATTGTTTCTAATATCCAAGGAGGGAGTAAATGACATTACTTTCAATATAGCGGTGGTGTACACTCCAATTTTGATATTGTTCCTGATATTCAAGATGGCATAAAATAATACTTACAATTATGCAGGGCATTTACACACCCCTGAGATATTGTTTTTAAAGTCCAGTTTGGAAGAGGATGATATTATTTGCAATATTGCACCGGATGTACACCCCCGCGTGATATTGTTCCAATTATATTGGGGAGGGAGAGGATGACATTACTCCCAGTACCACAGCAGGTGTACAACTTTTTCATGATATTGTTTTTAATATCTAGGAGAGGAGAGGGTGATGTTACAATATCGTGTACACCCCTCCTCTTATATTGGTTCTAATATTCAGAGGGAAAGAGGACAATAATACTTTCAATATGGCAGGCAGTGTACACCCCCCCGTGATATTGTTCCTAATATCAAAAGTTAAGAGGCTGATATTACTCCCAATACCACAGGAGGTAAACACGCCCCTGTCATATTGTTTATAATATCCAGAAAAGGAAAGAATAATATTACTCCAAATATCACAGAAAGTGTTCAATCTTCTGTAATATTATTCCCAATATCCAGGGAAAGAAAGGATAATATTACTCCCAATTTCGCAGGGTGTGTACATCCCTCACTCGGATATTGTTTTTAATATCTAAGAAGAGAGGATGATATTACTCCCAATATTGAAGGGGGTGTACACATGCCCTGTGATATGGTTCCTAATATCCAGGGGAGAAGAGGATGATATTAATCCAAATATCGCAGGGGACGTACACCCTCTGTGAATTTGTTTCTAATATCCAGTGATAGAGTTGATGATATTACTCTCAATACTGTACAAGATGTAAATATTTTCTGTGATATTATTCCTTATATTAAGGAAGAGAGACTATCATATTACTTCCAATATCACTCCACCCTGTGATACTGTTCCACATATCCAAAAAAAAAGAGAATGATATTACCCCTAATGCCGAAGAGAGCATGCACTTCTTTTGTGACTTTTTTTCCATTATCCAGGTAAAAAAAGGAGAATATTACCCCCAATATTGCAGGGGTGTACACCTCCCTTATGATACTGTTTCTAATATAAAGGAAATGAGAGGGTGATATTATACTTTATATTGCAGGAAGTGTACACTCCCCCTCTGATATTGTTCATAATATCCAGAAAAAAAGAGGTTGATATTATCGCCATTATCCCAAAGGGTGTCCACCCTTCCTGTGATATTGTTACTAATATCCAAGAGGACAGAAGATGACATTACTCCCAATGTCGTAGAAGGTGTATAACACCCCTGTGATGTTGTTACTAACATACAAAATAAAAGAGGATGATAGTACTCTTAAAATTGCAGGAAGTGTACATCACCCTTGTGATATTGTTCCCAATATCGATGAAGAAAGAGAATGACATAACTCTCAATATCGCAGGGGGTGTACACAAGCCCTCTGATATTGTTTCTAATATTTATAAAGGAAGAAGATGATATTACCCCCAACGTTGCAAGGGGTGTACACCCTTCTGTGATATTGTTCCTAATATACAGAGTGGAAGAGGATGATATTACACCCAATATTGCAAAGAGTGTACACCCTTCCTGCGATACAGTTTCTAATACCCACGGGGGGGTGGAGAATAATATTATGACCCATATCGCAGGGGGTGTACACCCCTCCTGTGACATTGTTTTTAATATCCGGGGGGGGGAGAATATATTACCCCCAATATCGCAGGTGGTGTACACCCCCACAGTTATATTTTTCATAATATCCAGAGGAGAGACGATGGTATTACTCCCAATGTCACAGAGGGTATACAACCCCATGTTATATTATTGTTAGTATCCCGGGAGGAAGAGGATGTTACTACTCTTAATATCGCAGAGGAAGGACACACTCCCTCTGATATAGTTTGTAATAACAAGGAGAGAGGATGATATTACTCCCAATGTTGCAGAGGGTGTACATCCCCACTGTGACATTGTTCATAATATTCAGGGAGGGAGAGAATTATATTACTCCAAATACTGCAGAAGGTTTACAACCCCCCTGCGATATTGTTTCTAAATTCCAGGAGGAAAGAGGTGGTCATTAAGCCCAATATCACAGAAGAGGAAACACCACCCCAGTGATATTGTTCTGAATATCCATTAAGGGAGAGAATGATATTACTCCCAATGTCATACAAACTGTGCACTAACCCTCGGATATTGTTCCTAATATCCATGAAGAAAGAGTCAGGGTATTACTTTCAATATTGCAAGGGATGTACACCCCAGCTGTGATATTCTTTCTAATATTCAGGAGAAAAATACGATAAAAATTCAAATATAAAAGGAGGTGTAAAACCCACTGTGATATTGTTCCCAATATAAAAAAATAAAAGTATGAAATTATTCCCCAAATGGCAGGAAGACTACAACCCCATGTGATATTGTCCGTAAAATCCAGAAAAGGAGATATTACTTCCAATATCATAAAAATCCTGAGTGTCCACCACGGTGCAATATTATAGTAATATCCAGAGAAGGAGATAATAATCCTTCCAATATAAAAATCCGGTGTGTCCACCCCCGGTGATATGATTCCCGGATGGTTCGTAAGAGACGGGGAGAAGAGAGGGAGCGCTCTTACTATCCATATACAGAGGGTGTCCATCCCTGGCATATAGTTCGTAAGAGCCAGAAGAGGGAGGGGTGCTCTTACTCCCTGTACCATATGGTTCTTAAGAGCCAGGAGGGGAGAGAGGGGTGCTCTTACTCCCCATAAGGTAGGGTGTCTTCACCCCCCGCCTCATGGATCATAGAGCCAGGTGAGGATATGGGGTGCTCTTAATCCCCATATGAACGGGGGCATCCACCCCCCTGCCATATGGATCATAAGAGCTGGGGCAGGGAGAGGGGGTTGCTCTTACTGTCCATATGGCGGGGGGTGTCCACCTTCCCTGCCACACAAATCGTTAAGAGCCAGGGTGGAGGAGGGGGGTGCTCTTACTCCCCATATGGTGGGGGGTGTTCAGCCCCCTGCCATACGGTTCGTAAGTGCCAGTGGGGGAGAGGGGGTGCTTTCTCCCCATATGGCGTGGGATGTCCACCCCCCTGCCATTCGGTTTGTTAGAGCCAGTGGGGGAGAAGGTGATGCTCTTACTCCCAATATGGCGGGAGGCGCCCACCCCTCTGCCATCGTTCCTAAGAGCCAGTGTGGGGAGAGGGAGTCTCTTACTCCCCACGTGGCTGGGGGTGTCCACCCCTTTGCCATTCAGTTCATAAAAGCCAGGGGGGAGAAGGGGGTACTTTTACTTCCCAAATGGGGAGGGGTGTCCACCCCCCTGCCCTATGGTGCATAAGAGCTGGTGGGGGAGAGGGGGTGCTCCTATCGCGGGGGATGTCCACCCTCCTGCCATTCGGTTAGTAGGATCCAGAGGGGAGGGGCAGTGCTCTTATTCCCTGTAAGGTGTGGGGTTATACCCCTTTGCATTCAGTTCATATTAGCCAGGCGTATTAGCCAGAGGGGTTGCTCTTACTCCTCGTATGGCGGGGGCTGTCTTCCCCCCACTATATGGCTCGTAAGAGCCAGCAGGGGAGACGAGGGTGCTCTTACTCCCCGCCATATAGGGAGTGATATGAAGAATAATATCACTCTTTTCCCCCAAAAATATTACAAACCATATTACAGGGACGTGTACGCCCCCCGCCATATTGGGAGATATATCACCCCTTCTGTCCCAGTATATTACGAACCATATCACAGGAAGGTGAACTCCCTCGGCAATATGGGGAGTAATGTCACCCCCTCCTCCCCAGGATATTACAAGCCATATCACAGGGTGGTGTATGCCCTCCACGATATGAGAAATAATATCACCCTCTCTTCTCCACAAGGGGCTGCATGCCCCTTACGATTTGTGAAGTAAAATTATCCACTTCCGCCCAGAATATTACAAACCATATCACAGGGGTTTATGCCCTCCCCGATATGGGGAATAATATTGCCCTCTCTTTCCCAAGATATCACGAATCATGGCCCAGGGGTGTCTATGCCTTGCACAATAAGGAAATTAATATCACCTTTCTCCCCCCACAAAAAAATTACAAACTGTGTCACAGAGAAGTGTATGCTCTTTGCGATACAGGGAGTAGTGTCACCCTCTCCCTTCTTGGAAATTATGAACCACAGGGGGTGTACGCCCCACGATAGCTAGAGTAATATCACCCTCTCCCCCATGGGATGTTACAAACCATATTACAAGGGGGTGTATGGTCTAGCCGATCTGGGTAGTAATATCACCCTCTCCCCCCGAAGATGTTATGAACCACATCACAGGTATGTTTACGCTCCCGCGATAAGGAAAGTAATATTCCCTTCTCCCCACCGGGATATTACCAACCATAT
This sequence comes from Nomascus leucogenys, assembly GCF_006542625.1. Taxonomy (NCBI): domain Eukaryota; kingdom Metazoa; phylum Chordata; class Mammalia; order Primates; family Hylobatidae; genus Nomascus; species Nomascus leucogenys. Next base: position 67,049,857 of record NC_044383.1, on the reverse strand, counting down.
CACAGAAGGGTGTATGTACCCCACCCCCTGCAATATTGGGAGTAACATCAGCTTCTCTTTCCCAAGGTACTACGAACCGTATCACAGGGGGTTATACGCCCCTAGCGATATCAGGAGTAATATCACCCTCTCCCTCCTGGAGTAACATCAGCTTCTCTTTCCCAAGGTACTACGAACCGTATCACAGGGGGTTATACGCCCCTAGCGATATCAGGAGTAATATCACCCTCTCCCTCCTGGAGTATTACAAACCATATCACAGGGTGGTGCATACCCCTAGCGAGATGGAAAATAATATTACCCTCTCCCACCCGAAATATTACAATCCAAATCACAAGGTGGTGTACTTTCTTGCAATATGGAAAGTAACATTACCCTCCCCTCCTCTGAATATTATGAACCATATTACAGGTGGATGTATACCCCAACAATGAAATGGGGAGTAATATCACCCTCTCTACCCGAGACATCAGGAAGCATATCACAGGTCTTATGATATGGGGCGTAATATTACCCTGTTTTCCCCTGGATATTATGAACAATATCACAGGGGGGGTGTACAACCCCCCAATATGGGAAGTAATATCACCCTCTCCATTCCTGGATATTATGAATCATATCAAAGGTGGGTTTACATCCCCCAAAATATGGGGAGTAATACCCTCTTCCCACTGAATATTATGAATAATATCACAGGGGTTGTACACCTCCCACCATATGAGGTGTAATATCACCCTCTATTCCTTGAGATATGATGAACCATATCACAGGGGAGTGTATGCCCTTTGCTATATGGGGAGTAATATAGTCCTTTCCCCTTCATAATATTATGAACCATATCACAGAATGGTGTACGCCCTCCGCTATACATGGGGAGCAAGATCACCCTCTCTTCCCTGGGATATTACAAACCATATTACAGGGAGGTGTAGCCCCCTGGCGGTATGTGGAGTAATATAACCATCTCCTCTCCGGGATATTGCAAACCACATCACAGCGGGGTGTACGTTCCCCACAATATGGAAAGTATTATCACCCTCTCTCCCCCTCCATATTATGAACCATATCACCGGGTGGTGTATGACCCCCACGATATATGGAGTAATATCACCCTCTCCCCTCCAGAATATTACGAACCATGTAACGCGGGAGTGTAGGCCCTCCATGATATGGTGAATAATATCACCCACTCTTCCCCCCCGGGATATTTCAAACCATGTCACAGGGGGGTGTATATCCAATGCAATAAGGAAAGTAGTATTACCCTGTTTCCCCAAAAATATTATGAACCAGGTGACATAGGGGCGTACACTCCCCACAATTTAGGGAGGAGTATCACCCTCTCCCTTCTGGGAAATAACGAACCATGTGACAGTGGGGTGTAAGCTTCCGTGGTATGGAGAGTAATATTACCCTTTCTTCCCAGGGATATTAGGAACCATATCACAGGGGGGTGTATGCTCCCCGCGGTATAAGAAGTCATATCCCCCTCTCCCCACCAGGATATTACAAACCATATCACAGAGGGGTGTACTCCCCCCGCGGTATAAGAAGTAATATCACCCTCTCCCCCTCCGGATATTATGAACCACATAACAAGGGAGTGTACGACCCCCCGCAATGTGGAGAGTAATATCAACTTCTTTTTCCCAAGATATTATGAACCATATCACAGGGGGGTGTACACCTACCACGATATGGGGAGTAATATCACCTTCTCTCCCCTGACATATTATGACTCATATACAGGGGGGTTTAGGCCCCTCGCTATATGGAGAGCAATATCACCCTCTCCCACCCAGAATATTACAAACCATATCACAGGGGATGTACACTCCATGTGATATGAGGAGTAATATCACCCGCTCCCTCAGGGGATATTATGAATTATATCACAGAGGGGTGTATGCCCTTCACGATATTGAGAGTAATATCAGCCTCTCAAACCTGGGAGATTACGAACTATATCACACTTTCGCGATATGGGGAGTAATACTACCCTCTCCCCTCCCGGATATTACAAACCATACCATGAGAGTGGGGTGTCTTCACTACGCAACATGGAGAGTAATATCACCCTCTCCCTCCTTTATATTATGAACCACATCACAGGGGGGTATAGGCTTCCTGTGATATGGGAAGTAATATCTCCCTCTAGCCTTCTGGATATTACAAACTATATCACAGGGGGTGTACTCCCTCTGCAATGTGGGGCGTAATATCACCCACTTCTCCTTTCCTAGATATTATGAACCATATCCCAGGAAGGTGTACACTTCACAGGATATTGAAAGTAATATCACCCTCCTCTCCCCGCTGGGTGAAACAAACCATATCACAGAAGGGTGAACACCACTCCTGACATGGGGAGTAACATCACCCTTGTTTTTCTCGCTGGGAATTACGAACTATATCACAGGGGTTTTTATTCTCCCTAGATATAATAAGTAATATCACCCTCCTCTCCCATCCTGGATATTACAAATCATACCACAAGGGATTGTACAACCCCCGTGATATTGAGAGCAATATCACCCTCCTCTCACCCCCTGGATATTATAAACCATATCACAGGAGGTGTACACCCCCCACGATATAAGGAGTCATATCACACTCCTCTCCCCCACTAAATATTAGAAACAGTATCACAGCTGGGGTGTACACATCCTGCGATATTGAGTGTAATATCATCCTCTCCCCCCGTGGATATTAGAAACAATAACACGGGGGGGTGGACACCCGCTGCAATATTGGAAGTAATATCCTCGTCTCCCTTCCTGGATATTAGGAACAATATCACAAATAGACATACACCCTTTGTGATATGGAGGTAATATCATACTCATTTTTTTCTGAATATTAGGAACAATGTCACAGAAGGGGTGCACACCCCCTGCAATGTTGGGAGTGAAATAACTCCTTTTTCCCTCTTAAATATCAAAAACAATATCACAAGGGGGTTTTTACACCCTGCGATATTGGGAGTAGTACCTTGTTCTTCTTCCCTGGATATTAGGAATAATATCACAGGAGGGGTGTACACTCCCTGCGATATTGGGAATAATGTTATTTTCTCTCTCCATGGATATTTGGAACAATATCACAAGGGTGGTGTACACCCCTGTGATATTGGGTTTAATATCATCCTTTCCTCTTTGGATAATAAGAAACATATTACAGAGGGGGTGTACATTTCCTGCAATATTGGGAGTAATATCATCCTTTCCTCTTTTGTATTTTTTAAACAATAACAAAAGGGGGTGTATACCACCTGCGATATTGGGAGTAATATCATTTTCTCTTCCCTGGACATTAAGAACATCATCACAGGAAAGTGTACACTCCCTGAAATATTAAGAGTAATATCATAGTTTTACTTCTGGATATGACAAACAATATCACCGGGAGGTGTACAGCCTCTTTGATATTTGGAGTAATATTATCCTATTTTTCCCTTGATATAACGAACAACATCACAGTGGGGTCACCCCACTGTGATATTGCGAGTAATATCACCTTCTCCCACCCTGGATATTATGAACAATATCACAGAGGGTAGTACAGCCCCAGAGATATTGGGAACGTTACCATTCTCTCTCCCCACCCCAAATATTACAAACAATATCACAGGGGAGTGTACACCCTCTGAGATATTAAGAGCAATATCACCCTCTCCCCTTCTGAATATTACAAAAATATCACATGGAAATGTACTCCCCCTTCGATATTGAGTGTAATGGCATCCTTTCCTTTTCTTCATATTAGAAACAATATCACAGTGGGGTAAACTCATCCTGAGATAATGGGAGTAATATTATCCTCTCCCCTCATGGATATTAGGAACAATATCAGAGGGGAGGTGTACACCCCTTGAGATATTGTGAGTAATATCATCATCTCCCTCCCCTTGGATATTAGGAAGTATATTACAAAAATATGTACACCCTTTGGAATATTGGGAGTAATATCATACTCTTTCCCCCTTAAATATTAAAGACAATATCAGAGGGGGGGTATACACTCTGCAATATTGGAAGTAATATCTTGTTTTTTTCCCTGGATATTAGGAACAATATCACAAGAGGTGTGTATGCCTCTTGTGATATTGGGAGTAATATTATTTTCTCTTTTCATGGATATTTCAAACAATATCACAGGGGCTGGTGTACATCCCCTGTGATATTGAGATTAATATTATTCTTTTCTTTTTAGATATTAAGAACAATATTCCGGGGGGGCACACTTCCTGTGATATTGGGAGTAATATCATCCTCTCCTCTTTTAGTTATTTTGAACAATATTAAAGGGCGGTGTACACCCCCTGCGATATTGAAAGTGGTATCATTTTCTCTTTCTTGGTTATTACACACAACATCAGAAGGGAGTGTACACTCCCTGGGATATTGGGAGTAATATCATCGTTTTTCCTTCTAGATATTAGGAACAATATCACAGTTCTGTGTACAGCCCCTTCCTTATTTAGAGTAATATTATCCTCTTTTTCCCTGCATATTGGAAACAATATCACAGTGGTGTGTACACCCCCTGCGATATTGCCAGTAATATCATCTTCTCAAACCCTTTATATTACAAACAATATCACAGAGGAGGAGCCCCTGCGATATTGAGAATGATATCATCCTCTACATGCCTAAATATTACGAAAAATATCACAGGGGGGTGTACACACTCTGCGATAATAAGGGTAATATCATCCTCTCCCCTTCTGGATATTACAAAAAAATCACATGAAGATGTACTCCCCCTTTGATATTGAGAGTAATATTATCCTCTCTACTTCTTGATATTTCAAACAATATCACAGGAGGGTGTACACCCCCTGCGATTTTGGGCGTCATATCATCCTCTACCCTTGTGAATATTAGGAACAATATCACAGCTAGTGTACACTCTTTGCGATATTGGGAGTAATATCATCTTGTCCCCTCTTTAATATTAAGAACAATATCGCAGGAAGGAGGACACCTCCTGTGATATTTGAAGTAATACCGTTCTCTTCCTCTCTGTATATTATGAACAATATCACAGGGGAATATACGCCTTCTGTGATATTGGGAGAAATATCATTCTCTTTTTTTCTGAATATTACAAACAATATCACAGAGGGATGTACACCCTCTGTGATATTGGGAGTAACATCACCCTCTCCCGTTCTGGATATTACAAACAATATCACAGCAAGGTTAAACTCCTGCGATATTAAGAGTAATAACATCCTCTCCCCACTCTGAATATTATGAACAATATCACAGGGGGGTGTATGGCCTCTGAGATATTAGGAGTAATATCATCCTCTTTCCCCCTGGATATTACAAACAACATAACTCAGAGTGTACAACCCTTGTGATATTTGGAGTAACAATATTCTTTAACATCTAAATATTATGAACAATATCCCAGGGTGGTGTACACACTTTGCGATATTGAGAGTAATTTCATCTTTTCCCCCAATAGAAATTACAGGCAATATTACAGGAGGGGTGTAAACCTCCTATGATATTGGCAGCAATATCATCCTCTCATTCTTGAATATTAGGAAATATATTCCCAGGAAGAGTGAACACCCCCACGATATTGAAAGTAATATCTTATTTTCTCTCCCTGAATATGAAAAACAATGTCACTCTGGGTGTACATGCTCTGTGATATTGGGAGTAATAGTCTCTCTCCCCCTTGATATTAGGAACCATATCACAGGGGGGTGCATGCTCCCCGTGGTTTGGGAAGTAATAACATCTCCTTTTCTGGATATTACCAACCATAACACAGGGGAGTGTATGCCCTTCAAGAATGAAAAGTAATGCCATCCTCTTTTTCCCCCTTTGGATATTAGAAACCATATCACAGGGGTCTTACACCCCTTGTGATATAGGAAGTAATATCACCCTACTCTCCTGCCAGATATTAAAAACCATATCACAGGAGGGTGTACGCTTCTGCAATATGGGGAGTATAATCACCCTCCTTTCCTCCTCTGGATATTATAAACCATATCACAAGGGGTGTGTATCCCCTCTTTGATATGGGGAGTAATATCACCCTCTCCCCCGCTGGATATTATGAACCATATCACAGGGAGGTGGACAGCCCCTGAAATATGGAGAGTAAAATCACCCTTCTTCCCCCCTGCATATTATGAACAATATCAAAAGGGGTGTGTACATCACACATCTCAACCCCGCTGGATATTACGAACCATATCACAAGAGGTGATATGGTTTGTAGTATCCAGAAGGGGAGATGATGATATTACTCTTAATATCGCAAGGGTTGTACCCCCCACCCCATGATATGGTTTCTAATATCCAGGGGGGAGGCAATGACATTACTCTTGATATCGCAGGGGGTGTACACCCCCCTGTGATATTGTTTGTGATATTAAAGGTGGGAGAGTATAATATTACTTGCAATATTGCAGGGGGTGTATACCCTCCTGTGATATTGTCTGTAATATCCAGAAGGAAAGAGGATGATATTACTCCCAATATCCCAGGGAGTGTACACCTTCATTTGATGTTTTTAATATGCAGGGTGTGAGAACATAATATCACTTTCAATATCGCAGGGGCTGTACACCCCCTTCTGATATCGTTCATAATATCCATGGAGAAAGAGGACGATATTACTCCCAATATCTTAAACACCCTATGTGTACACCACCCTACTATATCGTTGGTAATTTCCAGGGGGGACAGGTTGATATTACTCCCGATATCGCAGAAGGTATACACCCCACTGTGATATTGTTCGTAATATCCAGGGAAAGAGAGGATGATACTACTTCCAATATCTCAGGGCGTGTACACTTCCCTGTGATATTGTTCCTAATATACAAAGGAGACGATATTACTTCCAATATCACAGGCTGTGTACATCCCCCTGTGATATTGTTCCTAATATCCAGGGGGTGAGAGGATATTACCCCCAATATCACAGGAAGGTATACACGGCCCACGATATGGGGAGTAATATCACCCTTCTCTCCCCTTCTGGATATTACAAATAACTTTTTATTGGATATTGTTTCTAATATCCAGGTGTAAAAAATGACATTACTTCCAATATTGCAGGGGGTGTACACCACTCCAATGACATTATTCCTGATATCCAAGGAGGAAGAGGATGATATTACTGCCAATATTGCAGGGGGTGTAAACCCCCCTCTTATATCATTCTTAACATCCAGGAGGTAGTGGATGATATTACTCCTAATATCACAGAAGGGATACAACGCCTCTGTAATATTGTTTCTAGTATCCACGGAGAGAAGGGATATATTTCCCAAAATAGAAAGGAATGTACACCCCCTCTGTTATATTGTTCCTAATATACCGGGCGTGAGGAAATGATATTACTCTTAATATCGCAGGGAGTGTACACCCCCACTTTGATAAGGTTCGCAGTATCCAGGGGAAGGGAGGATGATATTACTCCCAATATCACAGGGGCTGTACATCTGTACATCTTCCCTGTGATATTATTCCTGATATCCAGGAGGGGAGAGGATGATATTACTGGCAATATTGCAGAAGGTGTACAACCCTCCTGTGATATTGTTCCTAGTATCCAGATGGAAAGAGGAAGATATTATTTTCAATATCGCAGAAGGTGTACGACCCTCCTGTGATATTGTTCCTAATATACAGATGGAAAGAGGAAGATATTACTTTCAATATCGCAAGGAGTATACATTCCCCATGTGATATTGTTTCTAATATCAAAATTTAAGAGGCTGGTATTACTCCCAATACCATAGCGAGTGAACAACCCCAGTGATATTGTTTCTGATATCCAGAAAGGAAAAGAAGGATATTACTCCAAATATCGTAGGAAGTGTTTAATTTCCTGTGACGTGATTCCTAATATCTTGGAAAAGTGAGAATAGTAATACTCCCAATATCGAAGGGTGTGTACTCCCCCAATGTCATTTATTTCCTAATATCTAGGAATAGAGAATAATATTACTTCCAATATTGCAGGAGGTGTACATCCGACCTTTGATATTGTTCTTAATATCAAGGGGGAAAGAGGATGATATTACTTTGAATACCGCAGAGGGTGTACACACCCATTGGGTTTCTAATATCCAGTGGAAGAGGAGACGATATTAATACCAATATCGCATATGCTGTAAACTCCTCTGTGATATTGTTCCTAATATCCAGAAGGAAAGAGGATGATATTACTCCCAATATCGCAGGGGGTGTACAGGCCCCCTGTGATATTGTTCCCAATATCTGGGAGGTGAGAAGATGATATTAATTCCAATATCTATCCTAGCAGTTGTACAACTTTTCTGTAATATTGCTGCTAATATCGGGGGGGAGAATGATATTATTTCCAATATTGCAGGGGCTGCACAACCCCCCTGTAATATTGTTTCTAATATTCATGGGGGAATTGGGTGATATTAATTCTAATGTCACAGCTGCTGTACACCCCGCCCCCCCGATATTGTTTCCAATATTGAGTTATGGAGAAAATGATGTTACTCTCAATATCGCAGGAGATGTACATTTTTCCTCTTATATTGTTTCTAATAGCCAGCAGAGGAGAGGATGATATTACTTCCAACATCGAAGGGCATGTACACCCCCATGTGATATTGTTTTTAACATTTATGTTGGGATATGATAATATTACTTGCAATATCACACAAGGCACACACACACTCTGTGATACTGTTAATATACAGAGAAGGAGAGAATGATATTACTTTTAATATAGCAGGGAATTTAACCTGCCCTGTATAATTTTTTATAATATAAGGGAGGAAGAGAATTATATTTCTTTCAATATTGCAGGGGGTTTATAACTTCTTAGTGATATTATTTTTTATATCTGGGGAGGAGAGGATAATATTACTCTTAATATTGCACACTCTCTCTGTGATATTATTCATAAATTACAGGGAAGAATAAAGAATGATATTACTCCCAATATCACAGGAGTGTACACCCTCCGTTTAATATAGTTTCTAATATTTAGAAAGAAACGGGATGATATTACTTCCAATATCACAGGAAATGTACAACCCCCTTTGATATTTTTCCTTATATCCAGGTGAGGAGAGGATTATATTACTCTCAATATCGCAGAAGATGTACACCTCTCGTGTGATATTGTTCTTAACAGTTTGGGAGAAAATTATATTACTCCCAATATCGCAGGTGGTGTACACCCTTTCCGGTGTACAATATTGTTCCTAATATTTGGGGGGGAGAGGAGAATACTACATCCATTATCTCAGGAGGTGTACATCCCCCCGGTGATATTTTTCCTAGTATCCAGAGTGGGAGACGATGATATTACCTTCAATATTGCAGCAAGTGTACAACATTTCTGTGATATTGTTTTTAATATCCACAGGGGGAGAGGATGATATTACTCCCAATATTGCAAAGGGTGTACACACCCACTATAATATTGTTCCTAATATTCAGTGTGGGAGAGGATGATATTAATACCAATATCACAGGGAGTTTACACATGCCCTGTTATATTGTTTTTGATTTCCAGTAAAGGAGAGAATGATATTACATTTAATTTTGCAAGAGGAGTACAACCCCCTTTCAATATTGTTCATAATATCCATGGAAGGAGAAAATAATATTACTCCCAAAATCACAGGTGCCATACCTGGCCCCACACCGTGATACTGTTTCTAACATCCCAGGTGGGGGAGAGAAAATAATATTACTCTCAATATCGCAGGGGGTGTACCCTTTCCCTGTGATATTGTTTTTTAATATTCAGGAGAGAAGAGGATGACATTACTCCCAATACTGCAGAATGTGTGCACCCCGCTGTGATATTGTTTTTAAAAACCAGGTTGGGAAAGGATGAGATTACTTGCAATATTGCACAAAGTGTACACACACTATGTGATACTGTTCCTAATATACAGGGGCGGAGATTATGATATTACTCTCAATATCACAGGGAGTTTACACGCCCACCCCTGCAATATTGTTTCTAATATGGAGGAAGGAAGAGGATTATATTATTTTCAATATCGCAGGGGGTGTACACATTCCCAGTTATATTTTTTCTAATATCCAGGTGTGGAGAGGATATTACTCTTAATATCTCGGGGGGTGTACCCTGTCTCTGTGATATTGTTCCTAATATACAGAGTGGGGAGAGGATAATATTACTCCTGATATGGCAGACATATACAGCCTTTCTTTGATATTGTTTCTACTATTTAGAGGGAGAGAGGATTATATAGCTTTCAATATCCTAGGGGCTTCCCCCTCACATTGATACATTTCCTAATATCCAAGAGAGAAGATAAAAATATTACTCTCAATATCGCAGGGGATATCCACCTCCCCTGTGATATTGTACTTAATATCTAGGTTAGGAGAAAATAGTATTACTTCCAATATCGCAGGGGGTGTAATATCCTCTCGAAAAGTAATATTATCCTTTCCCATACTGGATATTAGGAACAATATCACAGAGGTGGGGTGTACTTCCCCTGTGATATTGTTCCTAATATCCAGTTTGGAAAAGGATGATATTACTACAAATATCACAGCAGATGTACAAGTTTCCTGTGATATTGTTTTCAATATCAAGGAGGAGAGATTGATATTACTCCCAGTATTGCAGGAGGTGTGCACCCCCCCCATAACATTGTTTCTAATGCTGTGGTGGAGAGATGATATTACTACCAATATCACAGGGAATTTAAACACCTCCTGTGAAATTGTTCTTAATTTCCAGTAAAGAAGATGATATTACTTTCAATATCGTAGAGGGTGTACACCACTCTGTGATATTGCTTCTAATATCCAGGGGTGGAGAAAATAATATTACTCCCAATATTGCAGGGGCTGTTACTCCTCCTATATTGTTTCTGTTATCCGGTGTGGGGGCAGCAAAATGATATTAGTCTCAATATCGCAGAGGGTGTACACTTTCCCTGTGATATTGTTTCTAATACCCAGGAGAGAAGAGGATGATATTGCTCCCAGTATCAGAGGGAGTGTACACCCCCCTGTGATATTGTTTTTTAATATCCAGGTTGAAAGAAAATATTACTTGTAATATCAAATGAGGTGTACACACCCTCTGTGATATTGTTTCTAATATACAGGGTGGTAAAGGATGATGTTACTCCCAATATCGCAGAGAATTTACACCACCCCCGTGATATTGTTTCTAATGGGAAACAAGGAAAAGGATTATATTAATTTTAATATCGCAGAAGGTATACACCTTCCCAGTGATTTTTTAAAATATTTAGTGAGGGAGAGGTTGATATTACTTCCAATATCCCAGGGGTGTATACTTCCCTTCTGATATATATTTTTTAATATCCAAAGGAGTAGAGGATGATATTACTCTCAATATCACAGATGGTGTACAAGCCCCCTGTGATATTGTTCTTAATATTTAAGTTCAGATAAAATGATATTACTTTCAATATTGCAGGGGGTTTACCCACCCTGGTGATATTGTTTCTAATATCCAAGGGCAGAGAGGATGATTTTACTCCAAATATCACAGAAGGTGTACAACCCCCTGTGATACTGTTTCTAATATGCAAGCGGGGAGAAAATGATATTACTGAAGGGAGTGTACATCCCCTTTGTGATATTGTTCCTAATATCCAGGGGGGAAAGAAGATGATACTATTTTCAATACCCCAGGGGATGTACACACCTCCTGTTACATAGCTTCTAATATCCAGGGAGAAAGAAGATAATATTACTCCAAATATAGCAGGGGAGTGTAAAATACCCCTGTGATACTGTTCCTAATATCCAGAGAGAGAGGATGATATCATTCCCAATAACGCAGCGGGTATAAACCCCCCCTTTGATATTGTTCCTAATATTCAGGTGTGGAATAAATAATATCACTCTGAATATCACAGGGGGTGTACACCCTTTTTGTGATATTGTTCATAATATCCAGGGTGGAAAAGGATGGTATTACTTTCAATATCTCAAGGAGTGTACACTCCCACCATGATATTGTTCCTAATATCCAGAAGGGAAGAGGATGATATTACTCCCAATATCGCAGGGGGTGTACACATTTTCTGTGACATTGTTCCTAATATTCAGAGGGGGAGAGGGTGATCTTACTCCCAATATCGCGAGGGAGCCATACCTTCCCTGTAATATTGTTTCTAATATCCAGTGGAGAAGAGGACGATATTAATCCCAATAATGCAGGGGGTTTACACACCCACAGTGATATTGTTTTTAAAATCCAGTTAATAAGAGAATGATATTACTTTCCATATCACAGAGGGTGTACACCCCTCTATGATATTGTTCCTAATATCTAGTGGCAGAGAGGATAATATGACTCCTAATATTGGAGGAGCTGTGCACCGCCCGCCTGCCCATCGTATTGGTTCTAATATCCAAGGAGGGAGACAATAATATTACTCTCAATATCACAGAAAGTGTACATTCTTCTTGTGATATTTTTCCAATTATCATTAAAAGAAGAAGATAATATTGTTCCCAGTATCACAGGGCATGTACACTCCCCTGTGATATTGCATTTAATATCCAGTTTGGGAGATGATGATATTGCTTGCAATATGGCAACGGGTGTACACCCTGTGATATTGTTCTTAATATACAGAAGAGAAGAGGATGATATTACTTTCAATATCGCAGGGAGTTTACACACCCCGTGATAGTGTTCCTAATATAAAGGGAGAAAAAAATGATATTACTTTCAATGTCGCAGGGGGTGTACACCACTTCTGTGGTGATGTTCCTAATATCCAGGGAGAAAGAGGATGATTTTACTACCTAGATCGTAGAGGGTGTACAGTTCCTCAGTAATATTGTTCCTAATATCCAAAGGTTAAGAAGCTGCTATTGATCCCAATATTGCAGAAGTGAACACCCCCACCCTGTGATATTGTTGGTAATATCCAGGAAGGGAAAGAATGATATTAATCTGATATCGCAGAGAGTGTGAATGTCCCCTTTGATATTGTTCTTAATTAAAACGGAAAAAGCGGGTGATTCGACTCCCAATATCATAGGTAGTGTACATCCTTCCTGGGATATAGGTCCTAGTATCTAGAAGAAGAGAGGATGATATTACTCTCAATATTGCAGGAGGTGTACACCCGCTTTGTGATATTGCTCCTAATATCAAGGGGGCAATAGGATAAGTTTACATGCCCCCTGTGATATTGTTCCTAATATCAAAATGGGGAGAGGACGATATCACTGCCAATATCTCAGGGTGTGTAAACCCCCCCCCATGAGATTGTTTCTAATATCTACTGGAAGATAGGTTGATATAACTCCCAATATTGCAGGAGGTGTAATTCCTCCTTTGATATACTTCTTAATATCCAGGCGGTAAGAGGAGGATATTACAATATTGCAGGGGGTGTACACCCCCCTTCTTGATATTGTTTTTAATATCCGGGAGGAGAGAGTATAATATTACTCTCAATATCGCAGGGGGTGTACACTCACTCTGTGATATTATTCCTAATATTAATGGGGGACGAGGATGATATTATTCCCAATATCGCAGGAAGTGTAGACCCCTCCCGTGATATTTTTCCTAATATTTAGGAGGGAAGAGGATGATATTACTTTCAATGTCGCATTGGGTGTACAATCCCACTGTAATATTATTTCAAATTTCAGGGGTGGGGAGAGAATGATATTACTTCCAATATCGCAGCATGTGTGCAACTGTCCTATGATATTGTTTTTAATAACCAGGGGGAAAGAGGATGATATGACTCCCCATATCGCAGGAGGTATACAACCCCCTCTGTAATTTGATTCCTAATATCCAGACGGGGAGAGGATTATACTTCTCCCAATATCACAGAAGGTTTACCAACCTTGTTTAATATTGTTCTTAATTTCCAGTGAAAAAGAGGATGATATTACTTTTAATATCGCAGAGAATGTACACTCCTCTGTGATATTGTTTCTAATACAGGAGAAGAGAAGGCTATATTACTTTCAATATCGCCCGGTGGGTACACTCCCCTGTAATTTTGTTTTTAATATCCAGGTTGAGAGAGGATGATATTACCTGCAATATAGCATGGTGTGTACACACCCCCTGTGATACTAATCTCAATAGACAGCGGGCGAGGATGGTATTATTCCCAATATCACAGAGAGTTACACACACCCCTGTGATATTGTTTTTAATATAAAGAGAGGAAGAGGATAATGTTACTTTCAATATCGCAGAAGGTGTACATTCCCCTGTGATATTTTTCCTAATATCCAGATAAAGAGAGGATGATACTAATCCAAATATCTCAGCTGGTGTACACTTCCTCAGTGATATTGTTCCTAACACAGGGGAGGGAGAATAAAATAATATGACTCCCAATATCACATGGGGTGTACACCCTCCCTGTGATATTGTTACTAATATTAAAGAGGGGAGAGGATGATATTACCCCCAATATCCCAGAGATCATACAAACCTTCTCTGAAATTTTTTCATATCCAGGGGAAGAGAGGATGATATTACTCTCAATATCGCAGGGAGTGTACAACCTCCCTGTGATATTGTTCCTAATAATTTTGGGGGGAGAAAATGATATTACTTCCAATATCGCAGAGAGTGTACACCCTTCCTGGTTATATTGTTCCTAATATCCAGGGGTGGAGAGGATGTTATTACTCTCACTATTGTAGAGGGTGTACACCCCCCCACGATACTGTTTCTAATATCCAGGGGGGAAAAATACTACTACTCCCAATATTGCAGGGGGTGTACATCCCCCTGTGATATTGTTCCTAATTTCCAAAGGGAAAAAGGATGATACTACTTTCAATATCACAGGACTTTTACACGCCCCTGTGATATAGCTTCTAATATCCAGGTGGAGAAAGAATATTACTCTCAATACAGCAGGATGTGTTTAACTCCCTTGTGGTATTGTTCTTAATATCCAGGTAGAAAGAGAATGATAATATTCTTAATACCGCAGGGGCTGTACAACCTCCCTATGATGTTGTTCCTAATATCCAGAAGGGGAATAAATGATATCGCTCCCAATATCATAGGGGCTGGACACTCCCCCTGTGACATTATTTCTAATATTCAGGGGAAAAAGATGATATTACTTCCAATGTCGCAGGGTGTGTACACTCCCACTGTGATATTGTTCCTAATATCCAGATTAGAAGAGGATAATATTACTCCTAATATCGCAGGGGTGTATGCCATTTCTGTGATATTGTTTTTAATGTTCAAAGAGGGAGAGGATAATATTACTTCCAATTTCGCAGGGGGTGTACACTCCACTGTGATATTATTCATAATATCCAGGGGGGAAGAAGACGATACTGCTTTCAATATTGCAGAGTGTACAGCCTCCCTGTGATATTGTTCCTAATATCCAGGTGGGGAGAGTATGACATTACACCCATTATCGCAGAAAGTGTACACACTCCCTGTAATATTATTCCTAATATTCAAGAGGAGAGAGGATGATATTACTCCCAATATCGTGGGGGGTGGTCACCACCCCTGTAATATTTCGTTAAATATCCAGGAGGGAGAAGATGTTATTACTCCCAATATGGCAGGCGGTGTGCACCCTCTCAGTGATATTGTTCCTAACTTCCAGGGGGAGAGAGGATATTATTACTTTCAATATCGCAAAGGGAGTACAACCTTTTTGTGATACTGTTCCTAATATCCAGGAGGGAAAAAATGATATTACTATAAATATTATATATTATAGGGGGTGTCAATCCCCCCCGTGATATTGTTCCTAATATCCAGGGAAAGATATAATGATATTACTTTCAATATCACAGGGCGGGTGTACAGCTCCCTGTGATATTGTTCCTAATATCTAGAGGAAGGGAGGATGATATTATTCCTGATATTGCAGGGGTTGTAAACCCTCCCTCTGACATTTTTCCTTATATCCAGGAAGGAAGAGGATGATATTACTCTAATATCCAGTGGAAGAGAGGATGATATGACTCTCAATATTGCAGGAGGTGTAAACCCTCCTGTGATACAGTTCTTACTATCCAGGTGGTAAGAGGATATTACTCCCAATGTTGGAGGGGTTGTACACCTCCCCTTGTGATATTGTTTATAATATCCAAAGGGAGAGAGCATACTATCACTCTCAATATTGCAGGAGGTGTAAATCCAGTCTGTAATATTACTTCTAATATTCGGGGGGAAGAGGATATTACTCTCAATATGATACTACTCTCAATATCTCAATATTCACCCCTCTTGTGATATTGTTTCTTATATCTAGTTGGAAAGAGGATGATATTTCTATCAATATCACAGGGGGGTTACATGCCACCTGTGATATTGTTTCTAATATCAAGGGGGGGTGGAGATTATGTTAACCCCAATATTGCAGAGTGTGTACACCCCTCCTGTGATATTGTTTCTAATATCCTGTGAAAGAAAGAATGATATCACTTGCAATATTCCATCGGTGTAAACCCCCTGTGATATTGTACCTAGTATCCAGGGGGCGAGAGGATATTACTCCCAATATCACAGGGAATGTATATCCCCCTTTTGTGATATTGTTTCTAATATCCACAGGTGGATATGAAAATATTACTCTTAATATCGCAGGAGGTGTATATTCACTCTGTGATATTTTTCCTAATATTCAGGGGGAAAGAGGATGATATTACTACCAATGTCGCGGTGGTTGTAAAAACCCCCTGTAATATTTTTCCTAATATCCAGGAGGGGAAAGATAACATTACTCCCGATGTCGCAAGGGGTATGCACTCCTCTTTTGATTTTGTTCTTTATATCTAGGGAGAGGGAAAATGATATTACTCCCTATATAGCAGAAGGTGTACAACTTTCTTGTAATATTGTTTTTGATATCCCAGGAAGGAGAAAATAATATTACTTTTAATATAGCAGTGGTTTACACACCCCCTCTGATATTGTTCTTAATGTCCACTGAAGGAGAGGATATTACTTTTAATATCGCAGAGGCTGTACACCCCTTTGTGATATTTTTCCTAATATCCAGGGGTGGAAAGGATAATATTCCTCCTAATATCACAGGGGCTGTTCACACCCGGTGTGATATTGTTTCTACTTTCCAGAATGGGAGGAAGTAATATCACTCTCAATATCGCAGGGAGTGTATACTCCCCCTGTGATATTGTTCCTAATATTCAAGAGGTAAGAGGATGATATTACTCCCAATATTGCAGGGCGTGTAACTCCCCTGTGATATGGTTTATAATAACCAGGTTGGGAGAGGATATTACTTGCAATATCGCATAGGGAGTACAACACCCCTTTTGATATTTTTCCTAATATACAAGGGCGAGAGAATAATATGATTCCAAATATTGAAGCAGTGTACACCCCCCCTTTGATATTTTTCATAATATTTCGGTGGAGAGAGGATGATATTACTTCCAATATCCCAGGGGATGTACACCTCCCTTTGATATTTTTCTTAATATCCAGGGGTGGATAGGATGATATTAATCTTAATATCACAGGTAGGGAAAAGCCTCCTCTGTGATATTATTCTCAATATTTAGGTTGGGAGAAAATGATATTACTCTCAATATCACAGGGAAAGTACACCACCCCTAGTGATATTGTTTCTAATATCGAGGGGTGGAGAGGATGATATTACTCCCACTATAATAGGGGGTGTATGCCCCACCTGTGATATTGTTCCTAATATCAAGGGGGGAAAAGAATGATATTACTCCCAATATAGCAGCAGATGTACAGCTTTCTTCTGATATTGTTTTTCATATCCAGTGAGGGAGAGGATATTACTCCCAATATCTCAGGTTGTGTACATTCTCTCAAAATATTATTCCTAATATCCATGGGAGGAGAGGATGATATTACTACCAGTATCACAGGGGGTGTGTAAACCCCCTGTGATATTGTTCTCAGTTTCCAGTGAAGGACAAGATGATATTACTTTCAATTTTCCAGGGGATGTACACCCCCCTGTGATATCGTTCCTAATATCCAGGGCGGGAAGGAAAACATTACTTCTAATATCGCAGGGGCTGTATACCCCTCCTGTGATTTTTTTTAATATTTGGGGGAGAAAATAATATTAATCTCAATATCACAGAGTGTGTACCCTTCCCCTGCGATATTGTTTCTAGTATCCAGGAGAGGAGAGGATGACATTACTTTCAATATCACAGGGCTTGTACACCCCCTGTGTTATTGTTTTTAAAATCTAGTTTGGGAGAGGATAATATTACTTGCAATATTGAATGGGCTGTACACTCCCCCTGTGATATTCTTCCTAATATACAGATGGGGAGAGGATGATATCATTCCCAATATCTCAGGGGGTGTACAACCCTCCTGTTATATTGTTCCTAATATCCATTGTTGAATAAATGATGTCACTCCTAATACTGCAGAAGGTGTACACCCCTTTTGTGATACTGTTTCTAACATCCAGGGAGAAAAAGGATGGTGTTACTTTCAATATTGCATGGGGTGTACACTCCTACTGTGAAATTGTTGCTAATATTCAGAGCGGGAGAGGATGATACTACTCCCAATATCGCAGTAGTAGTATTGTTCCTAATATCCAGATAGGAACAGGATAATATTATTCCAAATATCACAAAGGTGTACACCTTTCTTCTGCTATTGTTCTTAAAATCCAAGAAGGAAGGCGATGATATTGCTTTCAGTATCGCAGAGGGTGTACACCTCCCTGTGATATTGTTCCTAATTTCCGGGGACAGGGGAGCAAATAAGATTATGCCCAATATCGCAGGGGCTGTACACCTTCCCTGTGATATTGCACTAAAAAAAAAAAATATTACTCTCAACATTATGAGAGGGGGAGTGTACACTTGATATGTCCTAATATGCAGTTGGGAAGAGGATGATATTACTCCCATTATCACAGCAGGTGTACAACTTACCTGTGATGCTCTTTTTAATATCAAAGGGGGAGAGGATGATATTACTCCTAATACCTGAGGGAGTGTACACACCCACCATAATATAGTTTCTAATACTGTTGTGGAAAGATGATAATATTACTACCAATATCACAGGGGTTTTAAACACCCCTGTTATATTGTTCTTAATTTCCAGTGAAAGAGAGGATGATATTACTTTCAACATCATAGGAAGTGTACACCTCCCTGTGATATTGTTCCTAATATACAGGAGTGGGGGAGAAAATGATATTACTTTCACTATCGCAGGGGCTGTACACTCCACCGTGTGATGCTGTTTTTAATATCCAAGGGGGGAGAACATGATATTACTCTCAATAGCACAGGGGGTGTACACTCCCCCTGTGATATTGTTTCTAATATCCAGGAGAGAAGAGGATAGTATTACTCCCAATATCACAGGGCGTGTACATCCTCCTGTGATATTGTTTTTAATATCCAGGTTGGGAGAGAATATTACTTCCAATATTGCACAGGGTGTATACACACCCTGTGATTTTTTTCCTAATATACAGGGTGGGAAAGGATAATATTACTCAAAATACCGCAGGGAGTTTACACCACTCCCCCCCCACCCAACTGTGATACTATTTCTATTATGAAGGGAGGAAGAGGATTATATTACTTTCAATATCGCAGGGGGTTTACACCTTCCCAGTGATAATTTTTCTTATATCCGGAGGGGGGGCGGGGGTGATACCACTCCCAATATAGCAGGATGTGTACACTCCCTCTGTGATATTGTTCCTAATATATGGGGAGTGGGGGGAGGATATTACTCCCAAAATCGCAGGGGTGTATACCCTCCCTTTGATATTGCTCCTAATATTTAGTGACGGAGAGGATGATATTACTTCCAGTATCCCAGGGGGTGTACACTTCCCCTTTGATATTTTTTCTAATATCCAGGGGAGGAGAGGATGATATTACTATCAATATCGCAAGGGGTGTACACTCCACCTGTGATATTGTTCTTAATATTTAAGTTGGGAGAAAATGATATTACTCCCAATATCACAGGGGGTCTACACCCTCCCCTGGTGATATTGTTCCTAATATCCAAGGGAAGAGAGGATGCTATCACTTTCACTATCGCAGATGGTGTACAACCCTCCCGTGATATTGTTTCTAATATCCAAGCAGGGAGAATATGATATTACTCCTAATATCAAAGGGGATGAACAACCCCTTTGTGATATTGTTTCTAATATCCAGGGCAAAAAAGGATGATATTACTTTCAATATTGCAGGGGTTGTACACCCCCCCTGTGATATAGCTTCTATGATTTAGGGGGAAAGAAGATGATATTACTCCCAATATAGCATGGGGTGTAATCAACCCCTGTGATATTGTTCCTAGTATCCAGTGGGGGAGAGGATGATATCACTCCCAATATCGCAGGATATGTATAACCTTCCTGTGATATTGTTTCTAATATCCAGGGGGGAAATAAATGATATCACTTCCAAAATTGCAGGGGATGTACGCCCCCTTTGTGATATTGTTCTTAATATCCAGGAATAAAGAGGATGGTATTATTTCCAATATCGCAGGTGGTGTACACTCCTACTGTGATACTGTTCTTAATATCCAGAAGTGAAGAGGATATTACTCCCATTATAGCAAGGGGTGTACACCCTTTCTCTGATATTGTTCCTAATATTCAGGGGGGAGCAGATAACCTTACTCCCAACATCGCAGAATGTGTACACACCCCCTGTGATATTGTTCCTAATATCCAGTTAAAAAAAGGATATTACTTTCAATATCACAGGACATGTACATTACCCCGTGATATTGTTTTAATATCCAGAGACACAGAGGATAATATGACTCCCAATATCGGAAGAGCTGTATACCTTTTCCTGTCATATTGTTCTTAATAGCCAGGGTGGGAGAGATAATAATATTGCTCTCAAAATCGCAGGAAGTGTACACTCTTCCTGTGATATTGTTCCTAATATCAAAAAGGAGAGAGGATGATATTATTCCCAATATCGCAGGGCATGTACACTCCCCTGTGATATTGTTTTTAATATCCAGGTTGGGAGATGATGATATTGCCTGCAATACCGCATGCGGTGTACACCCCACCCCCATGATATTGTTCCTAATATACAGTGAGGGAAAGAATGATATTACTCCCAATATTGCAGGGAGTGTCCCCCCCACCTGTGAAAATGTTCCTAATATAAAGGGAGATAGAGGATGATATTACTTTAAATATCGCAGAGGGTGTACACTTCTTCTGTGATATTTTTCCTAATATCCAGGGGGGAGAAGGTAATATTTCTCCTAATATCTTAGGTGGTGTACACCCCTTCAGTGATATTGCTCCTAATATCCTATGGTTAAGAGGCTGCTATTACTACCAACATTGCAGAAGCGAACATCCCCCTGTGATATTGTTGCTAATATCCAGGAACGGAAAAAATGATATCACTCCAGTATCCCAGAGGGTGTTAATTCCTTCTGTGATACTGTTCCTAGTGTCCAGGGAAGGAGCGGATGATATTACTCCCAATATCACAGGGAGTGTACTCCACTCCGTGATATTGTTCCTAGTATCTAGAAGAAGAGAGGATGATGTTACTCCCAATATTGCAGGCAGTGTACACCCACTTTGTGATATTGTTCCTAATATCAAGGGTGGAAGAGGATGATATTTCTTGCAATATCGCAGGGGGTGTATACTCCTCCTGAGATACTGTTTCTAATATTCAGGGGAGAAGAGGATAATATTACTGTCAATATCACAGAGGGTTTACATGCCCCCTGTGATATTGTTCCTAATATCAAGGATGGGAGATGATGATATTACTACCAATATCATACGGAGTGTACACCCCCCTCCCCGCCCCAGGAGGTTGTTTCTAGTATCCATTGGAAGAGAGATTGATACAACTCCCAATATTGCAGGAGGTGTAAACCCTCCTGTCATATTGTTATTAATATCCAGGCGGTAAGAGGATGATATTACTCCCAATATCGCAGGGGGTGTACACTCCCCTTTGTGATATTGTTTCTAATATCTATGGGGGGAAGAGGATAATATTACTCTCAATAACACAGAAGGTGTACACCCACCCTCTGATATTAGTCCTGATACTCAGGGAAGAAGAGGATGATATTACTTTCAATATTGCAGGAAGTGTAGACCCTTCCCCTGTGATATTGTTTTTCATATCCAGGAGGGGAGAGAATATTATTACTCTCAATATTGCAGGGGGTGTACACCCCAAGTGTGATATTTTTCCAAACATTAGTGAGAGAGAGGGGATATTGGAAGTAACATCCCAATATCACAGCAGGTGTACAACTTTCCTGTGATATTGTTTTTAATATCCGGGGGCGAGAGGGTGATATGACTCCCAATATTGCAAGTGGTGTATATCCCCCCCGTAATATTGTTCCTAATATCCAGATGGGGAGAGGGTGATATTACTCCCAATATCACAGAAGGTTTACACACCCGTTTTGATATTGTTCCTAATTTTCAGTGGAGAGAATGATATTACTTTCAATATCGCAGGGGCCGTACACCCCTCTGTGATATTCCTCCTAATATCCAGGAGGGGAGAGGATAATGTTACCCCCAGCCATGCAGAGGCTGTACCCCAACTTCCTGTGATATTACTTCTAATATTTGGGGGGGAATATGATATTATTCTAAATATCGCAGGAGGTGTACAC
The DNA here is from genome assembly GCF_006542625.1 of Nomascus leucogenys. Classification (NCBI taxonomy): domain Eukaryota; kingdom Metazoa; phylum Chordata; class Mammalia; order Primates; family Hylobatidae; genus Nomascus; species Nomascus leucogenys. Next base: position 67,027,195 of record NC_044383.1, on the reverse strand, counting down.
TCCCTCTGTGATATTGTTTCTAATATTTAGGAGAAGAGAGGATGATATTACTCCCAATATCACACAGTGTGTACACTATCCTCTGAAATTATTTTTATTATCCAGGTTGAGGGAGGATGATATTGCCTGCAATATCACATGGGGTGTACAAACCCCCTGTGATATTGTTCTCAATATACAAGCAAAAGAGGGTAATATTATTCCTAATGTCGTGGGGAGTTTACACCCCCCCGTGATATTGTTTTTATTACAAAGGGAGGAAAGTATGATATTACTTTCAATATGACAGAAAATTTACACCTCTTTAGATATTTTTCCTAATACCCAGAGGAAGAGAGGATGATATTACTTTCAATATTGCAAGGGTTGTATACTCTCTCTGTGACATTTTTCCTAATACACAGGGGGGTGGGGAGAAGATGATAGAACTCCTAATATTGCATGAAATTGAGCTATAACTTTCGATCAAATGGCATCTTACAGTTGAAGATGTTTCACCATCACTGTTGGGCAGGCAACAATCTCGTGAATTTTCCATTACTAGAGCAGCTCACGTAGTAGATACTTCAACAACAAACCCTGCCTAATATGTTCCAATTTGTAAAACTACCCAATCCATGATAATAAAGTAATCCATTAACCTTTAGAAACAAAATGGTGGTGAGAAAGAGACGAGAAATGTAGTGATTAGGAATGTCTATGAACACTACTGTAACAGAAATCAAAAGCAGGCTAACTGGGTAATTGCAAAGCCTGCTAGCTCTGCACAATTGTAAAATCTGTTTTAGAGCACACACTGCTAAGTTTAATATTTTATGGAACTTTTAAAAAACTCCTGCATCACCAATACATTTGATAACAGAGCAGACCATCTGGTGTGAAAAATCACAATCATTGTCTGTGAGTTGAAAAAATAATTTAGCCTTTGAATGTTAACAATTTAGTATCACGTTAAACAATTTAGTTGCTTATTTTCCTTTTTATTTATGCACAAAAGTATATAATGAAATTTGTGTTAAACTAAGGTTAAAAGATCTCTTTAAAAAATATAAAAATTTCTAAGCATTAACAAAACATGTTTCATTGTTTAACTGAAGGGTGTTTATTCTTTAAAAGAATGATGCTTCATAAAGTCTAGTCTGGTTTAAATTTTAAAACAGAGAGGGTGGAGCCAAGATGGCCAAATAGGAACAGCTCTGGTCTACAGCTCCTAGCATGAGCGACACAGAAGACGGATGATTTCTGCATTTCCATTTGAGGTACTGGGTTCATCTCACTAGGGAGTGCCAAACAGTGGGTGCAGGTCAGTCAGTGCAGTGCACTGTGCGAGAGCTGAAGCAGGGCGAGACATTGCCTCACTCGGGAAGTCCAAGGGGTCAGGGAGTTCCATTTCCTAGTCAAAGAAAGGAGTAACAGACGGCACCTGGAAAATCGGGTCAGTCCCACCCTAATACTGAGCTTTTCCAACAGGCTTGGAAAACGGCACGCCAGGAGATTGTGTCCCGCACCTGGCTTGGAGGGCCCTATGCCCACGGAGTCTCATTGATTGTTAGCACAGCAGTCTGAGATCAAACTGCAGGGCGGCAGCGAGGCTGGGGGAGGGGCGCCTGCCATTGCCCAGGCTTGCTTAGGAAAACAAAGCAGCCAGGAACCTCAAACTGGGTGGAGCCCACCACAGCTCAAGGAGGCCTGCCTGCCTCTGTAGGCTCCACCTCTGGGGGCAAGGCACAAACAAAAATTCAGCAGGAACCTCTGCAAACTTAAATGTCCCTGTGTGACAGCTTTGAAGAGAGTAATGGTTCTCCCAGCAGACAGCTGGAGATCTGAGAATGGACAGACTGCCTCCTTAAGTGGGTCCCTGAACCGCAAGCAGCCTAACTGGGAGGCACCCCCCAGTAGGGACAGACTGACACCTCACTTGGCCAGGTACTTCTCTGAGACAAAACTTCCAGAGGAACTATCAGACAGCTGAATTTGCAGTCTCACAAAAATCCGCTGTTTTGCAGCCACCGCTGCTGACACCCAGCCAAACAGGGTCTGGAGTGGACCTCTAGCAAACTGCAACAGACCTGCAGCTGAGGTTCCTGTCTGGTAGAAGGAAAACTAACAAACAGAAAGGACACCCACACCAAAAACCCATCTGTACATCACCATCATCAAAGACCAAAAGTAGATAAAACCACAAAGATGGGGAAAAAACAGAGCAGAAAAACTGGAAACTCTAAAAACCAGAGCACCTCTCCTCCTCCAAAGGAACGCAGTTCCTCACCAGCAACGGAACAAAGCTGGACGGAGAATGACTTTGACAAGTTGAGAGAAGAAGGCTTCAGACGATCAAACTACTCTGAGCTATGGGAGGAAATTCAAAACAATAGCAAAGAAGTTAAAAACTTTGAAAAAGAATCAGAAGAATGGATAATTAGAATAACCAATGGAGAGAAGGGCTTAAAGGAGCTGATGGAGCTGAAAGCCAAGTTTTGAGAACTACGTGAAGATTGCAGCAGCCTCAGTAGCCGATGCCATCAACTGGAAGAAAGGATATCCGTGATGGAAGATGAAATGAATGAAATGAAGCAAGAAGGGAAGTTTAGAGAAAAAAGAATAAAAAGAAATGAACAAAGCCTCCAAGAAATTTGGGACTATGTGAAAAGACCAAACCTACATCTGATTGGTGTACCAGAAAATGACAGGGAGAATGGAACCAAGTTGGAAAACACTCTTCAAGATATTATCCAGGAGAACTTCCCCAATCTAGCAAGGCAGGCCAACATTCAGATTCAGGAAATACAGAGAATGCCACAAAGATACTCCACGAGAAAAGCAACTCCAAGACACATAATTGTCAGATTCACCAAAGTTGAAATGAAAGAAAAAATGTTAAGGGCAGCCAGAGAGAAAGGTCGGGTTACCCACAGAGGGAAGCCCATCAGACTAACAGCTGATCTCTTGGCAGAAACTCTACAAGCCAGAAAAGAGAGGGGGCTGATATTCAACATTCTTAAAGAAAATAATTTTCAACTCAGAATTTCATATCCAGCCAAACTAAGCTTCATAAGTGAAGGAGAAATAAAATACTTTACAGACAAGCAAATGCTGAGTGATTTTGTCACCACCAGGTCTGCCCTAAAAGAGCTCCTGAAGGAAGCACTAAATATGGAAAGGAACAACTGGTACCAGCCACTGCAAAAACATGCCAAATTGTAAAGACCATCGAGGCTAGGAAGAAACTGCATCAACTAACGAGCAAAATAACCAACTAACATCATAATGACAGGATCAGATTCACACATAACAATATTAACTTTAAATGTAAATGGGCTAAATGCTCCAATTAAAAGACACAGACTGGCAAACTGGATAAGGAGTCAGGACCCATCAGTGTGCTGTATTCAGGAAACCCATCTCACGTGCAGAGACACACATAGACTCAGAATAAAGGGATGGAGGAAGATCAAGCAAATGGAAAACAAAAAAAGGCAGGGGTTGCAATCCTAGTCTCTGATAAAATAGACTTTAAACCAACAAAGATCAAAAGAGACAAAGAAGGCCATTATATAAGGGTAAAGGGATCAATTCAATAAGAAGAGCTAACTATCCTAAATATATATGCACCCAACACAGGAGCACCCAGATTCATAAAGCAAGTCCTGAGTGACCTACAAAGGGACTTAAACTCCCACACAATAATAATGGGAGATTTTAACACCCCACTGTCAACATTAGACAGATTAACGAGACAGAAAGTTAACAAGGATATACAGGAATTGAACTCAGCTCTGCACAAAGTGGACCTAATAGACATCTACAGAACTCTCCACCCCAAATCAACAGAATATACATTTTTTTGAGCACCACACCACACCTATTCCAAAATTGACCACATAGTTGGAAGTAAAGCTCTCCTCAGCAAATGTAAAAGAACAGAAATTATAACAAACTGTCTTTCAGACCACAGTGCAATCAAACTAGAACTCAGGATTAAAAAACTCACTCAAAACTGCTCAACTACATGGAAACTGAACAACCTGCTGCTGAATGACTATTGGGTACATAATGAAATGAAGGCAGAAATAAAGATGTTCTTTGAAACCAGCGAGAACAAAGATACAACATACCAGAATCTCTGGGACACGTTCAAAGCAGTGTGTAGAGGGAAATTTATAGCACTAAATTCCCACAAGAGAAAGCAGGAAAGATCCAAAATTGACACCCTAACATCACAATTAAAAGAACTAGAAAAGCAAGAGAAAACACATTCAAAAGCTAGCAGAAGGCTAGAAATAACTAAAATCAGAGCAGAACTGAAGGAAATAGAGACACAAAAAACCCTTCAAAAAATTAATGAATCCAGGAGCTGGTTTTTTGAAAAGATCAACAAAATTGATAGATCACTAGAAAGACTAATAAAGAAGAAAAGAGAGAAGAATCAAATAGATGCAAAAAAAAATGAAAAAGGGGTTATCACCACCGATCCCACAGAAATACAATCTACCATCAGAGAATACTACAAACACCTCTACGCAAATAAACTAGAAAATCTAGAAGAAACGGATAAATTCCTCAACAAATACAACCTCCCAAGACTAAACCAGGAAGAAGTTGAATCTCTGAATAGACCGAATTCAATAGGCTCTGAAATTGTGGCAATAATCAACAGCTTACACCAAAAAGAGTCCAGGACCTGATGGATTCACAGCCAAATTCTACCAGAGGTACAAGGAGGAACTGGTACCATTCCTTCTGAAACTATTCCAATCAATAGAAAAAGAGGGAATCGGCTGGGTGCAGTGGCTCACGCTTGTAATCCCAGTACTTTGGGAGGCTGAGGCGGGCAGATCATGAGGTCAGGAGATTGAGACCACGGTGAAACCCTGTCTCTACTAAAAGTACAAAAAAATTAGCCGGGTGTGGTGGTGGGTGCCTGTAGTCCCAGCTACTCTGAGAGGCTGAGGCAGGAGAACGGTGTGAACCCGGGAGACGGAGCTTGCAGTGAGCCGAGATCACGCCACTGCACTTCAGCCTGGGTGAGAGAGCGAGACTCCATCTCAAAAAAAAAAAAAGAAAGAAAAAGAGGGAATCCTCTCTAACACATTTTATGAGGCCAGTATCATCCTGATACCAAAACCTGGCAGAGACACAACAAAAAAAAGAGAATTTCAGACCAATATCCTTGATGAATATTGATGCAAAAATCCTCAATAAAATACTGGCAAACCTAAACCAGCAGCACATCAAAAAGCTTATACACCATGATCAAGTGGGCTTCACCCCTGGGATGCAAGGCTGGTTCAACATACGCAAATCAATAAATGTAATCCAGCATATAAACAGAACCAAAGACAAAAACCACATGATCATCTCAATAGATGCAGAAAAGGCCTTGGACAAAATTCAACAACCTTCATGCTAAAAACTCTCAATAAATTAGGTATTGATGGGACATATCTCAAAATAATAAGAGCTATCTACGACAAACCCACAGCCAATATCATACTGAATGGGCAAAAACTGGAAGCATTCCCTTTGAAAACTGGCGCAAGACAGGGATGCCCTCTCTCACCACTCCTATTCAACATAGTGCTGGAAGTTCTGGCCAGGGCAATCAGGCAAGAGAAGGAAATAAAGGGTATTCAATTAGGAAAAGAGGAAGTCAAATTGTCCCATTTTGCAGATGACATGATTGTATATCTAGAAAACCCCATTGTCTCAGCCCCAAATCTCCTTAAGCTGATTAGCAACTTCAGCAAAGTCTCAGAATACAAAATCAATGTACAAAAATCACAAGCATTCTTGTACACCAATCACAGACAAACAGAGAGCCAAATCATGAATGAAATCCCATTCACAATTGCTTCAAAGAGAATAAAATACCTAGGAATCCAACTTACAAGGGACGTGAAAGACCTCTTCAAGGAGAACTACAAACCACTGCTCAATGAAATAAAAGAGGATACAAACAAATGGAAGAACATTCCATGCTCATGGGTTGGAAGAATCAATATCGTGAAAATGGCCATACTGCCCAAGGTAATTTACAGATTCAATGCCATCCCCATCAAGCTACCAATGACTTTCTTCACAGAATCGGAAATAACTACTTTAAAGTTCACATGGAACTAAAAAAGAGCCCGCATGGCCAAGTCAATCCTAAGCCAAAAGAACAAAGCTGGAGGCATCATGCTACCTGACTTCAAACTATACTACAAGGCAACAGTAACCAAAACAGCATGGTACTGGTACCACAACAGAGTCATAGATCAATGGAACAGAACAGAGCTCTCAGAAATAATGCCGCATATCTACAACGATCTGATCTTTGACAAACCTGACAAAAACAAGAAATGGGGAAAGGATTCCCTATTTAATAAATGGTGCTGGAAGAACTGGCTAGCCATATGTAGAAAGCTGAAACTGGATCCCTTCCCTACACCTTATACAAAAATTAATTCAAGATGGATTAAAGACTTAAATGTTAGACCTAAAACCATAAAAACCCTAGAAGAAAACCTAGGCAATACCATTCAGGACATAGGCGTGGGCAAGGACTTCATGTCTAAAACACCAAAAGCAATGGCAACAAAAGCCAAAATTGACAAATGGGATCTAATTAAACTAAAGAGCTTCTGCACAGCAAAAGAAACTACCAACAGAGTGAACAGGCAACCTACAGAATGGGAGAAAATTTTTGCAACCTACTCATCTGACAAAGGGCTAATATCCAGAATCTACAATGAACTCCAACAAATTTACAAGAAAAAAACAAACAACCCCATCAAAAAGTGGGTGAAGGATATGAACAGACACTTCTCAAAAGAAGACATTTATGCAGCCAAAAAACACATGAAAAAATGCTCATCATCACTGGCCATCAGAGAAATGCAAATCAAAACCACAATGAGATACCATCTCACACCATTTAGAATGGCCATCATTAAAAAGTCAGGAAACAACAGGTGCTGGAGAGGATGTGGAGAAATAGGAACACTTTTACACAGTTGGTGGGACTGTAAACTAGTTCAGCCATTGTGGAAGTCAGTGTGGCGATTCCTCAGGGATCTGGAACTAGAAATACCATTTGACCCAGCCATCCCATTACTGGGTATATACCCAAAGGACTATAAATCATGCTGTTATAAAGACACATGCACACGTATGTTTATTTTGACACTATTCACAATAGCAAAGACTTGGAACCAACCCAAATGTCCAACAATGATAGAGTGGATTAAGAAAATGTGGCACATATACACCATGGAATACTATGCAGCCATAAAAAATGATGAGTTCATGTCCTTTGTAGGGACATGGATGAAACTGGAAAACATCATTCTCAGTAAACTATCACAAGGACAAAAAACCAAACACTGCATGTTCTCACTCATAGGTGGGAATTGAACAATGAGAACTCATGGACACAGGAAGGGGAACATCACACTCTGGGGACTGTTGTGCGGTAGGGGGAGGGGGGAGGGATAGCATTAGGAGATATACCTATTGCTAAATGACGAGTTAATGGGTGCAGCAAACCAACATGACACATGGATACATATGTAACAAACCTGCACATTGTGCACATGTACCCTAAAACTTAAAGTATAATAATAAAATAAAGAAAAATAAAAATAAATTAAATTAAATTAAAAATAAATAAATAAATAAATTTTAAAACATATGGTATTCAATTTGCTGTCTTCAATTTAAGTGAAAAGTTTGTTGTTGTTGTTTGCCTATAGTTTTCACCACTCCTCCCTTTTAAGTGCCCTATTTTATATAGTTTTAACTATATTGCAACCAATTACATTTATTAGGGTACATTCCAATCGCTTTTTTTAAGTGGCTCTGCTCTCTCTCTACTAAAATATTTTAAAGTGTAGTTCAAGAGATCCAAATAATTCTAGCTTTATTTACTTTATTGCCCTCATGGCTCTTTTGCAAACAAACACAAATATCTAATATGCTGTGTCATACTTTACCTTCATTTTTTTCCTTCCTGACACTTGGTTCCTATTTCAAATAAATATTTTCAATAGAAGTGACTAAAGATTAACTTATTCTGAAATGCAATTTGAAAACACAGAAAAGTTACAAATATCAAATATGCGTATTCTAGAATTTCTCATGATAAGAAATAATAATTCAAGAAGTATTACCATGGTCAGAAAAAAAAAACATAATGTAGGTAATGATACTTGAGACAATCAGAAATCAAGACCCATTCAAGCTTTTTCTGAGCATAGAGTGGAATAATACAGTAGCATTTTAGGAAGATTGTTTTTTAAGTACAATCTCTAATAAATTGAACAGAAAACTTAAAATAATAAATCCAATTAGAACATATTTTTATATTCTAGGGATAAAGTAATCAGATACCCATATTAGGAGAGTGACATCACAACAACCATAGCAACTGAAATATCAGGTATTATTTATCAAGCATTCACCATGTATCAGCCACATAGTGCCAGGCACTTTTAAAAGTGCTGTTAATGCATCGTCTCATTTTATATTAAATAATCCTATGATGCAAGTACTATTATTCTTTTTAATTTATAAGTGAGGAAACAGTCTCAGAGAGATTAGTAACTTGACGTGCTTCTCCATGGGAAAGAAGAGATAAAGCATCATAGAAACTAAAGTAACCTGTGGGTAATTGGAATTGGGTAAGCAGCTTAACTTGGAATCAAATTATCAGGAGATTAGAAATCCTGAGTTACTAGATTAAAAATAAAAATTAAATCCTTGAGTTTATTTGAGAGGAAAAAAAAAACAAAACAGAAAAAGAGAGCCTCTTGGTAGGGAATGGAGAAGGCATGAGGAAGGATCATAAGAAGCCAAAAGGGAGACTGAAAAGGCATTCACATTAGGTAGGTGTGAACGAGCCCACTGGAAATTGAAAGGTAGAGAGTTTTAACATTGTAGATGTAATTACTCATATCATAAATAGAAAGAAAAGAAAGATAGAAGAATAGTAGTTCAGAGAGGAGTTCTTCATTACACAAATGTGTCTTATTTTTACATTGGTGAGCATATTTCCATTAAAGAAAACTTGCCTTCAGGAAGACCAGAATTTTTTATGTTCTAAGTCAAGCCAAAGATAGAAAGAAGAAAACTTAGAAACTGATGAAAAATAAGAGAAGGAGGTAATAAAACAGTAAAAGAAGGAATGAAAGCATATACAAAAGCAGAAAAGAGAGGGAGGGAAGAAGGAAGGGAGAAAGGGGGAGACGGCCCAAAGAAGGATTATTTGTTTTTCTATTTCTGTTGATTAAAGTTTTGCCACATATTTTATGTATATATCATCAAAAGATTAATATCAGCATTAAGTAATATATTTAATAATTTATAGTATAATAAAATTATGAGTATCAGCATGGAATTTGGACTAACAATGCTTTTATTAAAGCAACAATTTAATTTAGAAAAACTAACCATGTTCTTCGTTTAATGGAAAAAAGAGCTTAAAAACATAACAGGTTTATTTGTCTTCCTTGTAAAATGAGTGAAGAGTTTAATTTATATTTCTGTAAATTATAGTGAAACACACAGTGAGCTTAGTGTGCTGGTCTAGTAAGTTTTACTCTAGGCTGATTATAAATCTTGTTAGTCGTTCTCAACTGAGCAACGTTCAATACGCAGCAATATTTAACTATAAAAGTTGATTTTGTAAACAAACAAACCAAAAAACACAATATTCAATTGAGAGAGAGAAAGACTAGTCAATATAGAGTAAATTAACATCCAAAGGGTGTCTGGGTACCTTGGCAAGTAAAATTTCAAAAGAAATATCCAAAATGTGTAAATAAATACAAATTCAGAAACAAATTATGAAGGAAGAATAACTATATGAATTACTTCTTTATACAGTAAATGAGAAACTTAATAGACTGATAGTTTACAAAAACAGAAAAATAAGAAAGTGAATTATTTGTGTGAAAAATATAAGGTAGTGCTGGCTTTTATTTGGAAGAGGCACTACTGACAGTGATTAGGACTGGAGTAGCTGGCATGACTAGAAGAGTCTTTTAGAACCCAACAGGCCATTCTGCTCTGTGTACTTAGGAAAAATGTAGCAGCAGAAGGAATTCTTATTATTGTCCCTAGAGTTTTTGTGCCAAGATTCATTATATCTTGCACCGCCCCCCTCTGTACCACTTTCTGCCCAGGTTTCTCAAGGTACCTTCTGTTGAATGTGCTGTAGATTATTCTTAAAGTCTTTGTCTTTCTTATTGTTGTTATACTGTGATAGATTCTTACAGAACAAAAACAGCAGTGTAGATATCTCTTTAACATGAAGGATGATTCCAACATCTGTAATCTGAAGGCTTTTTGGATATCTTGCTCAGTAGCATTCTACTCTTCTCCTTTTTATGGGTAAGGTATCTGCCTAGTCACCTACTTAGAGTCCTTCTAACTGGTGACAAGAGCCTGATTGAGACACTTGTGTTTTATGGGACTAGTCTTATCTTGACCCTGGGAAAGAGACAGCTGATGGTAAGGGATTTATCATGATTGAAACTGAGGACATGAGGTATTTATTACATTCCAAAGATAATTAATATATTCAATGGTACATTTCAAATTATTTTCCCAGAACCATTAACTGTAGTCAATCTTTGGCTTTGAAGGAGATGACTAGTTCAGACAAATTTGTATTATTGTAGTAAAGGAAAATCTATGATAGACATCCCTTAATGTCTCAGTGTTGACTTAGCTGCTTTGCAAATAAATCTATGCTATTTTAGTACATTTTAGGTCATTTGAGGTTCTTGTGTAAGCCTAAACTGTCTCCATTTAATGTCTCATTTCTACATGTATAGAACAGAATAAAGACTTGCATGAAAACCCTTCAACATTTGAAGAGAGCTACATTTCCTTGGAATCTTCTTTCTGACAGACTTATTCCTTCCATTTCCCTCCCATACCATATCCTGAAGGATTCCTCATTATCTCTTTCATGGCTTTTAGCATCCTGACTATTCCTATCCAGACCAGTGCATCTCAATGTTGGTTGCACATTAGAATTACCTTTTTAAAAATCCTAAAGCCCAGGCCCCACCCTGAATTAGCTAAACAAAAATCTCTGGGGAGGCAATTGTGAACAAAAGTTCCTTCAACAGAAATGTGGATAAAAGATACTTTATTCCAGTGAACAGTTTATCCACTAGGGAGACACAGCTTTCACGTAAAATGAAGATACATTTCAGAGAAACAAAGGAGAATCTGGATTTTATAGCAAATGTGTCCATAAAGGTTCCCAATCAAGTCTGTTTATGCAAATGAAGGATTCAAACTTGCTTAGTTCTAATTGGTAAACATGGCTAAGCTCTGATTGGATGGAGCAGGTAAGCTCTGATTGATTCGTTTCTAAGCCCAAAACCAGAAGTCTCTGCCAGATGTTTCTTTGAAACAGCTAGTGGAGGTGAGAGAGGTCCCATCCCAGCTATAGCCACATGGTTCTATTTTAACTCAGCCACAGGGAGTCCATTTTGTCTATTGGCTGGGACATATAGGGCGTTCTTTGACAGAATCAAGGCATCAGTATTTTAAAATCACAAATAATTCTAATGTGCAGCCAAGGTTGAAACTGCTGTTCTAGATGTGCCTTAGTTTCCAAATTCTGCTTTTAAAATCTGGCATTCTAAATTGCTATGGCAATGTATTTTAGGCCTTTCTACTCCAGAAACCTTAGCATGCATTTAGAAATAAAAATTACATTTCTTTTAGTAGAATTCAAGTAAGAAACAAATGTTTGATAAAAAGGAATCCTTCCAAATCTTGCTTTTTAAATTGTAATCTTCCTCACCATTCTTTATCCAACTTTTTTTTACCCCTATATCCACTTTCTCTGGGGGATCTCATCTGCTCCTATGAATTCAGGTACCTTCTATCAACAGACTTCTGAAATCTAAACTCTCATATCCAATCTATCGTGTTAAAGGATAACTTTCAAAAAAGAGTAAGATTATGACTTTCAAACAAATAAAAATTGTATTACTTTGTTTGCACATTGATGTAAAGAAGTAACTGTCACTAGGCAATTTAAAGAGACAAGAGGTTTAATTGGTTCACAGTTCCACAGGCTGTACAGGAAGCATGGCTAGGGAGGCCTCAGGAAACTCACCATCATGGCCGAAATCAAAGGGGAAGCAAGGACATCTTACATGGCTGGAGCAGGGGGAAGAGAGAGAAGAGGGAGGTACTCCACACTTTGAAACAACCAGATCTCATGCGAACTCACTCACAATCATAAGAACAGCAAGAGGGAAATCTGCCCTCATGATCCAATCACCTCCCACCAGGCCCCTCCTCCAACATTTTGGACTACAATTTGACATAAGATTTGGGCGCAGACACAATCCAAATCATATAAAAATGAACCTGCATTAAGGAGTTTTTACTCATGAGGGAACCAGAGGGAAGCAAATTTATATAGCATAAAGATATATTGATATCAATGTGCAAATAGAGGTTAAACCGGTTTTTCCATGAGGATGGGGAAGCTGGAGGTAGGAAGGCATTTGGACTTCTACCAGATATGACAGAATCTGCCTGTTAATCATTTACCTATAATTTAAAGAGTTGCAAAATAACTAAAAGACAATGTACAGGGCTAAAATTTTATAGCTTAAAGGGTGTGCACTATGTAGACAATGCATAGTATTTCATGATTACACACTTTTTAAATATCAGAATATTTAATTTTGAGGAAGTGAACTCATTTTCTCACTCTTCCTTGAATCCTTTACTAAAACTCCCTTTTAAAGCGTTGTGTTATTTTCCATTATATCACCAGTGCACAACATAGTACTTGCCACATAGTAAGACTTCAAGAATGTGGAATAGATAAATAAATATAAAATGCAGTCTAAAATCACTAACATATACCTAATCTATAGCCATATTTCACCATTCTTCTCCTAGTTTGTTCCTGTTCAAGTAAAATATATAAAATGAACAACCATTTACCCTCCCTCAAAATTAATAACTGCTTGTTTGAATAAGCAAATGGCTTTTCTATCACCAATTAAAAGGAAAGCTGATAGTTTTATACAGAACAGGTATTCAAGAGTAGGGTTTGACTAGAAGGAGTTTAAGTTTCAAATTCTCTTAGTAGAATTTTCTACGTAGTATAAAATTTCTAATACATTGTAGAATTACATAGTAGAATTTTCTAATATGTCAGAATTGAGCATCTTACAGATGCTGAATGCTGAATCAAAAAACAGGCCCTGTTTTTTGATTGATTGAATTTTGAAACCTTCAAAATAATGTTAATCCCAATCCTACAGTTATAGCAACATTACAAAGATTAAGAAATCAAAGGGTTATCAGCCTGATGACTCACAGAGAACCTTGTAACCAATTTGTCATTTAAAAGAGACAGGCTTTTCAGCATTTAAGAGATTAACAATTTGAAGCATACTTTCATTTGATCTAAGCCATAGACCCCTGCGTTCCTACTTATTATCTTAAAATGGATCTTTTAAGCATTGCAATTATCCATACTTTAGCCTGTGGATATCTGCTGCTACTTGTGTTACCTTTATAGTGATAGTCTTTTATTAAAACTACAGAGATAATCTCTATTTTAAACTGTAATAATGAATGTTTTAGTTAGGTTTTTCAAAAAAACCCACATAATCACACGTATTTTCTTATAGATATAAAAACAGAAAACAAATGCAAGCTAAATATCAACTTTTTAAGCACAGGGAATATTTTTAATTCTAGGAGTTATAAATACTAACATTTATGTCTTTATGATAAGGAAGCATTTAATTCCTATAATAAAGAAATGAATTGTAATAAAAGTAGCACGAACTTAACATATTAGTGAAATCAGAGGAAACTAGGGTCTGATGAACAGGCAGAAATAATACAGTTTATTTTTCTTTTGTAGCCTATCTCAATAAAATCCCTAGATTATTTTTATTCATTTGAATTAAAATTTATAACTTTTACTGTAACAAGGACTTAAATCTGAAATACAAGCTACAATTAAGAAAACTATTTTTTAAATATTTTGTAGATAATGAATTCATTCCTGCTGACACCAACTGAATTTTAGTGAATAATTTGAATAGAATAATACGTTCTATGTTTTTTGATTTCATAAAGAGGATTTTGTAACCTAATATCTGCCTAAGTTATTGTGGAAAATATATTGGAAATATAACATTGCATTTTCACTCAAAAGTTTAACTTTTTTACTTACAAATAAATCATTTGAAGCCAAATATTTGTCAGAAACATTTGTAACTCAGAAAGGGTTTAAATTTTTACATTAAATGTGGGTAGTGCCCCCTGGTGGAAATACGTCAAAAAAAAGCTTTGATAATGTTTATACTTTCTCTCATCTAAAATCACAGATTCAAAGATTTGAGAACATTATCAAAGTAATAAATATGTTTTAATTATTAAAATTAATTAATGTTTCATTAATTAGTGTTTAATTAATTAATTAGTATTTTATGTAGGCTGGTATAAAACAGTGCCTTTGAATGTTTGCGCAATAACACCCATACCTCAATGACACACCAGTTTGAATTCATTTACATTATATTTTGCACTTTAAAATTAAATTATTAAAGGAATCCTTCTGTTGTTTAAATATCACCTGATCACATTCCAATTATTTGAATATTCTATATACTTTCAGTATTGTGAAGGCAAAAATGTTGAATGACAACTCAATTGCTGTACATTCATATTCAGTAAAATGTGTGGCATAGGGAAGAACTCAATGGAAATTTATTGTGATTTATTCCACAAATTTCAGCAAGATCCTTAAAGATAGGATTTTCGCATGCAGATGCTACCTTGAAAATTGGCATCTATATATTAGATGCTGCATAAATATTTCTGGTGATTAACTCACAAATGTTAAGATATTTGCTCTTATGCCTTGCTGGACATAAAACAATACTAGCGAACATTGTATAGTCTTGAGCAATATTCAAAATATTCAATATTCATATGAAGTACATAGAAACTTACACTTTTAAGACCTTGTCAAAATCTGAATAAATGGCATGAAACACAATTTAAAGGATTAATGGTAAAATGTTTGATCTTCTGGTTCAAAAGAGTTAAATTATTCTGAAGCGATATCACTAAGTTATCCCTATAGCAAACTATTTTATTACTTCAAAGATTTATTTATACTTTTCAACAGCTATGAAAGACATGTGTGACTAAACACCAGAAATTTAAAGTATGTACTGAATTTGAACTGTCACCACACTCATTGAAGAATGAGAATTCATGATTGTTAATGTTAAAATAACAATCGCTCTTTTTGCTTTTAAATTACAGAATAATGGAAAACCTTCAGGAATTAACTATTTCGTTTATCTACCATCATTCCCATAAATTGAACAATTGTTGAAAAATCACTGCATGGAAAATAGGGAATGTTCATTATTTTTTCTCATGTTGTCTGCTATCCTCTATGAGATATTTGTACCAAAATTTAAGTGTTTTTTTTTTTGTCAGAATAGCAGAGTCATAAAAAAAACGTTTACAAATGTAAAAAGAAATATCCTAAGGTCTTGAGCTTTGACTATAAAATACAAACTAGAAAAAAGTAAATTTTCAGATGTGAAGTAACTATTGTGAGGAACAAATTACGTGACAGTATTAGTCACAGGTTATTCAAGAAGAAAGTATTTAATAAGCACATTTTTGCTTCTTCATGATCAACATTTTGAATATGTGTGTATGAGAAAATGTTTATACAGAGTGAATTTAACACCTTTATTCTAGCCTTCTGTTCTGATCATACTTATAAGCATTTGAGATTCAATGACAAATTCTGCTACTGTGTTTTCAAGTGTTTACTTCATATTCTGTTTAAACAACCATAAAAATAATACAGTGATTTGAGGGCTAAATTATTTGGAGTAACTCAAGAAGTATAGAAAAATAAATATCAATATATCAAAGAGAATATTTAAAAATAAAGCATGCAAGGGTCCTGGGGCTGAAAAAAATAAAAATAAAGCAAAAGTTAAACATGCTCACTGTATTAGTCCATTTTCACAGTGCTATAAAGAAACTACCAGAGAATGGATAATTTATAAACAAAAGAGGTTTAATTGACTCATAGTTCTGCATGGCTGAAGAGGCCTCAGGAAACCTACAATTATGGCAGAAGGCAAAGGGGAAGCAGGCACCTTCTTCACAAGGCAGCAGGAGAGAGAGAGAGAGTTCACAGGGGAAAACTGTCACTTTTAAAAACCATCAAATCTCGTAAGAACTCTGTCACTATCATGAGAATAGAATAGGGGAAACTGCCCTCATGATCTAATCACCTCCCACCAGGTCCCTCCCTCAGCATGTGGGGATTACAATTCAAGATGAAATTGGAGGGGGAACATACAGCCAAACCATATCACTCACAAACCCTCAAATTAATTAAGGTAAATTTTATAATGCACAACTGTCCAAAATCAGGAAAATCTTATTTATATTATAAGAAAAGATATTACCAAGAAGGCAAAGTAAGAGAAATCAGTCTTCATTCCTACACACACACATAAAAACAAATTTAAACAGCTATTTACAAATTAAAACAGCTCAGAGGGCTCAAAGGAGCATGAAAGAATCTGCAGAAACACAATAGGAAAATGAAAAAAGGAGAAGGAAAAAAAGAGAGAAGGAGCATGTAGACAGAATTCCTGGTGAAGATTGGCAAACTTGAGATGCCAAGAGACAGCTAGGAGCAAAGAAGAAAGGCAGAAGCCGGTGGTATCTGCCACATGCCAAGAACCACCCTAGTCCCAATGGCCTGCTTCTTAGAGGACACTGGCATCTCTTGCCACTGGTTACCAACAGCCATTCCTGCTGGGGAACCTCAGAGAGGGAGACATGGCCCCACACCCGATCCCTACCTAAGAAGTAGCTGCTGTCGAACCACTTTGGAAAAGAAGCTTTCACCTCTCCTAATTCTATGCATGCCATGACTCTGGAGCTAGAACTGCTCAAACAGTGCCCACACCCAGGCCTCGGCTTTGTTGCTACTCTTAGGCACTGGATCAGCTGACATGGAGAGCTAACTACCACCCTAACCCCTGACCCACTGAAGCTAGAACATGTCTACACTCATAATTATTTTGGAGAGCTTTGTTCATGCTTTGATTTGTTTTTGTATTTTTGTGTGTGTTGTAGAGAATGGGATCTTGCTGTGTTGCCCAGTCTGTAACGCCAGCAGGCGGACAAGCCCCAGTATTGGGGCTTAGCCCAGGAGGCTTCTTGGCTTCACCTAGAAGAAAATTTGAGGGTGAGCTGATGGTGTTAAACAACAATCTTTTATTGACTGGAGCTGCTCCTTGTGGAGCATTGCTAACTCACAGAGAGTGTGCTCAGAGCCACTTATGACTGTTGGCAACTGTCTTTATAGCCACTTATTTCCACTTTCAATTACATGCAAATTAAAGGGTGGATTAATGCAAATTGAGGGGTGAGTTATTCAAAATTTTCTAGGAAAGAAGCAGTAACTTCTGGGTCATTTCAATGGAAAGAGGCAGTAGCTTCTGGGTCATGGCTATAGTATTTGTAAACTCTCATGGCACTAGTGGGAAGGTTTTATGCTAATAACCAATGAGGGCATCTAGGGATCACTTTTGTCTGCCTCTGCTGGTTCCCGCCAGTTTCTTCACTTCATCCCATTGGGGCTGGAAAATAAGTTCTCTCCATTTCCTACCTCATCTGGACTTGAACTCCTATGCTCAAGCTGGGGCTATAGGTGCATGGAACCACACTGAGTTTTTTATGTTTTGATGTATAATTGTAGTTAATTATTTCATAGTGGTATGGTATCTCATTTTATTGGTGTTCTGCAATTTATTGATTAATTTTCCTGTGGATGACATTTAAGTTGTATCAGTTAGGAAAGGCTAGGTTTTTACTGGAATAGGAAAACAACCCCAAAATACCAGAAAAAAAGTTTATTTCTTGCTTAGATAGAGTCTACTATAGTTTAAGGAGATGCTCAGCTCCACAGTATACTCAGGGATCCAAGTGATAAAGGTTTCCTACCTGGAAAATTGTGGCCACTGTGGCAATGGGGAGAGAAACAGGGAAATTATGCTATTCACTTCCATCCCATGTTTGCTTGCTAGAACCAGTCATGTTCAGCTGAGAAAAGTAGGTTCTATAGACTCAAAAAGGAAAAGAAAACCAGCTATTGATAAACAGTAGTAATATTGATTACTGTTTCTAGTTTTGACTACTGCAAACCCTGTTGATGTCTCATTGTGTCATGTGAAAGAAATTATCTAGGAGTGCTGGGCCTAAGAAATATGGCCTTTTCAGC
This sequence comes from Nomascus leucogenys, assembly GCF_006542625.1. Lineage (NCBI taxonomy): Eukaryota > Metazoa > Chordata > Mammalia > Primates > Hylobatidae > Nomascus > Nomascus leucogenys. The sequence continues at coordinate 67,008,879 of NC_044383.1, read as the reverse complement.
TTTCTTAAGTAACACACAAATTGCATTTTCAAAGAGTGCTACTGCCCTCCCACCTTGAAAGGATGAGTCCCTGTTTCTCATATTTCCTTCAAGTTGTAGGTGCTGTGAGCCCTTTTTCTCCCCATCTGATTGGCATCCATGGTATTTTGTTGTGATTTTAATTCACATCAGTTTGTGGTTAAGGTTGAATATCCTTTTGGATTTTGGACACTCAGGGTTTGTATTTTATGAGTTATCTATTCATGCCCTTTGCTCATTTTTCTATTGTTTGTCTTTTCTTATTAATTTTAGAAGCTGTCTGCATATAATGATTATATGCATGACAAATATGTTCTTCAAGTCTGTGGATTATCGTCTTAGTTTTTATCATGCTTTTAGATGAACAGAAGTTATTTTTTCACAAATTTAATGCAATCAAATTATCAACATTTTCCTTTATAATTGGTACTGTTTTCTTTAAAAACAACAATAAAATTCACACCAGCATTACAGACATTCACCTCTCTTCTAAAAATAGTAATTTTTTCACATTTAGCTTAATTCCCATGTAATTTCTTATGTTACTCCCAAAGTAAATCAATTTTGATATAGATAACTAGTTGCCTCAAGATCATTTACTAAATAATACACTCTTTGAGTATAAGCCAAATGTAAGATGCTGAACATATGAAGGTGTTTTCTTCAATTGTGTATTTCACTAGTTAATCAATGTATCTATCCATGGGCCTTTATACAACTAACAGTAAATCTTGGTATCTAGCAAGACAAGCATCCTTGCTTTTTTCTTTTAATTAAAAAAATTGGGGACAGTTTTTGGTTCTTTACTCTTCTTGACAAATGTCAGGATTACCTAACAATGTCTATGGAAAACTCTGTCAGGATTTTGAATAGCGTTCCAATAAATACTTAAGATATTTTGGGAAAATTAATCATTTTATGATAATAAGTTTTAAAAATTACCATGGTGTCAGTTCATTTTAAGGACACCTGTTCATTTATTTAGAATTTTGCAAATATCTAGTAACTAATTAATTTCTCTATTAAATATTTTGTCAGTTTTACACATAGTAGCTTTCCTTTCATTATTTTTGTTGTTATAATAAATGACATAATTTTAAAAATTACATTTTTAATAATTTTGTGACTATATAAGAATGAAATTGATTGTTATATATAGATATATAAAATTAATGCCAAAGATATGCTTGTATTTTCTCATACATTTTTTTATAAAAAATTGTATTACCTGTAAATAATGATAATTCTATTCCTTCCTTGTATATTTTATTAATTCTTCCTGTGTTACTCTACTTGCTAGGGCATACTGGAATAATACTGAATGTAATCAAGGAAGCAAACATTCTTAACTATTGTCGAATTTTAACAGAATGCTTCTAATATTTTACCAGTAATTACAATACGTATTATGAATGTTTAGCATTTATTCTTTATTATCATTGAACATGTTGAAAGTGTTTCCTTTGTTGAAGATATTCCTTGTTAGCTATAGTTTTTATCAAGAGTACATACTAATTTTATCAAATGTAATTATTTGTGTCTATTGATGTGATCAAACTTTTTTTTCCTTTCTTTTTAAATATCCAGTGTTATCCTTTTATTACTGGGGTTATCTCCACTTTTATTACATGATTATAGTCTGTATTAGAGCTTTTGCATTTATAAGTGAGATTGATCTACATTTCTTTAATTTTTTTTTTTGATACGGAGTCTCACTCTGTTGCCACGCTAGAGTGCAGTGGCAATCTCTGCTCATGGCAACCTCGGCCTCCTGGGTTCAAGTGATTCTCCTGCCTCAGCCTCCCGAGTAGCTAGGACTACAGGCACCTGCCACCATGCCTGGCTAATTTTTGTATTTTTAGTAGAGGCAATGTTTCTCCATGTTGTCCAGGATGGTCTTAATCTCCTGACCTTGTGATCTGCCTGCCTTGGCCTCCCAAAATGCTGGGATTACAGGTGTAAGCCACCATGCCCAGCACATTTTTAAAATTCTCACACTAGATTTGTCTGATTTAGGTCATTGGTTATACTGACTACATGAAAATAGTGGGAAAGTTTTTTCTTCTTTTCTATTTTCTGAAAGAGTTTCTGTAATATTGGAATTGTTGTACTGTAAACATTTAGAGAACATACCTCAAAAACCCAATCTACTACTATCTAGAAATTTAAATATCCTTTGAAAAAGACGAAAGCATTTCTGAAATAAAAAAGCAACTCACAAAATAAAATGTAAGAACATGTATGATTAAACTTCTTTAAAATGAGATTTCTCTACATCTCAGAAAAGGTAAAATAATATTAATAGTACTGATATTTGCAGTAAAATGACCACTTTCATAAACAATTGGTACACATATAAATTGGTACCATCTTATTTATTACAGTTATTGATAGGTTTTTTGAATACACCTGAGAACTTAGAAGAAATATAATTACCATTGTAATGATGACAATTATTACCAACATACTGTGTGTTATCCCCGTAATACCTATTCTAGTGTTTTGAGTTGAATAGGATCTCAGATTTGTTTTTTGCTAATAAATAAATAATTGTATCTAAATTACTTGTGTGCTAGAATGTCAAAATATGAAAAATGATATTTGTATACCTATGCTTTTTATTGTCACAAATATTTAGATTATAAAGTAAACCAAAAGTCGACTTCTGACATTCTCCATGGGTGCTAAGTTATAACATCAACTCAAGTGTAGGTTTTATGGACAATTAGTAATTTGTCCAAAAGCCTATGATAAACTTTAACTTTTTTCTCTTTTCCTGTGTAAAGTCAAAATGTCCTACAGTTCATCAAATATCTTTTTGGAGAGCTAATATCATGAATGTTTCCTCAGCTTGCTAAAAATAGTCATTTGACCCTGCTTAAGGAAGCATAGTGCCCAGTCTAAATATCTTGTTACTAAAGATAGAATGTTATGGTCAATTAGCTTGGCTCAATGCAAAATAAAACTTTATTTGGAGAAGCTTCAGTAAGAAAATTTGAAAACGAGCTTACCATCACATTTTTCTTCATTTCACCTGATGAGACAAATCAACTCCATGATGGTGATTTAATGGTGCAATCAGCAGTGTGTCAAACCTGATTGATGTGTCTCTTCAGAGTCTGCCAGGTGACTTCATCACCAAAATTTCAAACAAATTTTCCCTAAAGACCCTCTGACTAATCATGCCCAAATAAATTATTTTAGTCAATTGTCTTTTATTTTGTCCTTGAAACTAGATGATATTTTTGTTCAGCCCCTTTGCTTTGAATTGAATAACACACAGTGACCTCAAGATATTATTTATGATAGACAACTACACTTAAACAATTCAAAATGTCAAATGTGTAGTCATGTGGCAAAAAGTGATTTCTCTGTGGAAACTTAAGAAGGTAATAAATGTAATTTTCACAAAACACTAGTTTTAATAGCTATCAATGTGTTATAAACACAATGAAATTTACAACTGATACTGAGTCAGCACTCAATTACCTTCTCTCCTTAGCTCTCACCTCTATGGATTCAGAGTTACTGCTTAGGAAGATGAAATGTACATCACCAGTATAAACATTAGCTAACTGCCATCACAATTCAAGGGTCAATCAAATTTTACAGTCACAACAAAATAACATTTTCTTCTTTCTTCATCATCTGCACATTTTGGAAAGTTTTACTAAAAGTTTTACAAATTTCAAGAACATTTGTGCAACTTAACTTGCACTCCCTACTAGGCCTCAAAAGGCCTTCAAACATGGAAGAGTGGCAGCAAGAATATGTAGACTGTGGTGTCTGAGAAGTTACAGGAAATGATGTGAGGTTCATCTAAAGTCTTGCTACTCAAGTATGGATCAGCTGTGTCGACATTGCTTGAGATCTTGTTAAAAATTCAGAATCTCAGGCCCACCCCCAAATTATGTGAGCATTAAAGTTGAAAAAGCACTAGCTTAAAAAATTACTTTACTGGATTTGAATAAATGAGACCGATGGCTGCTTTACTTTCTAGCCACACAGCTAGGGTCAATCCCCTTAACCTGTCTGAGTCTCAGGTTCCAAATCAATTAAATAATTAATGTATCACCTGTGCCGACACCTGAATGGAATTGTTAGGAAGATCAAATCATGACACACACCAAGGTATTTCACAACAGTGGACTTGTCTCCATTCAATTGGAAAGATGTGGACAGGGTCCTCTGTTAGCATGTGGTGAACACATATCATGAATGAGAAATAAATATTTCTTGCTTGCAGACTTGGAGATTTTGAAGTGAGATATTAATTAACCAAGTCTATCTTGACTGACAGACACATTTGCTTTTCAGTTCCAAGCTTCAAGACTGCAAGTGCATTTTAGATACTTCAGTGAAGCTGTAAGTCTTTTAGGCAAACACTCAACAAAGTATGTACTGTAGAATAACAAAAAAGATGCTGTGAATAATTTGAATTATTTTAACAGACTCAGTCTCTCTAATCTAGCCTTGCCTCTTCAATCTGCCTTACATGGCCTACCAAACCAATCTTCCTCAAAGACTCTGTAACTTGAGATATTTCTAGTCCTTAGTTCTGACTACATAGTCTAGCTGAGGATTATAGACACATCTCATGTGTTTCTCCGTATTTCAAGTCACATATTGAAAATTAATGACCACAAGTTTTACTAAAGAGGCAAGATATGTCTTTATAATCATTTTAACTCAGAAAACTTGAACGCTTCTAATAATCCATCAACGTATACGAGACAGATTAAATACATCTGCTATCATTTATCTAAATTCTTTAAGTTAATGTTCTGAACGGACACTTCCTAAAATCTGGTCTCACTCTTTTAATTTTTATTTTCATTTCCTACAACTCCTCAAAAAACAACATTTTTTCAAACAAGAACACTCTATTCCTTTCCAACACATGAAATACAATAATGTGAGGTATGATTGGGAACTTTTCTTTCTCTAGAGTTTATAAAGTAGATTATAGTGAAGATAGCAACTTCTTGAGAACTAGTTTTCAAAAATGCTCAGCTCTCATCATAAGAATGTCACCAGGTCTGAAAGTCTAGTTGGTTTATCTGTCTTTATAAATGAGAAATATAAGAAAGGAAAAGAATGCACAAACTAACTAGGTTTCTTGTAAATCACTAAACTAGCCAAAGGACCAAAAATACAATATTAGCATGACTCTGAGGGATGCGAGATTATGGTTCTGCACTACAGAGCTAAAATAAATGACATAATATTAACAATAATAACAGTAATAATAGCTATAATATATTGAGTACTTACTATGTGACAACTACTGTGAAAATGTCTTCACTTGCATTTAGTTCTTCCAACATCCCTTTAAGACTGACAAGTTTTATAATTATTACCGTTTTACAGACAGGAAAACAGAGCCAAGAGAGTTTTATAAACCTATCTGAGGTCACATAGCTATTATATTTTGAAAATATGACTTTCTGTCCCCAGAGCTTACATGGTTAACCCTTTCCTCTAGGCTGCTCTATAAAGTAAGAAAATGGTAGTCACCCTCCTTGGAATAATGAGAGGAAAGAAAAATCAATAACCGAGTAAGAGTTGTATCCCAGCTCCAGATCCAATTCCAATTTCAAGTATCCATTTGACCTTGGATAACACCACTGTTTCTTGAAAGCCAAAATCCATTGAGTATTTTGTGGTCCACCATCTTTTACAAAGCAGATACTCTATTGAATAGTAAGCTATGAACTGAATTTCTGTACCTGTAATCATTCTATTTGTTTACAAATATTTGTTAGTGACTGAATCTGCATACATATATTTTGTAAAACAAAGAATCCTTTTCATGGAAGCAACAACTTGCTATTAATCTGTTTGTTTTTATTTGAGATTTTTATATATTGATATTTCTCAACAGCCAATCTTTAGGCAAATTGGATTTCTCATTTCTCTCAACTAGTTATATTTTTGAAAATCATATTAAAAACTTTGGATTAGTTTCATTATTATGCAATGTTAAGGTCTGATTAATTTAAAAGTTTCCTAAGGTTCAATTTTCAATATCTAGTCATCTATGAAGTTGGAAATACTGAAAACCAGTTTTAAAAGAGACACAAAGATCAGAACCAAATAGTCCTAAGCAATTGTTATAACTGCTCTTGGCATTTTTGTGATGTGGCAAATAAATGCAGAAAATGGCTAATGTATTGATAAATCACTGATTTGGTTATCAAAAGATTCTAGCTACAGTTTATATTTACTAGTTACACAACTTTGAATTGTTCCCTTAACTTCTCTGAGATATCGTTTACTCATTTATAAAATTGGACTTATATTCCCTGCCCTAATAACTGCTTGAGATTATTGTAGACATACAATATGGTTAGGAATATGAAAAAGTTTTATACAGTGTAAATTGTTATAAAAAACAAAGCTTTGTTATAAATGTAAATGCTAATTTTCCTTTTGAATACCTGTTGTTAAAACTGCAAACACTGAGAATTAATATAGCCCAGATTAGTTATTTTATCAATAAAAGTAGATAAAAGCCTGTTCCTTACTTGCCTATTTTGCCTTTATGAACACAATATTTATTGTACACCCTTTGCTTCTCTTGGACTTTATTACTATCTACATAATCTGCTAAGACCTAAAGAGGAAACAGGGAATGTGTGAGTGTGTGTGTGAGAGTATGTGTCTGTATGTGTACGTGTGTGTATACAGAAAGTGATTAGGAATAAGGAGGAGTGATAATATTGCTAACTTTTGAAGCCCTTGATGTAAATCATTTTGATGTTAGCTACTGAGTGCTTACCCAAATGGAATTCATAATTATAATCAAATGTATAAAAATATAGTTATCAATTGTACCTTTGTATGATTGGCTAGTACACTGTTGTGAAGTAACTCAATTCAATAAACATTATAAAGTTCTTCTGAATATTCCTTTTAGTCTTTATTTTATATATAGAACAAGACATTTAAAAAGAACTATAATATCTTAGTGAAAAATGACTACATGCCTCATTCATAGGTTAGCTATATTTTGAAGCCTCCTAATTCAATTCATTTGATTATTTGGCATCCAAACCATGGGTTAGGGCCAAAAACAGTAGTATTGTCACCATTCTATGTAGCAATTTCAATAGTTTTGTTTTCTTTTTTCTGTAATAAACAAACTTCTAACCTCAGGAACTACTTCAGAAAGTAATTATTTATAATGCATTTACATTAATATGAATTTTATGACTGAGAGTATATAGAAATGACTAGATAACAGAAGACGTTTCAAGATAATTCCTAGTTATATTTAACAATATGTGAAATGAGGGGCTTCTAACTTTGAAATGTGATAGTTTTCTAGTAAAATTTATTCTACTTCATTAAAATGTATTCAAATAAGATTCCCAAACCAAAATCAGTTCTGGCAGTCTATTTCTGTTATAACATTTACAATTTTCACTTACAAAATTAATTATCCAGGATTGTAGGCTGAAATTAGATATTATAATGTTTATGTTGACATTTTGGCCAGATCACTCACCTAAATAATTAATTTTGTTTTTATTTTATGAGTCCAAATAACATATTATAGATATTTTAAGAACACAGAAGAACTCCAGAAAGTGACTTCTAAAGGTTCTTTTCAAAAATTGTATATTTTCAGACTAGCTCATTGGTTTTGATCAATTAAAATCTCACTTTAGTATGTCAAAGTTATTTTAAAGTTTTTCACTGAATTATAACATAGGCACGAAAGAATATATAACCATAGGTGAACAGTTCATTCATTTGTCACAAAGTAAATTTACTGATGTAACAAACTTAGAAGTCAAAAAATAGAACATGGTGAGGAACAGTGTGAGCCTTTGTGTTCCCTCCCAGTGCAAATCAAAATTATCTTCTTACTTCCGACACCTTAGAATGGTTTTATACTTTTTAAACTTTATATAAGTGAAATTGTACAATAAATGTTCTTTTCTGTTAAGCATGTTTACTTTAACATTATGTTTGTGATTTACTCTATGTAGTTGCATGCAGCAGTTCATTTTCATTGGTATGTAATATGCCATTGTATAAGTATCTCTACTTTATCCATTTATGTAACTTATTCATCAACTTATTTAACTTTTGATAGATATTGGAGTTTTTATAAATAATGCTGCTGTTAGAATTTCACTTTGTGTTTTTTAGATCTGTGCACCAGCAAGCTGAATTGCTGAGTTAGCACAAATTTATTTAATTATACTAGATGCTACCAAACAGCTTCCCAAAAGAATTAAACATAGCTTCACTTCCAAAGCATCTAGGAATTTCTCCATTATACAATCTTCCCATTGCTCAGTATTAATGATACAGTTATATAGGATGTATGATAGCTCATTATGATTTTCATTAGCTTGCCTAATAAGTATGAAGCTGAGAAACTTGATGTTTCTATTCTCTTTTTGATGTGTTCACCTGTGAAGTGCCTGTTCAAGATTCTTGCCCTTTTTTCTATTGAAATGTGTCTTTTTTTTATTTTAAAGTCTTCTTAATATAATTCAGATAAATGTTCACTTTTAGGTTCTAGAGCTCTGTATGTCTTCTCTAACTCTGTGCCTTACCACTTTCTTGTGTCTATAGTGAAATAAAATTAGTTTTAATATAACTCAATGTGCCAGCATTTTTCATAAACTATAGTTATAGCTTTTTGTATTTAAGAAATATTTGTCTATCCTAAGAAAAGAAAGGCATTCTTTATGTTATTTTGAAGCTTCATTTTTATATTTAGATCTACAATGCATGGGAAATAACTGTTTTGAGGAAGGAGTCAGATTTATTTCAACATGTATATCCAATTTACCAGTCACAAGATATTAAAAGGAAGATCCTTTCTCAACTTCTCTTCAGTTACACTTTTTAAATAAACCAACTATCCATATTATTGTGGGTAAGTTCATGGACCCCATCCAATTTTTTACGTCTCTATTTTCATGAAAAGTATTTGCCTGTATTTCCTTTAGTAGTTTTCCTTAGGTTTTGGTATCAAGATTTCTATGGAGAGGGTGGAGCAAGATGACAAAATAGAAGCCTATACTATTCATACCTCCCTACAGGAACGTCAAATTTTAACAACTATCTGCACACAGAAAAACACCATCACAAGAACCCAAAATCAGGTGAACAAGTACAGTACGTGCTTTTTACCTCATATTATTGAAAGAGGTATTGAGGAGGGTTAGAGAGTCGTCTTGAATCTCCTATGCCACCACTCCTACATTATTCACTGGCAGTGTCCCTGCAGAGCAAAGAGTCTATGCATTTGGGGGAAAAAGAGCAAAGTGACTAGAGATATTACACTGAACTTAGGGTTGCCCTGTCATAGCAGAGAGGAAAGCCCCGCTGGGCTCAACCAGTACTCCTGCACAAAGGGAGCATTTGGACCTGACCTAGCCAGAGGGGAATTACCCTTCCCATCATGTAAAATTTAAGTTTCTTAGAAAGCCTCCCCACCATGGGGCAAAGCACTCTGGGGTTGGGATTCTATGTAAACTTGAAAGGCAGTTTAGGATACAAAGACTGCAATTCCTAAGCAATTCCTAGTGCTGGGCTGGACTGAGAGCCAAAGGGACTACGTTAGCATATGACCTAGGGAGACACTAGCTGGGCAGTTAAAGAAGTGCTTGAGCCATCTCTCCCACAATCCCAGGCAGTGCAGTTAGCAGCAATGAAAGTGTTTCCTTTCTTCTCTTAAGGAACTGAGAACAAAGAGTAAAGGGGACTTTATCTTGCATCTTGGATATCTGCTCAGCGACAGTAGGGTAGGGCACTGAGCAGAGTCATAAGGCTCCCATTCCAGGTCCCGGCTCCCAGATGACATTTCTAGACACACCTTGGGCCAAAAGGGAACTGCTGCCTTAAAGAAAAGACCCAGTCCTGGCAAGATTCATCACCTGTTGACTAAAGAGCCCTTGGGACCCTAATAACCAGCGGTGATGCCCATGTAGTATGTGATGGGCCTGGGGCTCTGAGACATGTTGACTGCAGGCATAACCCAGCACATTCAGGTTGTGGTGAAAGACTTATTTGAGAAAGCAGAGGGAAAAGTAAAGAGGACTTTGTCTTACACCTTAGGTACCAGCTCAGCTACAGTGGGGCAGAGCAAAAAGTAGGCTCTTGAGGTCACTAGGTTGAGGCCTAGGCTCTTGAACAACATTTCTGGGCCTCTCCTGGGCCACAGGGGAGCCCACTGCCCTGAAGAGGGAGCCCCGTGCCAGGCAGGATTCACCACAAGCTAACTGAAGAGCCCTTAGCTTTAAGTGAACATTGGCGATGGACAGGCAGAAACGCCCTGTGGGCTGGTGGTGGTAGAGAGGCCCCTCTGCCTATGGAAAAGGGAAGGAAGAAGAGGAAGGATTTATTTTTGTAGTTTGAGTGCCAGATTGGCTGCAGTAGAATAGAACATTAGGCAAATTTCTAAGGTTTTTGACTCTAAACCCTGGCTCCCAGATAGCATCTCTGGACTTACCCAAGGCCTGGGGGAGCTTGCTGCCCCAAAAGAAGGAGACAAACCTGGCTGGTTTTACCACCTGCTAATTGTAGAACCCTAGGGCCATGAGTAAACATAGGTGATGGGCAAGTAGCAGTTACAGCAGACTTTGAGCAAGACCCAGTGCTGTGCTGACTTCTAAAAAGACCCAGCACAGTCTTAGTGGTGGTGGTTGCAGGAGTGCCAGCATCACCACATCCCCAGTTCCAGGCAGCTTGACACACAGAGAGAGAGAGAGACTCCATTTGCTTGGGAGAAAGTAAGGGAAAAAAACAAAAGTCTCTGCTTGGTGATTCAGAGAATTCTTCCAACTCATATCTAAGACCACTAAGGCGGTATCACTAACACTTTGCAAAAAACCACAGTAATATTGAGCTTGGGACCCAAGTCCCTTTGAACAGACAGCCTTCTCAAGAAGGACAGGCACAAACAAGCCCAGATTATGAAAACTACAATAAACACATAACTCTTCAACGCCCAGACACTGACAAACATCTATAGATATCAAGATCATCCAGGAAAATATGACCTAACAAAGGAACTAAATAAGACACTGACCAGCCTGACCAACAGGGTGAAACCCTGTCTCTACCAAAAAAATACAAAAATTAGCCAGTCGTGGTGGCACGTGCCTGTAATCCCAGCTACTCAGGAGGCTGAGGAAGGAGAATCGCTTAAACCTGGGAGATGGAAGTTGCAGTGAGCCAAGATCGCACCATCGCACTCCAGCCTGGGCAACAGAGTGAGACTCCATCAGAAAAAAAAAAAAAAAATGGCACTACATAAGGCACCAGGGACCATCTTTGGGGAACAGAGAAAAGACAATTCAAAATAGCTGTTTTGAGGCAATTCAAAGAAATTCAAGGTAACACAGGGAAGAAATTCAGATTTCTACTAAACAAATTTAACAAAGACATTGAAATAATTAAAAAGAATCAGGCAGAAATTCTAGAGATGAATAATACAATTGACATACAGAAGAATGCATCAGTCAGTAGCAGAATTGATTGAGAAGAATAAAGAATTAGTGAGGTTGAAGACAGGCTATTTGAAAATATACAATAAGAGTAGACAAAAAGAAAAAAAGAATAAAAAAATGAAGTATTCCTACAAGATCTAGAAAAGAGATTCAAAAGGGCAAATCTAAGAGATACTGGAAGTCCTAGCAGGAACAATCAGACAAGAGAAAAAAATTAAGGACATTCACATCAGAAAGGAAGAATTCAAATTACCTTTTTGCAGATGATATGATCTTGTATTTGGAAAAACCTAGACTTCACCAAAAAAAGCTTAGAACTGATACACAAATTCAGTAAAGTTGTACGATATAAAATCAACACACAAAAATTAGTAGCATTTCTATATGCCAACAGTGAACAATCTGAAACAGAAATTTAAAAAGTAATTCCATTTATAAAAGTCATAAATAAAATTAAATACCTAGGAATTAACTTAACCAAAGAAATGATAACTCTCTATAATGAAAACTATAAAACACTGATGAAAGAAATTGGAAAGAACAAATGTTCATGGAGTGAAAGAATCAATGTTGTTAAAATGCCCATACTACCCAAAGAAATTCACAGATTCAATGCAATCCCTATCAAAATACTAACGACATTCTTCACAGAAATTTTTCTTAAAATCCTAAAATTTTTGTGGAACCATGAAAGACCCAGAATAGCCAAAGTCACCCTGAGCAAAAAGAATAAACTGAAGGAATCACATTACCTGGCTTTAAATTATGCTACAGAGCTATAGTCTGTACTATAGTCTGCAAATGAGCATGGTACTGGCATAAGAACAAATACAAAAACCAAGGAAAGAGGATATAGAATACAGAAACAAATCCATCAATCTACAGTGAACTCCTTTTTTATATAGGTGCCAATAACATGCATTGGAGAAAAGACAGTCTCCACAATAAATGGTGTTGGGAAAACTGAACATCCATATGCAGAAGAATGAAACTCAACTTCTGTCTCTCACCATATACAAAATTCAAATCAAAATGAATTAAAGAATTAAATCTAAGACATAAACTATAAAACTGCTACAAGGAAACGTTAGGGAAACTCTCTAGGCGATTGATCTGGGCAAAAATTTCTTGAGTATACCCCACAAACACAGGTAACGAGCAAAAACTGACGCACAGGATTACATCAAGTTAAAAACCTTCTGCACTGAAAAGAAAACAATCAACAAAATGAGGAGACAACCCATAGAATGGGAAAAAATATTTGCAAACTACCCATCTGACAAGAAATTAATAACCAGAATATGTAAGGATTTCAAATAACTATATAGGAAAAAAAATCTAATAATTATGGGACAAAAATTTGAATAAACATTTCTCAAAAGAAGACAAACAAATGGCAAGTGGGCATATGAAAAGGTGGTCAACACCATTGATCATTAGAACAATGAAAATCAAAACTATGGTTAAGATACCATTTCACCCCAGTGAAAATGGTTTATTCAAAAGATGGGCAATAATAATTGCTGGAGAGGATGTGGAGAAAAGCTTACCCTCAGCCTTTATTGGAGGGAATTTAAATTAGTACAACTACTATGAAGAATAGTTTGGAACTTCCCCCCAAAAATAAAAATAGAGCTACCATATGATCCACAATCCCACTTATTGGTATATACCCAAAAAAATGGAAATTCGTATACAGAAAAGATATACGTGCTTTCTTTTTTTTTTTTTTTTATTGTACTTTAAGTTTTAGGGTACATGTGCACAATGTGCAGGCTTGTTCCATATGTATCCATGTGCCATGTTGGTGTGCTGCTCCCATTAACTCGTCATTTAGCATTAGGTGTATCTCCTAATGCTATCCCTCCCGCCTCCCCCCACCCCGCAACTGTCCCCGGAGTGTGATGTTCCTTTTCCTGTGTCCATGTGTTCTCATTGTTCAATTCCCACCTATGAATGAGAACATGTGGTGTTTAGTTTTTTGTCCTTGCGATAGTTTACTGAGAATGATGATTTCCACTTTCATCCATGTCCCTACAAAGGACATGAACTCATCATTTTTTATGGCTGCATAGTATTCCACGGTGTATATGTGCCACATTTTCTTAATCCAGTCTATCATTGTTGGACATTTGGGTTGGTTCCAAGTCTTTGCTATTGTGAATAGTGCCGCAATAAACATACGTGTGCATGTGTCTTTATAGCAGCATGATTTATAGTACTTTGGGTGATATATGTGCTTTCATGTTTGTTACAGCACTGTTCACAGTAGCCAAGATTTGGAAGCAATCTAAGTGTTCATCAACAGATGACTGGAAAAAGAAAATGTGGTACTTATGCACAATGTAGTACTTATTCAGCATAAAAAAATGAGTTCCTGTTATTTGCAACAACATTGATGGAACTGGAGGTCATTCTGTTAAGTGAAACAGACGCTACACAGAAAGACAAACGTTACATGTTCTCACTTATTTGTGGCATGTACATATAAAAACAATCGAACACATGAAGATAGAGAATAGAGAAGGGTTACAGAGGTTGGTAAGGTTAGTTGGATGGGGGGGTGATGATTAATGGGTACAAATAATAGTTTGTGAGAATGAATAATACCTAGTATTTGACAGCACAACAGGGAAACTATAGTCAAAATAATTTAATTGTACATTTTGAAATAACTAAACGTATAATTGGATGATTTGTAACACAAAGGATAAATGCTTGAAGGAATAGATATTCCACTTTCTATAATGTGATTATTACACATTGTGTACCTGTATCAGAATAACTCATGTACCCTATAAATATATACACCTATTATGTACCTACAAAAATTAAAAACAAAAACATGTAAAATAAAGAAAAGAAAAAAGACTTCTGTGGGCTTATAAAATGAGCTGGGAAGTGTTCTCTCTTTTGCTAATATCAAGAAAAGTGTGTTGTGTGTGTGTGTGTGTGTTTATATACATATATAAATTTACCTGTGTGTGTCTACATGTATGTGTGTATGTATATATGTATATATATGTGTGTATATATGTATATATATATACACACACAAATAGCATACATACATATATATGTATAACATGCATATATATGTATGTTATTTTTTCCTAAATTTTTTGGAAGAATTAATCAGTACAGACAAATAGAACAAGAGTGTTCTCCATGAAAATGTGTTAAATTATACATTGTTTCTTTAATAAATGCAGACAATATTTAGATATCCCATTTTTTCTTAATAAATTGTATTTCTTACATAGTTTCATCCAAGACATTCTTATTTTATATTTTTGCCATAATATTGTTCACTGGTATTTAAAAGTTTGTCAAAACTTGTGAAAAATTAAACATCAGTATGTTTAGAATTAAAGTCATTTTCATTCTACATATTGATTAATTTTGCCCTTTCTCCTTTTTATCACAAAATTGATAAAGTTCTTGTCAATTTTGTTGTTTTTTATACATACTCAGATTGACTTATTTTGTTTGATTAATTTCATTAATTTTAGCTACTATTTTACCACATTCTTTCTATAATAGACCAAAATTGTGTACATTTATCATGAACAACATGATGTTTGAAAGATCTATACATTGTAGAATGGCTAAATTGAGATAATTAACATATGCAGTATGCCACAAACTTCATTTTTTATGGTGTGAATGTATAATCTACTCTCAGCAATTTTTAAAAACACAATTTAACTATAGTTAAATTACCTCCCACCAGGTCCCTCCCATGACATGTGGGGATTATGGGAACTACTGTTCAGGATGAGATTTGTGTGGGGACATAGCTAAACCATATCAGCCTGGCTTATTTCACTTAACATAATGTCCTCTAGGTTCATCCATGTTGTTGCAAATGACAGAATTTCCTTCCTTTTTGTGGCTGGATAGTATTCCATTGCTTGTATATATCACATCTTCTTTATCCTTTTATCCATTGATGGACACAGATTGGTTCCATATCTTGGCTATTGTGAATAATGCTGCAATGACCATGAGAATGTAGACATATCTCAGAATTACTGATTTCATATCTTTTGAATATATACCCAGTAGTAGGACTTCTGAATCATATGGCAGTTCTTAGTTTTTTGAGGAATCACCATACTGTTTTTCATAATGGCTGTACTAATTTACATTCCCGCCAATACTTTGCAAGTATTCTCTTTTCTCTAAATTATCTCTTGTACTTATCATTCATTCAGTTTATAGATTTTTCACCTCGTCGTCAAATGTATTCCTAGATATTTTCATTATTTTTGTAGCCATTGTAAATATGATTGTTTTCCTGATTATTTATTTTTCAGGTAGTTTCTTATTAGTGTATAAAAATTTCAGTGACTTCTGTATGTTGATTTCATACTTTGCAAGTTTACTGAAATTATTAGTTATAACAGCTTTTTTGGTAGAGTTGTTAGAATTTATATGCAAGATCATGTTATCTGGAAACAGGCAATTTAACTCATTTTTCTTTCTTCTTTTCTAATATTTGCTTTGAATGTAACTAATTTCCTTTAAATCCTGATTTAGTTTCAACCTACAAACTTTGATATCCTTGTTATTATGATGTTAAAATAGTTTTTATTTCTATCGTGATTACTTTTTGATGCATTGGATTTTGAGAAGCATATTGCTTAATTTCTATATTTATGAAGATTTTCTAGTTACAGTCCATCCTACTCATTTATGAATCTTATATTTGCAAATTTGCTTACTCACAAAAATTTATTTGTAGCCCCAAAATCAATACTCATGGCACTGCCACTGGCAGATGTGCAAAGAGTGGGGAAGAATTCGAGTCTACTTGATGATGCACATGTTCCCAGCTAAGGTAAAACAAGGCAACATCCTGAATTCCTGTTGCAGCTGTCATACAAATATGATGAGAGGATCGAGATGATGAGAACAGTGCAGTGTAGTGCCAGAAGTTCTGACTATGGGGTAGCTGGACAGCGTTTAAATCCCAATTCTGGCATCTATTAGGGAGTAGAGTAGCCTCGGACAAGTTGCTTAACACTTTGAGCCTTATTTTCTTTTTGTAAGAATAAAGAAAATAAAATCTTTGTAATTTAAGAGTACACTTTATGTGATATGTATTTATATGTACATATTTCCCCCAGAAGCAATAGTTAAATATTCATTAATTCAATATTCACGGAGACTTTTCAGAATGTAACTATTGCAAATATGGAGAATTCGCTGGGTTTTTTAAAAGAAACTTCTACTTAATTCACTCATGTTCCCAATTCTTTTAATTTTACAGAGGCCACTTTAATGGCCCAGTATATGTCTATCTTGGTAAACACTTCAAATGCAAACTTGTTGGGTCACTCATATGTTTCATAAGTTGAATTGTATCTCCAAAAGTTTCTATGTTGAAGTCCTAACCCTCAATACCTCAAAATGTGAGCTTATTTGGAAATAGGGTTATTGAAGACATAATTCGTTATATTAAGATTAGGTCATAGCAGAGTAGGATGGGCTCTTAATCCAAATGACTAGTATTGTTATAAAAAGAGTGCCACTCAAAGGAACATACTTTAAAATAGTAAGAGCTATCTATGATAAACCCACAGCCAACATCATACCGAATGAGCAAAAGCTGGAAGCAAGAAATAAAAGACATCCAAAGAGGAAGAGGAGAAGTCAAATTATCTCTTTGTTGGTGATATGATCTTATCTCTAGAAAACCCTATAGACTCCACCAAGAAGATCCTAGAACTGAAAAATGACTTCAATAAAGTATTAGAGTACAAAATCAATCTACAGAAATCATTAACATTTTTATACATGAATAGCATTCAAACTGGGAGCCGAATCAAGAACACAATCCAATTTACAATAGTCAGAGAAAAAAATACCCAGAAATACATCTAACCAAGGAGGTGAACGATTTCTACATTAAGACTTAGAAATCACTGTGGAAATAAATCATAGATGACAGAAACAAATGAAAAAACATTCCATGCTCATGTATTGGAAGAATCAACATCACTAAGACGACCATACTGCTTAAAGCAATCTACAGATTCAATGCTAGTTCTATGAAACTACCAACATTATTTTTCACAGAATGAGAAAAAAAAAACCATTCTAAAATTCACAAGGAACCAAAAAAGAGCCAGTTTAGCCAAAGCGATCCTAAGCAAAAAGAATGAAACCAGAGGCATCACATTACCCAACTTCAAACTATACTATAAGGCAGCAGTAAACATAACAGCATGGTACTGGTACAAAAATAGACAAATATGTAGCCACAAAAAGGAACGAGATGATGTCCTTTGCAGGGATATGGATAGAGTTGGAAGCCATTATCCTCAGGAAACTAACGCAGAAACAGAAGATCAAGCACTGGTCTCACTTATAGGTGGGAATTGAATGATGAGAACACATGGACACTTGGCGGGGAACAACACACACTGGAGCTTGTTAGAAGGGGAAGTGAGGGGAGAGAGAGCACCAGGAAGAATAGCTAACGGGTGCTGGTCTTAATACCTAAGTGATCAGAAGATCTGTGTAGCAAACCACTATGGCACACGTTTACCTATATAACAAACCTGCACATCCTGCACATGTACCCCTGGACTTAAAATAAAAGTTGAAGAAGAAAAAAGACAAATAGACCGATGAAACAGAATAGAGAACTCAGAAATAAAGTCACACATTTATGGCCATCTGATCTTCAACAAAGTCAACAAAAATAAGCAATAAGAAAAGGATTCTGTGTTCAATAAATAGTGCCGGGGTAGCTATTTAGTTATGCAGAAGAATGAAAGTGGACCCCTATCTTTCACCACCTACAAATTAGCTCAAGATGGATTAAAGATTTACACATAAGACCTAAAACTATAAGAATCTTAGAAAACAACCTAGGAAATACCATTCTCGAAATCAGCCCTGGGAAAGAATTTATGTCTTAGTTCTGAAAAGCAATGGGAAAAAAATAAAAATAAAAATAGACAAGTGAAACCTAAAAACCTAAAGAGTTTCAGCACAGCAAAGGAAACCATCAACGCAGTAAACAGCCTATGGAATGGGAGAAAATATTCATAAACTATGCGTCTGACAAAGATCTAATATCCAGAATCTATAAGAAACTTAAATAATTAAAAAAGCACAAGACAAACAACCCCATTAAAAAAAATGGGCAAATGGCTGGGCTCATGCCTGTAATCCCAGCACTTTGGGAGGCCGAAGCAGGTGGATCCCTTGTTGACTAGCCTGGGCAGCATGGCAAAGCCCCATCTCTACTGAAAATACAAAAATTAGCCAGGCATGGTGGTGGGTGCCTGAAATCCCAGTTACTTGGGAGGCTGAGGCAGAAGAATTGCTTGAACCTTGGAGGCAGAGGTTTCAGTGAGCCAAGGTCGCATCACTGCACTCTAATCTGGACAACACAGCAAGACTCCATCTCAAAAAAAAATGGGCAAAGAACATGAACAGACACATTTCAAAAGAAGACATACATGCAGCCAACGATCATATGAAAAAAATGTTCCACATCACTAATCATCAGAGAAATGAAAATCAAAACCACCATGAGATACCATCTCACACGAGTCAGAGTGGCTGTTACTGAAAAGTCAAAAAATATCAGATACTTGCGAGACTGCAGAGAAAAGGGAACACTTTATACACTGTTGGTAGGAATGTAAATTAGTTCAAACACTGTGGAAAGCCATTTAGAGATTTCTCACGTGACTCAAAACAGAACTATCATTGGATCTAGCAGTCTCATTACTGGATATATATCCAAAGGAAAATAAATTGTTCTACCATAAAGACACATGCACATGTATGTTCACTGCAGCACTATTCACAATAGCAAAGACATGGAATCAACCTAGATGCCCATCAATGGTGGGTTGAATAAAGAAAATATGGTACATATACACCGTTTACTATGCAGCCATAAAAATGAACAAAAGCATGTTTTTTGCAGCAACGTGGATGCAACTGAAGGGCATTATCCAAAGCAAATTAATGCAGGAACAGAAAACCAAATACCACGTGTTCTCATTTATAAGTGGGAGCTAAACACTGGGTACACATGGATATAAAAATGGAAACAGTACATAGCTGGGACTATCAAAGTGGGGAGAGAAGGAGTGAGGCAAGGGCTGAAAACATTGGGTACTATGTTTACTATCTGGGTGACGGGATTTTTTTATACTCCAAACCTCAGCATCACAATATGCCCAATAACGAACATATACATGTACCCCCTGAAACTAAAAGTTAAAATTATATAAAATTGTGAAAAATAAAATGAAATAAAATAGAAAAAAAATGCCACATGAAGTCACAAACACAGGGAGAATATCATATGAAGATTGAACTTATAATGCCACAAGCCAGGTAACTACCAGAAGGTAGAAGAGAGGCCTAGAACAGATATTTTCCTAGTGCCTTCTGAAGGAGTGTGGCTCTGGTAACAATTTGGTTTCAGACTACCAGTCTCGAGAACTGTTAGACAATAAATTTCTGTTTCAGCTACCCAGTTAGTTTGTGGTACTTTGTTACAACAGGCTAAGGAAGTCAATACAATGTGTTCGTAGCAATTAAAACAAATTTGTTACTTCTGATCAAATCTTCCATTCCCTTATATATTTTTAACCTGTTTATTCTATCAGTTTTTGATAGATGTGTTAAAATCTCTCACTATAATTGTGGATTTTCAGTCTCTTTTCAATGATATCCGTTTTTGTTTTATATATTAGGAGGCATACAGATTTAGATGCATATAAATTTATGTACTTATTTTTAATTTTTAGATGCTTACAGACTTTAAATTGTTATAGTTCTCTGGTGAATTGTCCCTCTTACGATAAAGAAATATTCCATATTTCCCTCTATTAGTCAGTCTAACAGTTATAAATTATTTTACTATTCTTTTAATGGCTGTCCTAGAGATTACAACATAAGCCACTGGTTATTAAAGTCTAATATGTATTTTTTATTTTTGCTATTGCTAGGATAGTACAAAGATTTTGCAACATTTTAACACTATGAATATCATGCCATTCTTTAAGCTATCGTTGTGTATTTTAATTTTGCACATATCTTATAATGAAAAATACATTATTATTGCTTTATATACTATAACAAAAATTGACATTTAATTCTAATAAGTAGTATATTTGCAAAATATAATTATGTAACATAACTTTCATAATTTATACATTATTTTTAAAATCCTTTAAAATTTATACTCGTATATTCTTTTTCTATCGCTTTTTCTTTATTTTTCTATTTTGAATTTAAATGTAAGTTATTTCTTTCCAGCTCAAGAGCCTTCTTTACTTTTTCTTTTTTTTTTTTTTTCTTTTGAGACAGTTTTGCTCTTGTTGCCCAGGCTAAAGTGCAATGACGCGATCTCAGCTCACTGCAATCTCTGCCTCCTGGGTTCACACGATTTTCCTGCCTCAGCCTCTGTAGTAGCTGGGATTACAGGCACCTGCCACTGCACCCAGCTAATTTTTTGTATTTTTAGTAGAGATGGGGTTTCACTATGTTGGCCAGGCTGGTCTCGAACTCCTGACCTCAGGCGATCCACCTGTCTCATACTATTTCTTTTAGTGCAGAACTGTTGTTGACAAATTCCTTGAAGTTTTTTGGTCTAAAGGTGTCTTTATTTTGTCTTCATTTAAAACAAATTCCTTTCAGTTCTTTGAAGATATCTGTCCATAGTTTTCTGGCTTCCACTGTCCCTATGGAAAAAAAATAGCTTTCAATCTTATCATTGTTCCTTTAGATATGATGTGTGTTTTTCCCTAGCTACAAGAATTTTCTGTATATATTTGGTTTTCTGCATTGTTACTAGAATCTACCAAGTGGATTTTCTTTGTTTATATCATTATAGTTATTCTTGATTCTATGAATTGATGTCTTCTCTCTTTAAATATTGCTCCTGCCTCATTCTTTCTGTTCTCATTTTGAAACTCCAGATGCATATCTCTGACCTTTTCATCCTGCCCCTTTGTGTCTATGCTGTCTTTATCTTTGATATAATTTATTTTTATTCTCTCAATGTTTCAAGCTTCATCCTATCTTACATTTTATGAATTCTCATTTTGGCTATGCACAATGTGAATTTAAATCCATGATTAAATTTTTTATTTTAGTTATTATAGTTTCCATTTCTAGAATTTTTTCACTTGATATTTTCCTAGCGTTGAACTATGACAAAATTCTGTATCTTCTTTTTGAGTTTCTTGAAATATTAATCATTTTACTTCATAGTTCATGATTGGTAAATTCAATATCTGGCTCTGCTATGAGTCTGTTTCTATTGTCTTCACTTTTTTTCCTTGAATTTTTTGGGTCAAGTCTTACCTTTCTATATGCATGGTTATTGTTGACTATATGTTGGAGACTGTACATGAAAAATAGTAATGGTCATTTGAAGTAATGAATGATAGTCCATTCTTCCTGAAAATACTCAATTTGTTCATGTCAGACAACTAGGCTAGGTCCAGGTCACCTAAATTCAATCAGAAATTGAGATTATTTGAAACTGGGCCTCAGGTATTTTAAGGACGTCGCTAGTGTCAGCTTTTGCATATTCTCACAACTAGAATTAAGGCACTTTCCAGGGCTCCATGCTAGGCAGACCCTGAACACTGGTTTTTATCACCAAGCCCCATAAGATGGAGGAAATCTTTCAACAGTCCCTAAGTTGCTGTGATGGTTTTGAGGGGAGAACAGAATCACTTGCCTTAGCTTTTTTCTTCTCCCGAATCTTAGCTCTATATCTTCTCTCCCTTGGTAGCTCCGTGACACCATCATACTGATTTTTTAATGCCCCATATTTCTATTTATCCTCAGTAGTAGAGTTTGTCTTAAACTAGTCCATTTACTGGAAGCACAACTTGTTTTTTTTGGGGGGGAGTTGATTTTCTTATAACTCTATCTAATTTGTCTGTACTGTTATGTTTATATATAATTTTGCAAAACAACAAAGGAATTACATTTTTCTCTGCTTATGAATATATCATTAAACTAACTGGACTTGTCTGTTATTCAGTCCAGAACACCAGGGGAACATTTTTTTTCCTTTTATTTTGGTCAGTATTTCAGTCAATATAAACTATATTAGTTACACTATGAAAATAAACTGACCTTAAACTTCATGACTTAGAGCAAAGTTTTTTAAATCGCTCATACTTCTTGTGCCTCAGGTTTGGGAGAGATTCTGCTTTTGCTTGATCTCATCAAAAATTCAGATAAATCTAGAACATTTCTAGTCATAGCAAAAGATTTAAAAAGTTATAGCAAATAAAGTTCTGATTCTGAAAGTGTTTCTCCTGGATATAACTCACATCTCTTCTGCTTACAATTCATTGGTCAAATCAAATCGCATGGCTAGGACTTCCTCAAGGAGTCAGAAACATTCAGTCTTACTCTGTGCCTACAAAGAGAAACAGAATATCTCTGAACAGCACCAACAGGTAACAGAAACAGTTTTTTTAAGTGGCCAACAAGCATTATAACCTAATAACTGCAAGACTGCAAAGTCCTCAATGGTGTATAATATGTTCTGTTCTTAATTGTGTGTATATATTCTAATATAATTGTGTTAGTTTCATATTGCTGACACAAATGATTACAAACCAATGGCATAAGTAAACACAAATTTGTTATCTTACAGTTCTGTAGGGAAGTCTGGTACAGGTTTCACTGAGCTAAAGTCAAGTGGTCAGTGTCCGTTTTCCATTCTGGAAGCTTTAGTGGAGAAATTAAATTTTTGCTTATTTGAGTTATTGGTAAAGTAAGTCTCATGTTTATAGGACTTAGTGAGGTCCCTGTTTTCTTGCTGACTATAGGTCCCTGTTTTCTTGCTGACCACTCCAAGCTTCTAGAGACTATCACATTACTTCATTCAATACCCCCTTCCTTCATCTTCAAAGCTGGCAATTGCAGGTTGAGACTATCTCACATCACATGTCTCTGACCTTTCTGGCTCTTCCTTTCCCCCTTTAAGAACTGTTGTGATTAGATTGTCTCACCCACAAAACCCAAGATAATCTCCCTACCTCAAGGTCCTTAATTCCTTTTGTAAAGCCTGTTTTGCCATTAAAGAAAAATATTCACAGGTTCCAGGCATTAGGGCATGAATATCTTTGCAAAATGATCATTTCACCTATCAAAATAGTTCATGTAATAAGCTACGTGCCCAGTAAAGTATAGTTAACAATATGATGAACAAAAGAAATGATGATAACTATGTAAGTATACATCACAACAACTGTTAAAAATTCCTTTCTTATGGAAGACAACATCGTTTTCTGATTACATTTCTATTATTATTATTATTATTATTATTATTATTATTATTATTTGAGACAGCATCTTTCTTTGTCATCCAGGCTGGAGTGCAATGGTGCAATCATGGCTCACTGCAGCCTCGACTTCCCAGGCTCAAGCAATTCTCCCACCTCAGTCTCTCAAGTAGCTTAGGCTACAGGCATGCACTGCAACACCTTGCTATTTTAAAAATTATTTTGTAAAGATGAGGTCTCACTATGTTGCCAAGGCTGGACTTGAACTCCTGGGTTCAAGCGATTCTCTTGTCTTGGTTACCCAAAGTGCCGGGATTACAAATATGAGCTACCGTACCTGGCCTACATTTCTATTATTAAAGGTAACTTTATGAGACATGCTTTTCCCATTCAGTAGACATACAATGAATAATTGTTGAGTGAATGAATGAACAAATGGGTAAATACATATTTTCTCACCAAACTGACATGCTTTTTATATCTTATGACATATAGTTATTTTAATTTTTGGTACTGACATTTTTGTGCATATTTTATTTTTCTGTTAGACTATAGCCTCTTGGAAATCAATGTCCAAATATGTTTTGTATGTAAATCTGCCACACAGGTTAGCTACTGCATGGATGATGCATTAATAAATATTTGCAAAGATATAGTTAAAGCATGACATTCTTATAATTCAAAATTACCTTGAAAATAAAAAGTCATATTTGAAATCAGGATATAGAATCAATACATACTTAATTGCAAGTGTGTTTGAGTTTTCAAAATGAGCTTAAATACATATAATGGATGGGACTAAAGTTCAAATATCTTGTTGAATTTAAAGGAAAATTGAAACCCAAAAAGTTTCATTTTTTGTAAAATTGCATATTTAATGCCCTTTCCTTCTCACTGGTTTGACTACATCTATTCCTATGAAAGGACACACTTAAAATATAATACACATATTTTTTTAAGAAAAAAAGCTTAATTAAATTTTGTTTTTAAAATGTAGACAAGTTATTTATGGCCAAACCTAGTTGTCCTTCATGTCCTGAAACCTTAAGTTAGAATGACTAGTTATATGCTTTTCTATCTGTGTGTGTGTGTGTATTAACATGTTTTACTCTCTGGTTAAAACAGGGAAAAGCCATTATGATTATGTGGTTTGTATATGACAATTTCTGTGCCTAGCTATGTAGTCAAATTTAAAAATTTTAGATCCATTTTATTATGTATTTAAACAATGGAAGAACTATGGTGTCTATAACTATAGACACTAATCATAAGTAATGCAATTAATAAAATAGCAGGAATTAATGGACAAGTCATTCTGTTGCATTATTTTGTCAATAAAACTTCAAATGATTAATGGATACAAGTTTGAAAGTGAGCCATGCTATAGTATTGATTGAAATCTTTAGATGGTCATAGATGACACAACTCTAGGAAAAGTCATATGGGGAGAGTGTGCATGAGAGAAAGATTTGTAGCACTAAAATAATCCAAGAAGGACTTTTCCCAGGGTTGTGTCGTATATGCACATATAAAGATTTCAATCAATACTATAGCATAGCTGGCTTTCATACTTGCATCTATTAATCATTCAAAGTATATTTAGTATGCATTTATATATTTAACTTAAGTATGTAAATATATATACTTAATTTTAAAAAATAATATCTGTACTTGATCAATCAGCTAGTGAAGTCCTTCTGGTCCTATATACGGAGAAATATAACCATAGACATGCATTTTATCTTTTTCTTTGTTATTGATTAGTCCTGATTCTTTCAAGGATAAATGAAATTAATATTTTATAAAGCATAAGATAAAATGATCTATGTTAGTAAATACCAAACAGTTTCAACAATCTGCTTTTTTTGTCACAATTCAGGGCATTTTGCTGAGTAATCAATTCAAATATTTAGGAATGAGTTCTATATATGGCGGAAAATGGTAGCATGTATTTCTAAGGCATATTGTAGTTTTCAAATAAATATTGCCCATGTTATTCCACTCTATTTTCACAATTTCTCTGTGATGTAGGCAAGGTAGGAATAACTAATCCAATTTTACCAATGAGAAAATTGAGATTGAAGAGTTATAAGTGATATATCCACAGTTTTAGAGCTAATTGTGGAAGCCAAGAAATCCCTTAATATAGATTTCTTTGTACCTTCTTATTTTTTCTTAGATCTTTTTTTAATAGACACCTTCCTAGACATTAAGCCTGACAAATTGCCCGATACTTCTGTAAAAGATTTTATGCAATGCTTAGGCCTTTGTTTCAGAGAATTGCCCAGCTATATGTCTAACCTTTCAGATACCAGGCAAGCAACCATCAAGCCACAGATTTTCCAGATATGGCTGTTAAACTTTTGCCATTTTGATTAGGCCTTAGAAACATTAATAATGTGATAATAGTACTCTAGTTCTTTCTGTCACATTCTCTTCTAGATTCTAAATCCTGGGCAGCATCCTAACAACAGTAAATAAAAAGGCAGAAATAATAGAAGTTGCTTATGCAGTTATTTTCCTCACCTCATATGAAGGAGTGGGGGCAAGATGATATGGTAGCTAATTGACATGTGGTCAATTATAATAAAGTAACAGATCTCCGAACCCACTCTGGGGAGATGGGTTCAGCATTGTTAATTATTGGCTGCACAATTATGAGCAAAAAGAGTCACTCTAAAAATACATGTATTGATAGCTTATCTGAATTACAATTTGATGACTGTCAAAACAGTCTATGTGAAAGTGAGTTTCTATAACCAGAAATAAGATCCAGCATGAAGCCCTTGAACATGCTGTTGCTCAAGATGTTCTTGCATTATTTTCCTATTAATACAATTATATCCTTGAGTTGAGGGAAAAGAATCACTTTATAGGCTATATGACAGCACCATGGTGGATAACTACCAGCATTCTATTAGTTATGGATATTTTATGTTTTACATGACTGACTATATTAAGGGATAGGAAAAAAACTTCCTTTGATTAGAGAGAACTCTTTGCATTGTGATGACATACTACATTAAGTGGCTTACTGAAACTCCTCAGCATCTTTGAAAGCCATGCCAGTAGTGGAAAAGGCTAAATTATATATGTATCAGGCTCTTTATACTTAGCTTAGGCTTTCAGCATACACTATCTTCCTTTTAATCTCACCATATGTTATGTGGGTCCTAAAACTTATTTCATATGTCATAGATCAGACACTTTGAAGTCATCATCATTCACACTGTGTCAGAACTCAAGGTACAAGCAACTATTTTCCTTATTTACTTTTCATTGTAATTCATCTCATTTTATTTCTTTTCAGAGTAACTGCAAAATTTTGAAGTCATTCTCATCAAGATCAAGCCATTTTTTAAAACAGTATTGTTAACATCAACTCTTCAAAAAAAATCATTCTTTTACTATGAAACCTTGTCTTGTCTCCCTGAATTTTACTACATTTCCAACCTCTGTGGTGTGTCCTTTTATGAGAATTCTATTGTTCAGCAGGGAATTTCAAGGATCAAATGGATAGTTTGAAGTACAATAAGAACTCATAAAATATTGCTGATAAACATTCCAGATGACACTGGATTGTCTAATTTAATAATTATTACGTTACATATTCAAATGCATATATATACTTGCTTGGTCTCCTATCAAGGAAGTCCTTGTTCATACAGAAAAAGAAACGTTTAAAATCAAATTTCAATATTGTATGATTCATATTAACAACAATAGGTAGAAAATACTCTCAGAAGTCAAAAGCATGTATAATTAATCAAAAATAATCAGTAAGAAATGATTTGTGGAGGAGGTGATATTTAGACTGGCTGTGAAAGGATTATTTTAGTAGAATATACAACTAAGTAGAAAGTAGGGGGAAAATATATTGCAGGAAAAGACAATATTATGGTTTATTAGTTATCTTTTGCTGAATAAAAAAGTACTACCAACTTAGTGGCTTATAACAACACGCATTAATTATCTCATAACTTCCATGTGTCTGGGTCTGGGCATGCCTAGCTGAGCCCTGTACTCAGTGTCTCACAAGCTGTATTCAAGGTGCTGTCTTTGTTACATTCTCACCTAGTAGCTCCAAGTAGGGAAGAATCAGCTTCCAAGCTCATTCAGGTTGTTGGCAGAATTAATTTCCATGTGGTTGTAGCGCTGGTGCCCTGGCTTGTTACTGGTTGTTGGCCTGGAGGCTGCACTCATGTCCTGGAAACCACCCACAGCTCCCGTCTACAAGGCTTTGCCCATGGACATTTGAAATGTGGATGTTTGCCTCTGCAAGGCCAGCAGGAGAAACTCTCAATGTTAAGGGCTGATTAGGTCATGCCTACCTGAGATAAACCCCCTTTTGTTAACTCAAAAATCAACTGATATAGGACTTTAATTACATGTGCAAAATCCCTTTATCTTCGCCATATAGCATAGCTTTATCATGGGAGTGACATCCCATCACCTTCGCCAAATTCTATTGGTTAGAACGTAACCACAGATACAACCACACTTCAAGGAAAGGGATTATGCAAAGGAGTGGTCAGTGAAGGCTGAGAATTATTGGGGATCACCCTAGCTCTATCATAATAAATAAAAAAAACAAGTATTCATTAAATACTGTATGAATTGCAAAACTGCAAGTACTATAATTTCATAGGGTAGAAAGAGAGACTATAAAACATGAGTTAAAGTAGATAAAGGTCAGAACCTATGAACTTTGGGTGTTTTTTTAAAGAGTTTAGATTTTGTGCTATGGGCAATGAGAAACCCACTGCAGGATATTCTCAGACTAGAGCCTGGCGAGAATCATCCTGGAAGCAGTGAGCAAGATGAAATGCAGCAGACTGGGTTTGAAAGTAGGGAAGCCAGTTAGAACACCTGCAATAATCCAGACACAAGAGGATGGGACCTTGGTGAGACCAATGAGATGGAATAAAAGAGAAATCAGATATAAAGAGATATTTAAGAAAAAGGATTACCATGAGCATTGAAGATTGGGAAGAGGGAGATGTGTTGAGTAAGCTGAGTCTAAACTGGGTTTAATCTCTACTTCAAGAGCTCCCTAGTCTTGTCTTGAATATAGGATTCATCACTGTATAAAAAATATTGATTGAGCATATATTTCACACAAAGCACTCCGTTATTTTGTGGAATTCAAATATTTTACAAACATATTATCCAATTCAAGTATATGGTACACATAATCTACATGACTAGATAGGTGAGACAGAGTGTAGCATGATATGTGATGTGATACAATGACATGATACCTAGAAAATTTCAGCTTGGCTGTAACTTGTAAGTTTTACACAGGATAGCAAATAAAGAAAAAGTTTAGAAATAGAGATTGAGACTAGGTACAGGAATCTTTGAGTGAGAATTAGAGGACTTGAGCTTTATTCTATAGGCAATAGAGAAGTCAATTAAGGCTTTTAAGTGTGAGACTGACTCCACCAAAACAGTGCTTTCTGAAAATTAATTTAAAAATTGATGAGCATAATAGATTTGATGAGTCTAGAGATGGAAGACTAAAGGAAATTTTTATACCAGGATTGAATGAATATAAGGTCTGGCTGGAGTTGGGCCAGTGAGATTGGCAAAACTGATGCAAGGCAGAAATGTTTGTTTTTCACTAGAAGTGTCCAAGGTTTGCAGTAGCAGAAAATTGCTAGGATGGGTTTTTATTTATTTGATATGTTTTCTTTCTCACCAGCATTTGAAGAGCTTCCCTGTCCTACATATCAAAGTCATCATTAGTGAACATTCAATTTTTCATGTGTCTTTGTCATTACCTCTAGTTATGGCTTAAAAATTAATTGTTGTTTAGTTAGAAATACATATCTCTTATCCACCCAAAGGCTAGAGATTTCTATTCTAACTGATAACAATTATTTTATTACTAATACTGCTGAAAATTGCTATAGAATGTGTTTTATATGCAGGTGCTATTCTGAACA
This sequence comes from Nomascus leucogenys, assembly GCF_006542625.1. Lineage (NCBI taxonomy): Eukaryota > Metazoa > Chordata > Mammalia > Primates > Hylobatidae > Nomascus > Nomascus leucogenys. The sequence goes on along the minus strand of NC_044383.1, from coordinate 66,979,143 downwards.
TTCAACAACAATTATCTTTTAGAATAAACAAAATGGTTGCTGTAAACCCAAATGGCAGGGTAAAGGAGCTGAGGTGAAATAATGTGCTTAGGTTCATATTTCTAGTTAGAGAATCGGGATTCTAATTTTCAGTATGGAGAGAATTTATTACAGAATTTATGCTCTTGACCATTATGTGATATGCCTAAATTAAATGCTATAAAATAAATCTTTAATATTTTGTAATACTTTAAGTTAGTTGTCTTTTTTTTTCTTGAATTTCTATCCCTTTATACTCTTTCTGTAGATCATTAATATGGCTTTTCCATCTTATGTTATTTCCCCTAAATGGGGAGAAAGTAAATGTTAATGGAGATAGTTTAATATTTGTTGCATAGTAAATTACAAAGGGGAAGAACAAATCTCTCACATGGAAAGAAATCTGTTGAAATATATATACTTATGTGTTCACAAGATTTGAAACAGGATAATAATCTAATTATAATTATTATAGTTGTCATGGGCAAAAAGAGCATACAGCCTATTTTGTTAAATGCTCCCCATCATGTAATTTAAAGTTGCTCTAAAGCCAAAAGACATATGAAAAAATGCTCATCATCACTGGCCATCACAGAAATGCAAATAAAAACCACAATGAGATAACATCTCACACCAGTTAGAATGGCGATCATTAAAAAGTCAGGAAACAACAGGTGCTGGAGAGAATGTAGAGAAACAGGAACACTTTTACACTGTTGGTGGGACTGTAAACTAGTTCAACCATTGTGGAAGTCAGTGTGGCGATTCCTCAGGGATCTAGAACTAGAAATATCATTTGACCCAGCCATCCCATTACTGGGTATATACCCAAAGGATTATAAGTCATGCTGCTATAAAGACACATACATACGTATGTTTATTGTGGCACTATTCACAATACCAAAGACTTGGAACCAACCCAAATGTCCAACAATGATAGACTGGATTAAGAAAATGTGGCACACATACACCATGGAATACTATGCAGCCATAAAAAATTATGAGTTCAAGTCCTTCGTAGGGACATGGATGAAGCTGGAAACCATCATTCTCAGCAAACTATCGCAAGGACTAAAAATCAAACACTGCATGTTCTCACTCATAGGTAGGAATTGAACAATGAGAACACATGGACACAGGAAGGGGAACATCACACACCGCGCCCTTTTGTGGGGTGAGGGGAGCGGGGAGGGATAGCATTAGGAGATATACCTAATGTTAAATGATGAGTTAATGGGTGCAGCACACCAACATGGCACATTGATACATATGTAACAAACCTGCACGTTGTGCACATGTACCCTAAAACTTAAAGTACAGTAAAAATAAAAAAATTTTTTAAAAAGTTGCTCTAAAGTCTTGTGTGCAAAAATCTTCTCCATTGTTTAGGAAGGTATGTTTAGAGTACAGCTTCCTCTAAACACATGTAAGTATAACATCAAAGCAAATAATATCATACGGAAAATAGGCAACGATAAGGCTACAAAATGGGCCATTTTTATTTATTCATTCAATCAGTCATTCATTTACACAGATTTATCGAGCACTAGACAGGATATTAGCATGCAGAGATGAAGACATGATTGTCAGTTTTTGTTCTGTTGGGGTCACACCTTGAATTACCTTTATGATTGTAAGAGGGGTACAAAGACAGCTGTGATTCCAATTTCTGGACAAGTTTCAAGTTTCATCACTTATTTGGTAGAGAATTATCAAAAAAGAAAGCTGATATTATGGACTGTAGCAGGAAGTAAGTTTCAGAGTGGGAACTCACCTAGTACAAAGACTCTTTATGGGATGTAGGGCAGACAATAAGAAGAAAGTGTGAAAGTTCTCCTAAAGGCAGGAGGATGTTGAATACATTGATAATTTTATTCACATGTTCCCATTTATTCAGTGAGGATTGTTCTCTTAATCCAGTTATCAAGTTGGAAATTGCTTAAAGCAATATGATACTTGTTCTAAAAACCAAAGTAAAAATGTCAAACAATAAGCAAATACAACAGAAGGGATGTATGTTGCCCACATTAACTGAATGCCCAAGCAAAATAGTGAATTTATGTAATTAACCTGGATATTTTGACAAGACTATGCCCAATGGACTTATTAAAATGAACTGTTTCATATTTTTATAATTTGCAAAATATTTTGTTTAGGCAGGTCAAGTTATACTACTCCTCTGTTGACTTTATAGATGAGGAGTGTGAATGCCTTGTTATACTTCTGTGACTGGGTAGTAATGCTTAACTTTCCAAACAGCAGCTTACACATCTAACTTCTTTCTTGTTTTAAGAAAAGTATAATTTTAACACTGACTCAAATAATAAACTTTCATTGTTTTATACTCATATTTAGTATACAAAAACTAGAGATACAAAAATACAGAAATCAGCACTTCAGCCAAAAGTATGAAGCAGAGCAATTTCTGACTACTAAAGAAGAGTTTGTTTTCTTGAAGAGGTGAAAGTGCCTTATACACCTTCTCTAAACTACCACTTGGCAATCTTTTTCTACTATCTTGGGAAAAACAAAACATTCTCATGATATGAAAAGCTTTAAAGGGCTTCTTAATCACCATTATCATTTTTTAGCATGAGCAATAATAAAAAGCCATTGAAGTTAATTCATTTATTAAAACATATCTTTGAACTGCCATTGGAACTAGATGTGTCTAGACGCAAGAAATACAGCAGTAAACACAATATTTTTTGAGGGAAAGCTGCAGACTATGAACATATAAACAAATACATGTGAATGTTTGAGAGAAGCTATGAGGTGATTAGTAGAATTTAAAACAAAATTTAGTCAAGTTAGGACGTGAATGGGGTTCTGTGTTATATTGGTGGTCAGGATAGTGAAGACAGACATGAAGTAACCATGCAGTAAGCCCCCTGGATGTCTGACAAAACAGTGTCTGAAGCGCCAGAAAAAAAAAAAAAAAAAAAAAAAAAAAAAAAAAAAAAAAAAAAAAAAAGCAGCATGGGCAGAGTGCTATTAAGACTTGGCAGCTTCAAGGAATTGTCAGGAGGCTAATCTCTCTGAAATGAGCCTGCAGCTGTAGGACTATAGTTTAAGATATTAAACACAAAATTAATTGGTTATGACGGGCCAAAGTCGATAAATAGAAATGATTACCTTATCTTCATTTTAAATTGTCATAGTCTTGAGCTTTGTGTAGGCTGCTTATTGTTCTAAGTGAGGTATCTGTAAATAGCCATTCTCTTACTCAAATTTTTGTTACTGTACTAACATCTGATATATTTTCCTACCATTCAGTGCATTCTGTCTTCTTTTGTTGATTCTGAAAGAGATACTGCAGGTTTCAAGAAACCTATAATGTATACGGCATGAATTATAATCTATATTTCAAAGGATTTTTGTAAGGAAAAATTGAAAAAATTACACCAAACTGAAAATGTAGGATAACGATAATCTATTGTCAGCAAACCAGCAATGGTGGTAAATCTGTAGATTTTAGTCACACAAATTTTAACACCTAAGATTATTTTAGTATTGAAAAGCTACATTGACATTTAATTTTATTTAATTTGTGTCCATAATTTTGCAGTAACAATGCCTGTATAAAATAAAATTTAGTATTAAATGGGCTCTCATCTACATTAAATTGTTTACTAAGGTAGTAACACTGTTGAATTTATTTATTTTTTTTGACACAGGGTCTCACTCTGTTGTCTAGGCTGGAGTGCAGTGATATAATCATGGATCACTGCAGCCCAGACCTCTAGGGCTCAGGTGATTCTCCCACCTCAGCCTCCTGGGTAGCTGGGATTACAAGTGCACATCACCACACCAGCTAATTTTTGTATGTTTTGTAGAGATGGCATTTTGCCATGTAGCCCAGACTGGTCTTAAACTCCTAGGCTCAAGTGATCCTCCCACCATGGCCTCCCAAAGTGCTGGGATTATAGGCTTCAACCACCATGTCTGGCCAAAATATTTTTTATGTTTAATTTTTGTGGGTACATAGTAGGTGTATACATTTATGAAGTACATATTTTGACACAGGAATATAATGCATAATAGTCACATCAGGGTAAATGGGGAATCCAGCCCATCAAACATTTACCCTTTGTGTTACAAACAATGCAATTACACTCTTTTAGTTATTTTAAAATGTATAATTAAAAATTTTTATTGACTATAATCAGCCTGTTGTGCTATCAAATATCAGATCTTATTTGTTCTACTTTTGTTACCCATTAGCCATGCCCATTTCTTCCCAATACCCCACTACCCTACCAAGTCTCTGATAAACACTCATTCTACTCTCTACCTCCATGAGTTCAATGGTTTTAATAAGAATGTGTGAAGTGTGTCTTTCTGTGCCTGCCTTATTTCACTCAACATAGTTACCGTTCCATTCATCTTGCTGCAAATGACAGGATTTCATTATTTTTTATGGCTGAATAGTACTCCCTTCTGTATTGTACCACATTTTGTTTAATCATTCATCTGTTGATGGGCACTAGGGTTGCTTCCAGATCCACCCAACAGTGTACACAAGTATATGTATCTTTTTTCTCCCCATCTTTGTCAGCATTCCTGATTGTCCTCCTTTTTGGATATAAGCAATCTTCAGTGAGGTGAGATGATATCTCATTATGGTTTTGACTGGCATTTTTCTGATGATGAACTGTGTTGAGCATCTTTTCACATGTGTGTTTGTCATTTGCATCTCTTCATTTAAGAACTATTAAGATTTTTAGCCCATTTTTAATTGGATTCTTCGATTTTTTCCTACAGAGTTGTTTGAGCTCCTTGTATATTCTGGTTATTAATTCCTTGTCATATGGATAGTTTACAGGTATTTTCTACCATTCTGTGGGTTGTCACTTCACTTTGTTGACTGTCTCCTTCGCTGTGCATAAATTTTAAACTTGATGTGATCTCTTTTGTCTACTTTTGCTTTGGTTCCCTGTGCTTGTGTGTTATTATTACTCAATAAATCTTTTCCCAATGTCTTGGTAAGTTTCCCCAATGTTTTCTTGTAGCAGTTTCATAGCTTAAGGTCTTAGACTTAATTTTTTAATTCATTTTGGCTTGGTTTTTGTATTTGGTTTTGTATATCTCATTCTTCTGCATATAGATGTCCAGTTTTCCCACCACCATTTACTGAACAAATGGTCTTTTTCCCCAGTGTATGTTCTTGACAACTTTGTTGAAAATGAGTTTGCTGTAGGTGTATGGATTTTTTTTCTGGGTTCTCCATTGTGTTTCACTGGTCTATGTGTCTGTTTTTATGCCAGTGCCATGCTGTTTTGGTTACTATAGCTATGTAGTATAATTTGAAATCAAGTAATGTGTTCCTCCAGTTTTGTTCACTTTGCTTAGGTGGCTTTGGCTATTTGGGGTCTTTTGTGGTTCAATATAAATTTTAGGATTTTAAAAAATTTATGTGAAGAATATCATTGGTATTTTGAAGAAGATTGCATTGAATCTTTAGACTACTTTGGGTTGTATGGATAATTTGACAATATTGATTCTTGCAACCCATGAACACAAAATGTATTTCCAATTTTCTGTGTCTTCTTTAATTTCTTTCATTAATGTTTTATTTCTTCACTGTAGAGATATTTCACTTCTTGGGTTAATTCCTAAGTATTTAATTTTATTTGTTTTTATCATAAATGAGATTATTTTATTGATGGCTTTGTTAGATTGTTTGTTGTTGGTATGTAGAAATGTTACTGATGTTTGTATGCTGATTTTGTATCCTGAAACTTTACTGAATTTGTTTATCAGTTCTAATAACATTTTGGTCTAGTCTTTAGGTTTTTTTTCAAATATAAGATTCTATCATCTGCAAAAAAGGATAATTTGAGTTCTTCCTTTACAATTAGGATGGCTTTTATTTCTTTCTCTTTTCCAATTGCTCTAGCTAAGACTTACAATAGTATGTTGAATAACAGTGTTGAAAGTAAGCATCCTTGCCATATTCCTGATCTTGGAGGAAAGACTTTCCATTTTTCCCCATTCAGTATATTAGCTATGGGTTTGCCATGTATAGATTTTATTATGTTGAGGTATGTCGCTTCTACATCCAGTTTTTGAGGGTTTTTATCATGAAAGGATGTTGAATTTTATCAAATGGTTTTTTTAAGCGTCAGTTGAAATGCTCATATGGTTTGTCTTTCATTCTGTTGATAGGACGTATCACATTGATTGATTAACATGTGTTGAACCCTCTTTGCATCTCTGGGATAAATTTCACTTGGTCACAGTGAATGATCTTTTAAACGTATTGTTGAATTTGGTTTGCTAGTATTTTGTTGAGGATTTCTGCATCAATATTCACCAGTGATATTGGCCTGTAGTTTTCTTTCATTTTTATTATTATTTTTATTTTTTGGACAGTCTTTTTCTGTTGCCAAGGCTGGAATGAATCTTGGCTTGCTGCAACCTCTGTCTCCTGGACTCAAACAATCCTCCTGCCTTAACCTTTCAAGTAGCTGGGACTACAGGCATATGCCACCATACCTGCCTAATATTTTTGTATTTTTTGTAGTGATGGTGTGTTTCTCCATATTGCTCAGCTTGATCTCCAGCTTTTGAGCTCAATCACACCTCCCACCTCAGCTTTCCAAAGTGCTTGGATTACAGGTGTGAGCCTCTGTGCCTGGCCAGTTTGTGTCTGTGTGTGTGTGTGTATGTGTGTGTCTTTGGCTTTTGGTATCAGAGTAATATTGGCCTCATAGAATGAATTTGGAAGTATTTCCTTCTCCTCCATTTTTTGGACTAGTTTAAGTAAGAATGGTATTTTTTTAATGGTAAAATTCAGCAGTGAAGCCATCAGATCCCAGGTTTTCTTTTCTGGGAGACATGTTATTATGGCTTGGATATGATTACTTGTTATTGGTCTGTTCAGGTTTTTGATTACTTCATGGTTCATTCTTGGTAGGTTTTATGTGTCCAAGAATGTATCCATTTCTCCTAGGTTTTCCAATATTTTGGCATATGTTTGCTTACAGTAGCTTCTAATGATCCAGTGAATTTTTGCAGTATCAGTAGTAATGTCTACTTTTTATCTCTGAGTTTATTTGTTTGGGTGTTCTATTTTTCTTAGTTTCATTGAAGGTTTGTCAATTTTGCTTGACTTCAAAAAACCAACTTTTTGTTTTGTTCATCCTTTGTATTATTTTCTTTATTAAAATATAATATTTTCATTCTAATTTTTATTATTTTTTTTCTTCTACCAATTTTGGGTTTACTTTGCTCTTGTGTTTCTAGTTTTTTTAAGATGTGTCATTAGTTTGTTTATTTGAAGTTTTTCTACTTTTTTGACATAGGTGCTTCTAGCTATAAACTTCCCTCTTAGTTCTGTTTTTGTTGTATCTGATAGGTTTTGGTATATTGTGTTTCCATTATCGTTTGTTTCAAGAAATTTTCCAATTTCCTTCTTAATGTCTTTATTGGCCCAGTAGTCATTCAGGTGCATATTGTTTAATTTCCATGTGTTTGTATAATTCCCAAATTTTCTCTTGTTATTAATTTCTAGTTTTATTCCATTTGGTCAGGGAAGATACTTGACATCATTTCAATTTTTTGAATATTTTCAGACTTGTTTCGTGACCTAAAATGTGGTCTTTGAGAATGATCTATGTGCTGAGGAGAAGAACATGTATTCTGCAGCTGTTGGATGAAATGTTCTGTAAATATCTATTATGTCAATTTGGTCATTAAGTCCAATGTTTACTTGTTAATTTTCTGTCCTGAGGACTGTTCCATGCTGAAAGTAAAGTGTTAAGTCTCCATCTATTATTGTATTGAGGCACATCTCTTTCTTTAGCTCTAATAATATTTGCTTCATGTATCTTTGTGTGCCAGTAAGTATTTGCAATTGTGATATCCTCTCACTGATTTGACCTCCTATTTTATCATCATATAATGACCTTTACTGTCTCTTTTGATAGTCTTTGTCTTGAAATTTATTTGTCTTATGTAAATATAACTACTCCTGCTCTTTTCTGATTTCCATTTGCGTGGAATAGTGTTTCCCATTTCTTTGCTTTCAGTCCATATGTTTCTGTATGGTGAAGTCTGTTTCTTGTAGGCAACAGATTGTTAGGTCTTGTTTGTTTTTCATCCATTCAGCTACCCTATGTCCTGTAATTTGTAAAATTAAAAGAGAGAGTTTAGTGCATTACATTCATTATTATTATTGATAAGTAAAGGCTTACTCTTGCCAGTTTGTTATTTGTTTTCTGATCTTCTCTACCATTTTTCTTTCCTGTCTTCTGTTTTGTGAGGATGATTTTCTCTGGAGGTATGTCTTAATTTCTTACTTTTTATTTTTTGTGCATCTGTTGTATGTTTTTTTTTTTTATTTTAGATTACCACTAGGCTTGCAAATGCTATCTTATTACTCAGTATTTTAAGCTGATGACAACTTAACACTGACTGCAAAACCTAACTGACAGACGAGCAAACAGAAAACTAATAAAAACTCTGCACTTTAATATTGTATCCCTGCTTTTTAACATTTTGTGGTTTCTATTTATATTTTATTGTACTGTCCATGTCTTGAAAAGTTGTTGTAGGATTTTTTTATTATTCTTAGTTCATCATTTAGTCTTTCTTCCTAGGTTAAAAGTAGTTTACACACCACAGTTTAAATGATATAATATTCTGTGGTTTTCCATGTAGTTACTATTACCAGTGAGTTTTGTACATTCAGGTGATTATTCATTCTCATTAACATCCTTTTATTTCTTATTGAAGTACTCCCTTTAGCATCTCTTGTAGGACAGGTCTGGTGTTGATGAAACCCCTCAGCTTTTGTTTGCCTGGGAAAATCTTTATTTCTCCTTAATCTTGAAGGATAATTTTGCTGGATATATTATTCTAGGGTAAATTTTTTTTTCTTTCAGCACTTTAAATATATCATGCCACTCTCTCCTGGCCTATAAGGTTTCTACCAAAAATCTGCCAGCAATGTATTAGCTCTCCATTGTATGTTGTTTTTTTTCCTCTTGCCAGTTTTTGGATACTTTCTTTATCTTTGATCTTTGGGAGTATGATTATTAAATCCCTTGAGGTAGTCTTCTTAGGGTTAAATCTGCTTGGTGTTCTATATAACCTTCTTATACTTGAATATTGATATATTTCTTTAAGTTTGGAAACTTCTCTGTTATTAGCCCTTTGAATAAACTTTCTATCTCTATTTCTCTACCTTCTCTTTAAGGCCAATAACTCTTAGATTTGCCCTAGGCATGCTGCATTTCTTTTTGTTCTTTTTTTCTTTATCTCCTGTGACTATATTTTCAAATAGCCTATCTTCAAGCTCACTAATTATTTCTTCTGTTTGATCAATTCTGCTATTAAAGACTCTGATGCATTCTTCAGTATGTCAATTGATTTTTTTCAACTCTAGAAATTCTGCTTGCTTCTTTTTTATTTCAATCTCTTCATTAAGCTCACCTGGTAGGATTTTGAGTTTCTTTTCTGTGTTATCTTGAATTTAATTGGGCTTTCTCAAAACAGCTATTTTGAATCCTCCCTCTGAAGTCACATATATTGTCTCTCTGGAATTGGTCCTTGATTTCTTATTTAATTCATTTGGTGAGGTCATGTTTCCCTGGATAGTCGTGATGCTTGCAGATATTTGTCAGTGTCTGAACATTGAAGAGTTAAATATTTATTGTAGTCTCCTCAGTCTGAGCTTGTTTGTACCCCTCCTTCTTGGGAAAGTTTTCCAAGAATTCAAAGGAACTTGAGTGTTGTGATCTGTTTGGTCACTGAAGGCTCACCTGCATTTGGGGGAACCCCAAGCCCAGTAACACCATAGCTCTTGCAGACTAGTAGGGGTACTGCCTTGGTGGTATTGGATAGAATCCAGAAGAATTCTCTAGATCACCAGGCAGAGATCCTTGTTCACTTATGTTACTTTCTCCCAAATAAATGTAGTTTCTCTCTGTGTCGGTCTGCCTGGAGCTGGGGAAGAGGTGACAGTAGCACCCCTGTGGCCACCACCACTGTGACTGTGCTTGATCAGGCTTGAAGCCAGCACAGCACTGGGTCTCACCCAAGGCCTGATGTAACCATTACCTGACTACCACCTCTGTTTACTCAAGGACCTATAACTCTACAATCAGCAGGTGGTGAAGCCAGCCTAACTTCTGTCTTTCCCTTCAGGATGGTGAGTTACCCCTTGCTCCAGTCAGGCCCAAAATGCCGTCTGGGAGCTAGTCCATAGAGTTGGAAACCTTAAGTTTCTACCTGGTGCTCTAGTCCTTAGCAGCTGAGCTGGCTCACGAGCTATAGGACAAAGTCCTTTCCACTCTTCTCTCCTTTTTCCACAAGCAGGGGAGTCTCCTCATGGCCGCAACCACCACCACAGGCCCATGGGGAGTACTTCCAGGAGACTGCCGATGTTCACTCAAGGCCCAAGGTTTCTTCGGCCAGCTTGTGGTGCACACTGCCAGTCCTGGGACTCACGCTTCAGGACAATGGGCTTCCCTCTGACCCAGGGCTGATCCAGAAATGCTGTTCAAGAGCCAAGGTTTGGAATTGCCCACTTGGTGCTCTACTCCTCTCTGGCCAAGCTGACACCTATGGTGCAAGATAAAGCACCATACTCTTCCCTCTGCTTTTCTCAAACAGAAGGAGTCTCTTCCCATAACTACCACAGCTGGGAATATGCTATGTTACATCTGAAGCCAGCATGTCTCCGTCTCATCGCAGGCCCATGGTGTGTACTACCTGGATACTGCTGCTGCTTATTCAGGGCCTAAGGGCCCTTTAGTCAGCAGGTGATAAATACTTCAGGACTGGGTCCTTCCCTTCAAAGCAGCTGGTTCCCTTCTGTCTCAGGGTATGTCTAGAAATACCATCTGTGAGCTAGGGCCTCAAACGGGTGCCTCAGGACTCTGTTCGGTGCCATATCTTACTGTGGCCAAGCTGGTATCCAAGCTGCAAGACAAAGTCCTCTTTATCCTTCCCTCTCCTCTCCTCAAGTGGAAGGAAAGTATTTCTTTTGAAGCTGCAAGCTGTGCTACCTGGGGCGGGAGGAGGAGTAGTGCAAGCACTATCTTGGCTGTTCTGTCTGGTGTCTCACTAAGTCATGTGCCACCCAAGTCCACTGGCTCTAAGCCCAATCCATAACTAGAATTTGCCTAGGAGTTGAAGTCCTTGTGGCCTAAACTGCCTGTCAAGTTTATTTAGAACCCCAGATCGTTTTAACCTGTAGTGGCAAAGCTTGACAGAACTCAAGTTTCAGTTGCTGGGATGGACAATTCACCTCTGGCTGGGGCTGGTCTAAATGCTTTCTCCATGGGCATTGGCTGAGTTTCACTGGGTGTTGCTTTTCACTGTGACAGGCAGCATTGAGTTCTAATGCTAAGTCCCACCATCACTGTGCTCTCCTTCCCCTAGGTGTACAGATTCTCTTTCTGTGTCATGCAGTTACTGCCAGGAAATGGGAGAAGGGCAGATTGGTGTTCCTTCAGGGAGGATAATTGGTGGAAACTTCTGTATGGCCATCTTGCTCTGCCTCCACTGGATAAAACTTTATAGATGGAGAACAATCAGTTCCTCATTGGTAAACCACATCTCAATACAAAAACTCTTTAGTAGTCCTGGATGTACACTCTACCTAAAAACATTAAGATTTACCATCCTGTATTCTTATATTATTGGAAGAGTCATCATAATACACTGTAAACAAGTGAATGGTAATCTACTGGTTTTGTGAAAAAAACATATTAATAAAAGTGATAAACATAAAAACAATGAAGCAGTCACCTTTCTTCTTTTCTCTCCAATCTATTATCAGGAGCATTAATGTTACAAATTTGACCTCTAAAGGTATATAGTACACTTACTTAAAATCTAAATAAACATCAGTTTTAATCCCACTGATATTTAAAGCTATGTGAGTGTTTTATTTTTCCATCTTGAGAAATTAGTAAGTCAGTTTCATGAAACCAACCCAAAATCAGCACAATGTGTGCTAAGCAACTAAGAATTTCACTGTGTTAGTGGCTCCGGGTCTGAGGAAGGATTGTGACTTTATACTATTTCAGGCCATTTTTGCTAATACTAAGTTTATTTTCATTAGTCTATGTAGCCAACTCAGCACTGGAGCTTGACTTTGGGGTAAAGGGCACTCTGTGTTTGAAACTTTATTTTTATCATCTCCAGTTTTTAGGACATTTCTGTTTGGTAGCATTTCATATGTGTGCACTAAGCAGTTTTCTTTTTTTTTTTCTTGCATGTAATGCTAACATGAAGATGGTTCAAACTTTTATTCAGACCTCATAGTTGCCTTGACAATATGGCTCTGAATTTTAGAGAGATGCTTTAAAAATAAAGCACTGTAATTATTAAAGATCCACGGATAATTACTTATCTTCCATAGATGTGCTATAATGCTTCAAGAAATGGAAAATTTCTTAATGAGTATAAGCATTTCTTTTTAGGTATTCAGAATATCTATCATTTTTGAAAGAAACTTATTTTCTAAGAGTCTGTGTATAGATTCTGGATATTATTTTCCAAAGTGGGGTATTATGTCCCATTTGTTTGTTTCTACTCTTACAACAATAATTTACTCTGTGATGTATGTTATCTGTCTGTGGACACACACACAATAGAAGATGATGATAATGGAAGGCATTTAGGAAGCTTATCCTTACAGCATTACATATTACTCTGGGTATCCTAAACTGTAAGAATACAAGACCTTTTCTCTCCAGCCTTTGTAATTTTCACATATTCTTTTCTTCAATAAATGCTTCATTAGCTTTATCCTAAGTGGGCTTTATTTACCTGAAAATTTGTGTTCATTGTTAAGACTATTTTTCAAAGTGACAAAAACACTGTATTGCCATTGTGCTACTTTGCAATCTATTGCTAAAAGTGTTCTATTTAAAAATCAAAACACAAACTATGCTTACTTGTAAATACTCTTGAATTAAAATCTTCCTAAAGTACCTCTCCATGTGCCATCTTCTTAGTTCACTCAGGTTTGGATTAAATTCAGATTCATGTCCATAATACAATGATTGATTCTCTGCTCTCTGGTGCACAACATGTTCTCATGACTCTAGTAGCAAACGTTTATTCGACCTTATGTGTCTTTTCTGTGACAGTCCTCACTTTGGGAGTGCCTGGGATCTAATTTGTATGCTAGGTGTTAACCAGTTGTGCAATTATAGGAGAGAGGATGGCTCAAATTTCACCTAGAGTTTGTATGCCTGTGGTGACCATTTTTCTAAACCAAAAATTGAGACAAATTGGTTGACAAGTATGAATAAACTTGTGGGCACAAAGGGAGATATTAAGTTTAGACACATACACACAAGTGACCCCTCCGAAACACAGACATACCCTTCCATAAAAGCATAGCCACTCTATCCCTCCACAAACAAAACTGCCACTGTCTATTGGTAATTTCCCAAGTTTATTCAATATAGAGATGCCTATACATTGTATGCATCTTCCATTTCATCCATATTAATTTACAGTTTATTTAGTCATCTCAAGAATGCAGTTAAATATTAGGTACAGTTTCTAATAATCCAGTTAGTCCAGATATCTTAATTTAATGTTTCCATATAGCAGATTACTAATTTTATAATAAATAAAAAATTGGAGGCCACTCAACACTGGGATTTTATTTTATTTTTAAATTTCTAAACACTCAAATTATGTGTATAGTCTCTAGTATTATATTTTGTTAAGCAGGAGAGTAGAAAAAAATATTGTTTAGAAAATGTAAGTCATATAAAATGGATCATATATTAAATAGATATTTAAGATATGTTAAATATAAAATTAATTACCATAATATATAAAATATAAAAATAATTTTTCTCTGGCATAATTGTAATACTATATTTTATTTAAATACTATACACCTAAATATGCATTTTTGTATTTATAGATCTTTAAAATTATAGATCTGTTTTTGAGGGTTTTAATATTGCTTTTAAAGAAATATTTCAAAGCAGTCTAGAAAGCAATTGTTATAATAAAGGCAAGGATTTTATATATAATTGCCAACAAAATATTTCAAATGATTCATATTCAGTTGTACAGAGGTTTTAAGGTCCATGTGGACACCTGCAAGTTGTCTTAGAGAATCTATAATGAAGTAACTCTTATGAGACTTATTTGCTTCCATATGGAACAAAATAATACAGCCTTGACATTGATGTATGTAACGTATTTTTAAGATGACATTTACACAATACTGCTCTTGCCAGTTAAAAAATAACAATCCATTTTCTCTTGCCAAGGAAGGAACTTTGTCTGTAGTATATAATAATATGGCTGAAAAGGCCTAATGCTCTAACTTCTCCATTTTGCTTTGCTAAGCATTCGTAATGATAACAACTGAATATGATTCTAATAAAAATATTTTTTTAAGTCTCAATATATCTAGCATGAAAATATTTATTTTTCCAAGGAAATTTAATATATAGATGATCAAATGTGATTTTAAAAAGAGGATACAAACAAATGGAAGAACATTCCATGCTCATGGGTTGGAAGAATCAATATCGTGAAAATGGCCATACTGCCCAAGGTAATTTATAGATTCAATGCCATCCCCATCAAGCTACTAATGACTTTCTTCACAGAATTGGAAAAAACTACTTTAAAGTTCATATGGAACCAAAAAAGAGCCCACATCGCCAAGTCAATCCTAAGCCAAAAGAACAAAGCTGGAGGCATCACGCTGCCTGACTTCAAACTATACTACAAGGCTACAGTAACCAAAACAGCATGGTACTGGTACCAAAACAGAGATATAGTTCAATGGAACAGAACAGAGCCTTCAGATACAATGCCACATATCTACAACTATCTGATCTTTGACAAACCTGACAAAAACAAGCAATGCGGAAAGGATTCCCTATTTAATAAATGGTGCTGGGAAAACTGGCTAGCCATATGTAGAAAGCTGAAACTGGATCCCTTCCTTACACCTTATAAAAAAATTAATTCAAGATGGATTAAAGACTTAAATGTTAGACCTAAAACAATAAAAATCCTAGAAGAAAACTTAGGCAATACCATTCAGGACATAGGCATGAGCAAGGACTTCATGTCTAAAACATCAAAAGCAATGGCAACAAAAGCCAAAATCGACAAATGGGATCTAATTAAACTACCTGTTTAAACTGTTTTGCACAGCAAAAGAAACTACCATCAGAGTCAACAGGCAACCTACAAAATGGGAGAAAATTTTCACAACCTACTCATCTGACAAAGGGCTAATATCCAGAATCTACAATGAACTCAAACAAATTTACAAGAAAAAAACAAACAACCCCATCAACAAGTGGGCAAAGGATATGAAGAGGCACTTCTCAAAAGAAGACATTTATGCAGCCAAAAAACACATGAAAAAATGCTCATCATCACTGGCCCTCACAGAAATGCAAATCAAAAGCACAATGAGATACCATCTCACACCAGTTAGAATGGTGATCATTAAAAAGTCAGGAAACAACAGGTGTTGGAGAGGATGTGGAGAAATAGGAACACCTTTACACTGTTGGTGGGATGGTAAACTAGTTCAACCATTGTGGAAATCAGTGTGGTGATTCCTCAGGGATCTAGAACTAGAAATGCCATTTGACCCAGCCATCCCATTACTGGGTGTATACCCAAAGGACTATAAATCATGCTGCTATAAAGACACATGCATACATATGTTTATTGCAGCACTATTCACAATAGCAAAGACTTGGAACCAACCCAAATGTCCAACAACGATAGACTGGATTAAGAAAATGTGGCACATATACACCATGGAATACTATGCAGCCATAAAAAATGATGAGTTCATGTCCTTTGTAGGGACATGGATGAAACTGGAAATCATCATTCTCAGTAAACTATCGCAAGGACAAAAAAGCAAACACCACATGTTCTCACTCATAGGCGGGAATTGAGCAATGAGAACACATGGACACAGGAAGGGGAACATCACACTCCGGGGACTGTTGTGGGGTGGGGGGAGGTGGGAGGGATAGCATTAGGAGATATACCTAATGCTAAATGACGAGTTAATGGGTGCAGCACACCAACATGGCACATGTATACATATGTAACAAACCTGTATGTTGTGCACACGTACCCTAAAACTTAAAGTATAATAATAACAAAATAAAATAAAATAAAATAAAATAAAATAAAAACTTTGAGATAGCTACATGTTTACTTTCAGAATAATTTAAATTGATAGAGTACAGGTTGGGAAACAAACACTTTAAGTGAATATTTAAGTCATGTAAAATACATATTTTTAAAAGCCAAATTAAACATATTACCAAAAAAAAAAAATGAAAGAGGAAGGGGAAGAAAGGATGACAGGGAAAAGAAGAAAGACATACTTTTAATAAGACCTAGTAATTATGTTTTCTCTCCCTGTAATCGTCAAATAAATTATATACATGTATTGAAAAAAAGAAACAAAAACATAAGGTTTATAAAATATGTTGTTTTGTTCATTGTGGGAAATGAGCAGTCATGCTCATTATCACCATGTGTCTGAGCGATAGAATAGAAGCTATAATTAACCTATGCCTTAGTTAGCTCAGGCTGCTATAAAAAATTACCATAGGCTCAGTGGCTACTATGCAGCCATAAAAAATGATGAGTTCGTGTCCTTTGTAGGGACATGGATGAAACTGGAAAACATCATTCTCAGTAAACTATCGCAAGGACAAAAAACCAAACACCGCATGTTCTCACTCATAGGTGGGAATTGAACAATGAGAACTCATGGACACAGGAAGGGGAACATCACATTCCAGGGACTGTTGTGGGGTGGGGGGAGGGGGGAGGGACAGCATTAGGAGATATACCTAATGCTAAATGACGAGTTAATGGGTGCAGGAAATCAACATGGCACATGGATACATATGTAACAAACCTGCACATTGTGCACATGTACCCTAAAACCTAAAGTATAATTAAAAAAAGAAAAGAAAAGAACAAGAACAAGAAAAAAAAAAAAAGACTAGGATAGAAAGCAGGCAGAAAAACATAAAGAGAATAGACTGGCTCAGCCTCGCAACCTACATCTTTCTCCCATGCTGGATGCTTCCTGCCATCAAACATCGGACTCCAAGAGCTTAAGCTTTGGGACTTGGACTGGCTTCCTTGCTCCTCAGCTTGCAGATGGCCTATTGCGGGACCTTGTGATTGTGTGAGTTAATACTACTTAATAAACTCATATATATATAAAAAAAATTACCATAGGCTCAGTGGCTTAAACAACAAATTATTTCTCACAGTTCTTGAGGCTGAAAGTCCAAGATTGGAGTGCCAGCATGATCAGGTTCTGGTGAGGGGTCTCTTTCAGGTTGCACACAGCTGACTTGTAATCTCATATAGTGGAAAGAGAACTAGCTAGTTCTATGGCCTCATATAAGGGCACTCATCTCATTCATGAGGACTCTTCCCTCATGACCTAATTACCTTCCAAAGCCCCCACCTTTGAAGGTGGGGGATACCATCACATGGGAGATTAGATTTCAACATATGAATATGGAGAGACACAAACATTCAGTTTATAACAACATAGTTATCAACAACACATAGGGTATGGCAGCATGAATTTTGGATAATAAGATCAAATAAAAGTATCTTAAAAAGTCAATGAGAAGAAAAATAAAGAGAATTAAGTTCAAGGGCAGGTGGAGTCTCAGGACCTATTAACCTACTAATAGTTAATACCTATTAACTTCACAAATATAATGCAAAAATAATTAATGGCTATAAGACAAATGAAACTCAGTTCACAAATTCAGGTGTTACAGAAGTATAATTATTTTCTGTGAATTAATTTTGGATCTTAAGTCTCTATTTTTTTTTTGTAAGATTAAAAAAAATTAACATCTGTCCTTCTTCAGCATACCTTCTACCTCTGCCTAGACTGACTCTCTCTCTCTCGCTCTTGCTCTCTCTCTCTCTCTCTGGGGTTTGTGTGTGATCTGTGTGATTTCTTTCCCTTCATTG
This sequence comes from Nomascus leucogenys, assembly GCF_006542625.1. Taxonomy (NCBI): domain Eukaryota; kingdom Metazoa; phylum Chordata; class Mammalia; order Primates; family Hylobatidae; genus Nomascus; species Nomascus leucogenys. Next base: position 66,961,131 of record NC_044383.1, on the reverse strand, counting down.
GGAAAAATATCATTTTAGTTTTTTATGATAGGCCATGGTTAGGCTTTCCAAATAAAAATTTTGAGTAGATCTGATGATGTAGTAAAAAGAACTTAAAAGTACAGTACCTAACTCTGGCCAAGGAAGAATTCCCTTAAGTCATATCCTCATAATCTTGTGTGGAGACTGGAATACCACTATGCCCTCCTATGACCCCATAGTCTAGAATAGAATTGAGGGAAGGAGTCCATAATTCTGAGTTCCTCTAATCTGGTATATTCTCAAATCATGCAGCTACTAAGACTAGGTATATCTACTCAGTTATTCCTAATGCTGTGTTTGTCCTTTGCATTAAATATTTGTCCTGGTTTGGTAGTAAACCAAACTGAAAGCAGTCTTAGATATGACTGAGTCATAATTCTCCCCAGATTTAGAATTTATACCAAGTTTTGTAGTTTAACCTAGTTCACTTTATTGCTCTTGTCTATCCTATCTTCACTCTGAAACTAAGGGTTTTAGAAACAAAAGACAGAAAATATGCTGCCTTAAGCAGAAAGGAAAATGAGATGAGTGAAAATAAGAAAAAAAGTAATATCTTAAACAATTACTCAGCCAGTCCAAATATAAGTGTAATAAAAAACACCTTTATGTCACATAACATGAGAATAAATAAGCGAAATATTTTACTTTTTAAATTTGATATTTTCAAGGAATAGAAGCATACTGTAGAGAATTATGAAGGATTTCACATTGCATTTAGCAAGAAAAAGGATGCAAAAATTCATTTTTTAAAACCTCAATTCCCCAGTGAATCTGTCTTGTTTCTAATTGATTCTATCTCATGACTCAATTGCTACTAAAGATTCGGGACATCTCTAGGGCTGGCCCTGGGAGGAACTGTAAAACAGGTGTGTCAACTTTATTACCCCATTCCTCTCCTATTAACAATAATATGCCTGATTTCTTTGTGTTCTCTTCCCCTCTCTCTTCCCAAAACTTACTCTGGAAAAGAGGTAACACAATATTCATAGCATATTTGGAATACAACTTGAGAACTAGGGAAATTCTGTTTGGAGGTGAACAATTATTGCTGGGGTCTCAAGCCCTGAGAATCAATATGCCCTGGAAATCAATATGTGTTTGTATTCCTCAAAATAATCTCTCTGAAAAATTTATTTTCTAATTTGGCACCCACTCAACTTCACTTTTTCCATAGTACTGACCTCTCTCTTCGGAGGAATACAAACATATTTCTAATTTCAAACCAGCAATTTGGATTTTTCTTCCTTCACAAATTAAACATTTAAAAGTCTTAATTCAGCCCCTGGCATATATATTTTACTTAACACTAAGCGGAATTTTCCAAGATTAATTTAGTGCTTTGCTTTGAGAGAAAATTTTTAGAGTAGAAGAGACAGAAACTCACAGAAGGGACAGGTTCTTGCAGTTGGCAACATGCGCTACTCTGTGGAAAGCAGTGCGTAATTAGATTCTCTTCTCTCTTACTCCCCACTTTTCCTTGACTACAAGTTCATCTCCTTGCCATGCCTACAATGATACAGAAAAATATGTTTGAGTTAAATTCTTAGTTTTGAATAACTTAACACAAATCCATTTTAATTCAGGGATTAGAGATATTTTATTCCTAAAATATTAGATTTATGGTGAGAGTAGTTTTTAATTTAAAGATTTTTTAAATGTTTTACTTCATTAAATGAAAGTAACATCAGATCTGGATAGGAATATAGTATTGTAAAAAAATAGTTAACTACATATGATCCTCTCAGTGTTCTTGGGTGGTTACTCTTTATTTGTCCAACTAAAACTCAGAGTAATTATACAAAATTACATACAAATTAAGTCACAGATATGTTAGACATAGATATTCAGTTATAAGAATAAGTTTCAATAGTTGAGTTATATAGCCCAATGGGATAATCATTGCTTTAAAAATGTATTTTCTCATTAAGCTTTCATAAAATATTTGCAACTAATGTGCATTATAACTAAAATTCAGAAGCAATAGGTTCCTAAGAGGTTCCATTCAAGGTGAGGAGGATAGTCCACATTTACTTGAAATGGAAAGGGAATTTTATTAGGTTTACCGTAATTGGCATATTTTTATAGATTTATTTTCTAATTTGGCACCCACTCAACTTCACTGCTCATGCTATAGTAGTGGCCTGATGGATGACCGTGGGTTCTTTTCACTATTATTAAATTTAATTATTTCTTGCTCATGTACCCAGATGTGAACAGCATCAGGCTTCTAATCTAATAATACAGACTATTTGGAAAATGTGTGCTGTCAATTAGAGACATTTATAATAGAAGCAATAAAAAGAATCATTAATGAAAAGTAGTTTGCCTCTCACTGTACTTGGCTCTAATTAATCAAAAGTACTTTGAAATTGAAGTCATTAATAAACTTTTCTTTTACAACAATGAAGTGGCTTGAGATTTCTTTGTAAAATTAGAAATATCTTACAAAATGAATGGATGAATGGCTACTGCTTTTTAAAATGTGGCTTTCTTCAACCCCAACAAATGGTTTAAAGAATACAAAAAAGAAAATAATGCTTTGAATTTTCAGCCAAAAGATAAATAAAACTTACATAAATTTGATTAGTATGTTACAGAGATGGATGTGACGAACCTCATTACTTATCCTGCTTGTTATTTTTCATTTACCTCTAAATATTTTTTTCTGCCCTCTCAGTGCTCTGGGGGATATCACCTGAAGCCCTTGCTCTCTGGATTTGAGTAATTTTGGCCAACAGGAAATGACAAGGGTCATCGAAGGGTAGAAAGAGGGAAGTTAGAATATGTCCTTCTGCTTCTCTCCCTGTATCAGTGCTTCTACTCTGGCAGCAATGACACCTCTCCTTTCATATATCTTTCTGGGGACTCCAGGAAATATTCAGTCCTTCCCAGGGGTGGAAATGGTTTCCTGGTGTTTCTAGTCCCTTGGTGTTACAATGTCATTTAGTTGTTCTTGTCCTCTTATATGTACATATACCATAATAAATGCTTTTCATTGAAACCAATTCAATACATTCTGTTTTCTCAGAGACACTGACTTATATGTAGTTAATAAATAATTAGTCCATTTCTGAAATCATGAACCACAAGTTTCTGTGTTAACATTAAAGTGTTAATTAAAGGCAAACCCTAGGGAGAAGAAAACTCCTGGGCATGCACATTAAGAGACAAAAATGGTGAAGCATGATCTTCTGGGTATGCTCTACCAGAAAAAGGAAGAAAGCCTCAAATGGATATGCACATAACTCCCTAAACACATTGCACATGCTCAATTCTGAAAGGTAAGGAGGACACTTTGCATGCTGGAAGCCCACCCTAAGGGAAGAATCATGAGAAAGAGGTGAGCCTATAAAGTCCCAGAATCAAGGTTAAAGGCACTTGGTTTTTTCTCTCTTTGACCTTCAAGCTCCCAGTTGAATTTCTTCCAAGGGTTCTTTCCTTTCTTTCCTATTGTAAAGCCTTTTTAAATATACTTCACTCCTGCTTTGAAAATTGCCTTAGTCTCTTTTTCTGCTTTATGCCCCTGAGTCAAATTCTTTTCTTCTGAGGAGGCAAGGATTGAAGTTGCTATGGACCTCTATGGATAAGCCACCAGTAACTCAGGGTAACTCAGATCTCTTCCACCACTAACACAGCGAGCGGTGATCATATGACTGCACTCAGCCTGGGCAAAATGTTTTGAGACCCTTTCTCAAAAAAATAAATAGATAAAATAAAGTTTGAAAATCAACATAATTATAAAATATCTTTATCCTATTCCTTTGGGGTGTACTCTTGTTATTAAAGAAATTCCTCTTGGTAACATTTATTATAAAATAAGTGAGTCCGTTAATATGCCATTGAGTAGAGTAATATTTTGTTTAATAGACTGATGGTCAACTATCAGGACATCCCTTCCAATATTAACATTTAGAAAATGTAAGTAATGTGTGAATATGTTCTAACATGCTGTAATGTTGTCATATATCAGTTTCCAGTGAAGGTTTCTGGCTCATAACTCCCATAGCTCTTGTTAGTCTGTTGTTATTATGTTGGGTGTGTTACTTCTCAAGGGCAGGCCTCTGACCTTCTTATGCCCTTATTTTACCTGCCCCAGGGCAGGACTCTAAGGTTCCCCATCTTTAAGATTGTGGATCTTGAGACCCTCCCATGAAAGAGTCTCATCCTATACCCTGGGGGAAGAAATGCCAATGTCATGAAGCCTCCATAAAAACCCAAGAGGACAGGGTTCATTGAGCTTCCAGATAGGTAAACATGTGGAGATTCCTGGAGAGTGGTGCACCCAGGGAAGGCATGGAGGCTCCATATCCCTTTCCCCATACATCCCACCTTTTCACATGTATTCTTTGCAATATCCTTTGTAATAAACCAATAAACGTAACTGTTTCCCTGAGTTCTTGGAGCTGCTACAGCAAATTAATTGAACCCAAACAGGGAGTCATGGAAATACCAACTTAAGGCTGGTTGGTTAGAAGTTTTACAGGCCCAGACTTACCACTAGTGTGGGGTGGGGTACAGTCTTGGGGACTGATTCCTCAACTTGTGGGATCTGACATATCTACTTGGGGATAGTTGTCTCTAACTGAACACTATCTAGTTCAGTCAGATAGCTCTCTAACTGAGTGAGAGAACACCTAGCTGGTGTCTGCCTCTTGGTGTGTAGGGGGAAAATACCCACACATATGGTCACAGGAGCTTTCTGCATTGATGATTACTGTGGTACTAGAGTAGGAGAAAAACATGGATAGAGAGAATATTTTCTACACACCTATAAAATATAAGAAATTATTTCAGATATCTAGTATCTTTTATAAAGAGTGAAAACCAAAAAAAAAAAAAAACACACAGTGTTCATTTCTGACTGATATGTAATCCCTGGAACATAGTAGTTGCTAATCAAATGGTTAAAAAAATGAATAAGCTTATGGATCAAAGTATCTTGAAAGCATTGGTTAATCTAGAAATGATTAAAAGCTATAATTTGTTAAGAAAAAGCCTCAAATCTTATTAAGAAGACCATCAAGGCTAGGAAGAAAATGCATCAACTAATGAGCAAAATAACCAGCTAACATCATAACTAAAGGATCAAATTCACATGTAACAATATTAACCTTAAACGTAAATGGGCTAAATGCTCCAATTAAAAGACACAGACTGGCAAATTGGATAAAGAGTCAAGACCCATCGGTGTGCTGTATTCAGGAAACCCATCTCACATGCAGAGACATACATAGGCTCAAAATGGAGGGATGGAGGAAGATCTACCAAGCAAATGGAAAACAAAAATAAAGGCAGGGGTTGCAATCCTAGTCTCTGATAAAACAGACTTTAAACCAACAACAGCAAAAGAGACAAAGAAGGCCATTACATAATGGTAAAGGGATCAATTCAACAAGAAGAGCTAACTATCCTAAATATATATGCACCCAATACAGGAGCACCCTGATTCATAAAGCAAGTCCTTAGAGACCTACAACGAGATTTAGATTCCCACACAATAATAATGGGAGACTTTAACACCCCACTGTCAACACTAGACAGATATATGAGACAGAAAGTTAACAGGATATCCAGGAATTGAACTCAGCTCTGCACCAAGTGGACCTAATAGACATCTACAGAACTCTCCACCCCAAAGCAACAGAATATACATTCATTTCAGACCACACCACACCTATTCCAAAATTGAGCACATAGTTGGAAGTAAAGCACTCCTCAGCAAATGTAAAAGAACAGAAATTATAACAAACTGTCTCTCAGAACACAGTGCAATCAAACTAGAGCTCAGGATTAAGAAACTCACTCAAAACCACTCAACTACATGGAAACTGAACAATCTGCTCCTGAATGACTACTGGGTACATAACAAAATGAAGGCAGAAATAAAGATGTTCTTTGAAACCAATGAGAAGACACAACATAACAGAATCTATGGGACACATTCAAAGCAGTGTGTAGAGGGAAATTTATAGCACTAAATGCCCACAAGAGAAGCAGGAAAGATCTAAAATTGACACCCTGACATCACAATTAGAAGTAGAGAAGCAAGAACAAACACATTCAAAAGCTAGCAGAAGGCAAGAAATAACTAAGATCAGAGCAGAACTGAAGGAGATAGAGACACAAAAAATCCTTCAAAAAAATCAATGAATCCAGAAGCTGCTTTTTTGAAAAGATCAACAAAATTGATAGACCCCTAGCAAGACTAATAAAGAAGAAAATAGAGAATAATCAAATAGACTCAATAAAAAATGATAAAGGGGATATCACCACCGATCCCACAGAAATACAAACTACCATCAGAAAATACTATAAACAACTCTATGCAAATGAACTAGAAAATCTAGAAGAAATGCATAAATTCCTCGACACATACACCCTCCCAAGACTAAACCAGGAAGAAGTTGAATCTCTGAATAGACCAATAACAGGGTCTGAAATTGAGGCAATAATTAACAGCTTACCAACCAAAAAGAGTCCAGGACCAGGTGGATTCACAGCTGAATTCTACCAGAGGTACAAGGAGGAGCTGATACCATTCCTTCTGAAACTATTCCAATCAATAGAAAAAGAGGGAATCCTCCCTAAATCATTTTATGAGGCCAGCATCATCCTGATACCAAAGCCTGGCAGGGACACAACAAAAAAAAGAGAATTTTAGACCAATATCCCTGATGAACATCGATGCAAATATCCTCAATAAAATACTGGCAAACCAAATCCAGCAGCACATCAAAAAGCTTATCCAGCATGATCAAGTGGGCTTCATCCCTGGGATGCAAGGCTGGTTCAACATACACAAATCAATAAACATAATCCAGCATATAAACAGAACCAAAGACAAAAACCACATGATTATCACAATAGATGCAGAAAAGGCCTTGGACAAAATTCAACAACCCTTCATGCTAAAAACTCTCAATAAATTAGGTATTGATGGGACATATCTCAAAATAATAAGAGCTATCTATGACAAACCCACAGCCAATATCATACTGAATGGGCAAAAACTGGAAGCATTCCCTTTGAAAACTGGCACAAGACAGGGATGCCCTCTCTCACCACTCCTATTCAACATAGTGTTGGAAGTTCTGGCCAGGGCAATCAGGCAGGAGAAGGAAATAAAGGGTATTCAATTAGGAAAAGAGGAAGTCAAATTGTCCCTGTTTGCAGATAACATGATTATATATCTAGAAAACCCCATTGTCTCAGCCCAAAATCTCCTTAAGCTGATAGGCAACTTCAGCAAAGTCTCACAATACAAAATCAATGTGTAAAAATCACAAGCATTCTTATACACCAATAACAGACAAACACAGAGCCAAATCATGAGTGAACTCCCATTCACAATTGCTTCAAAGAGAATAAAATACCTAGGAATCCAGCTTACAAGGGATGAAAGACCTCTTCAAGGAGAATTAGAAACCACTGCTCAATGAAATAAAAGAGGATACAAACAAATGGAAGAACATTCCATGCTCATGGGTAGGAAGAATCAATATCATGAAAATGGCCATACTCTCCAAGGTAATTTATAGATTCAATGCCATCCCCATCAAGCTACCAATGACTTTCTTCACAGAATTGGAAAAAACTACTTTAAAGTTCATATGGAACCAAAACAGAGCCCGCATTGGCAAGTCAATACTAAGCCAAAAGAACAAAGCTGGAGGCATCACTCTACCTGACTTCAAACTATACTACAAGGCTACAGTAACCAAAACAGCATGGTACTGGTACCAAAAAAGAGATATAGACCAACGGAACAGAACAGAGCCCTCAGAAATAATGCCGCATATCTACAACTATCTGATCTTTGACAAACCTGACAAAAACAAGAAATAGGGAAAGGATTCCCTATTTAATAAATGGTGCTGGGAAAACTGGCTAGCCATATGTAGAAAGCTGAAACTGGATCCCTTCCTTACACCTCATACAAAAATTAATTCAAGATGGATTAAAGACTGAAATGTTAGAACTAAAACCACAAAAACCCTAGAAGAAAACCTAGGCAATATCATTCAGGACATAGACATGGGCAAGGACTTCATGTCTAAAACATCAAAAACAATGGCAACAAAAGTCAAAATTAACAAATGGGATCTAATTAAACTAAAGAGCTTCTGCACAGCAAAAGAAACTACCATCAGAGTGAACAGGCAACCTACAGAATGGGAGAAAATTTTTGCAATCTACTCATCTGACAAAGGGCTAATATCCTGAATCAACAATCAACTCAAACAAATTTACAAGAAAAAAACAAACAACCCCATAAAAAACTGGGTGAAGCATATGAACAGACACTTCTCAAAAGAAGACATTTATGCAGCCAAAACACACATGAAAAAATGCTCATCATCACTGCCTATCAGAGAAATGCAAATCAAAACCACAATGAGATATCATCTCACACCAGTTAGAATGGTGATCATTAAAAAGTCAGGAAACAACAGGTGCTGGAGAGGATGTGGAGAAATAGGAACACCTTTACACTGTTGGTGGGACTGTAAACTAGTTCAACCATTGTGGAAGTCAGTGTGGTGATTCCTCAGGGATCTAGAACTAGAATTACCATTTGACCCAGCCATCCCATTACTGGGTATATACCCAAAGGATTATAAATCATGCTGCTATAAGGACACATGCACATGTATGTTTATTGTGGCACTATTCACAATAGCAAAGACTTGGAACCAACCCAAATGTCCAACAATGATAGACTGGATTAAGAAAATGTGGTACATATACACCATGGAATACTATGCAGCCATAAAAAATGATGAGTTCATGTCCTTCATAGGGACATGGATGAAGCTGGAAACCATTCTCAGCAAACTATTGCAAAGACAGAAAACCAAACACCGCATGTTCTCACTCATAGGTGGGAATTGAAAAATGAGAACACATGGACACAGGAAGGGGAACATCACACTCTGTGGACTGTTGTGGGGTGGGGGGAGGGGGAAGGGATAGCATTACGAGATATACCAACATGGCACATGTATACATATGTAACAAACCTGCACGTTGTGCACATGTACCCTAAAACTTAAAGCATAATAAAAAAATAAAGAAAGAAAGAAAATAAAATATTTTAAAAAGGAAAAAAATAATGTATTACTGAAAATGATTCAATTTTCATTTAATGTATTCTGTTCATTGCTTTAGCATCCATTTACTGTCCCCAAACCTCAACTTACATGATGAGTGGTTGCATTACTAGGGTTTATTTACACGATTTTTAATATGGTTATGAAAAATACACTTTGACTTCAGGCTTTTATAATGTGTTTTTTCTGAAATAGTTTTCATTGTGTGATAGATTTATTTATCCACTTTAAACGTTATGACTTACATAATCATCGGAATAACCTGGAAACCATGTAGCACCAGTCAAAAATACCAGGCAATATTTGTAACTTCATGTTTTATTTCACTTTTGTCTATTTAGTTATTAAGAGTATGTGCTTAATATTGTGCCTTTGCCCCTGCAAATGTAGTAATTGCCGTTCTCCATTCTGCTTGGTCTCCCAGAAGACTAAATTTGATGAACTGAATTTCCCATATTCCTTTGCCATCGGTCTTCGGGGTTGTATTTGGACAATGAGAGATAAAAGGCGGAGCTCTGAAGGCAAAAGGAAAATGAGGGAGGACGCTTAATTCCCTCAGCTCACTGCCTGCTGGGCCGTATACCTTTATAGGACGCCTCATCTTCTGTTGGGCATCTCTCCCCTAGAACCAGAGCCCCAGCTCTACTTCTCTCCAATTCTAACAACTGCTCTATTCTTTTCTCAGGTCTAGAAATGGAAGCAGCTCCCTGTAGTTGCTAAGCTCTGGAATATAATACCATCCCTTCTCTGTGCCCTATATCCTGTCTACCACTTTATAAATAGCACTTTTGTGAAACTCACTTTAACTCATTTAAATGTGTTTTTTCCCCTCCTGCCAGGACTCTGACTGATGCATGGCATTTTATTAAACAGCTTATATTTTTAAGTTTTTCACTTCTTCCAGATGATTTACTTGGAAATGCTATTTATTTACTCTCTCATCTAACATAATGTATTCCCACTGACATTGATTTGTTAATTGAAAAATATATGGTTGGCATGGAGAACTTAACATAACCAAACATCGTAATTCAATAAACCTTTTTGTCACATTTCTATGTAGGCATAGAGAGAAACATTTTAAATAATTCAAAAAATCTGTGTCATTATCTTAAACTACAAATATTTTTATATAGAGAGACAAGATGATAACCTACTACTTCCACAGTTAAATTAATTTGCATATGTATGGAAAATGACATGAATAACTCTGATATTCCACAGAATAAAATCCATTAACATTTATAAAGGTAATCATTAATCATGTTTCTCATACTATGATCCATTTTAAACTTCATTTTTTACACTTTGACAATTATTAAAATGCCATGTTGACTTGGATTATGTCAGTATATCATACCACCAACCCAGCTGATTTTGATAAGTCAAAGCTAAAAGACAGAGTGAAACAGACATTATCTTTTACAAATGACCCCTTTAAGATTTATTATTTTTAATAGTATTTACTACATATAAGCAATTATTTATATATTACTACATTATATCAAGAAGTACATTTGAAAATATTTTACCACCATATTTATTATTAACTGATTTCAACAAATGTTTTGGGGCATATGTTTTCCTACCTGCTGATGCGAGGTGTTATTAATACAATGAATGTGTATTAGTCTGTTGCTGCTAATATATGCTAATATCATGCTGCTAATAAAGACATACCCGAGACTGGGTAATTTATAAGGAAAAGAGGTTGTTTTTGTTTTTGTTTTTTTGAGATGGAATTTCACTCTTGTTGCCCAGGCTGGAGTGCAGTGGCGCAATCTTGGCTCACTGCAACTTCCGCCTCCCAGACTCATGCAATTCTCCTGCTTCAGCTTCCCGAGTAGCTAGGATTACAAGCTCCCGCCACCACATCTGGCTAATTTTTGTATTTTTAGTAGAGACAAGGTTTTGCCATGTTGGCCAGGCTTGTCTTGAACTCCTGACCTTCAGTGATCCACCAGCCTCTGCCTCCCAAAGTGCCAGGATTACAGGCATGAGCCACTACACCTAGCTGGAAAAGAGGTTTAATTGACTCACAGTTCCACATGGCTGCGGAGGCCTCACAATCATGGCAGAAGGCAAAGGAGGAGCAAAGTCACTTCTTACATAGCAGCAGGCAAGAGATCTTGGGCAGGGGAACTCCCATTTATAAAACCATCAGATCTTGTGAAACTTATTCAGTATCACGAGAACGGCACAGGAAAAACCTTCCCCCACAATTCATTTACCTCCCACCAGGTCCCACCCATGACACGTAGGGATTATTACAATTTAAGGTGAGATTTGGGTAGGGACACAGCCAAACTATATCAGAATGAAATAGAGAGAGACAGTAAATATGAGTAACCAACACATATACATAGCCAGTTACTGATAGGGCTATGCAGAGAAATAAAGAAGGAACAGGGATAAGGTGTTCTGAAATGGGGATGAGCTTAATTGGCATATTTACCTATTGTAGTACAATGCAAGGAGCTAAAATAACTTAAATCCTTTGACCCACCTCTTGAATTATTGTCATAGTTTTTATTCTACAAATACTTTAAATCCTAGGAATGATTGTTATTGCTCTTTTATAGAGTAACTATTTATTTATATTCATTCCAAATAATTAAAATTTCACTGTTTTTCTATTCCATTCTGCATGATTGGCATTCCAGTTGGGATTTGCTTCTTATCAACAGAAAGCAAGTCTTTATTATTTCTTTTAATTTATCTCTAGTAATAAATTCAGGATGTTTTTGTTATTGTGGCTTCAAGATTGTCTTCATCTTTAATCTTAAAGATAAATCTCTTGGGTTTAGGAATCTCACTGGTAGTTATTCTATCTTGGCACGTTGGAGATACCATTCCTTTCTCTTCTAGCCACTCTTGATTCTGTCATAAAGTCATATCTCAGGTAATTAATTCTCTCTTCATCTGTGCCCAATCTGTTTTTATTGTGTATATGTGTATGTGTGTGTATATTTGTGTATATATATGGTATGTGTACATACCTACTATGATGTATACATATATATGTATACCTACTACTATACATATATATATACGCACATATGTATGTGTGTATATGTGTGTATATATGGTGTGTATATATGTAAAAAGTACATAAGATATATATGTATATAAGAACTATATATATATATATATATATATATATATATGAAGTACATAAGATATTTTGATTCAGGCCTGCAATGCATAATAATTGCACCATGGTAAATGGGATATTCATGCCCTCGAGCATTTATTCTTTGTGTAACAAACAATTCAATTATAATCTTTTATTTTTAAATGTACCATTAAATTATTATTCACTATAGTCACCATGTTGTGCCATCAAATACTAGATCTTATTCACTCTTTCGAATTAATTGATGTGCCCATTAACCACGCCTGCTTCCCCTCTACTCCCCCTACACTTCCCAGATTCTGATAACCCTTTCTACTCTCTATCTCCACGAGTTCATTTATTTTAATTTTTAGCTCCCACAAATAAGTGAGAACATGTGAAATCTCCCTTTCTGTGCTTTTTGTGTTCACTTAACATAATTACCTCCGGTTTCATCCATGTTGTTGCAGGTAACAGGATCTCATTCTTTTTTATGACTGAATACAACTCCATTGTGTATATGTACCACATTTTCTTTAGTTATTTGTCTGTTGACAGACACTTAGGTTGCTTCCAAATCTTGGCTATTGTGAACAGTGCTGCAATAAATGTGAGAACATATATATCTTTTCCATATACTTATTTCCTTGCTTTGAAGGTATATACCTAGCAGTGAAATTGATGGATCATATGGTAGCTCTACTTTTCATTTTTTGAGGAAACTCCAAATTGTTCTCCATAGTAGTTGTACTAATTTACATTCCCACTAACAGTGTACTGGGGTTCTCTTTTCTCCATATCTTCTCCATCGTTTGTTGTGTCTTTTGGATATAAGCCATTTTCACTGTGGTGAGATGATATCTCATTGTCACTTCAATTTGCATTTCTCTGATGATCAATGATGTTGAGCGCCTTTTTATATGCCTGTTTGCCATTTGTATGTCTTCCTTTGAGAAATGTTTATTCAGATCTTTAGTCAATTTGTAAATTGGATTCTTAGAATTGTTTTGGCTATTGAGTTGTTAGAGATTCTTATATATTCTGGTTATTAATCCCTTGTTACATGGGGAGTTTGCAAATATTTTCCTCAATTCTGTTGGTAGTCTCTTCACTTTGTTGATTATTTCCTTTGCCATGCAGAAGCTTTTTAACTTGATGTGATCTCATTTGTCCATTTTTGCTTTGGTTGACTGTGCTTATGGGTTATTACTTAAGAAATCTTTGCCCACTCCAATTTCCTGGAGAGTTTACCTGGTGTTTTATTGTAGTATATTTATATTTTGAGGCCTTAGATGTAAGTATTTAATCCAATTTGATTTGATTTATGTGTATTATGAGACATAGGGGTCTGATTTTATTCTTCTGAATATGAATATTCCGTTTTCCCACCACCATTTATGGAACAGATTGTCTTTTCTCCAGTGTATGTTCTTGACACCTTTGTTGAAAAGCAATTCGCTGTAGGTGTGTGAATTTGCTTCTGGGTTCTTTCTTTGGTTTCATTGGTATACGTGTCTGTTTTTATGCTAGTACAATTCCATTTTGGTTACTATAGCTCTGTAGTATAATTTGAAGTCAGGTAATGTGATTCCTCCAGTTTTGCTCTTTTTACTCAGAAGGTGTTGGCTATTCTGGGTCTTTTGTGGTTCCAAATAAATTTTAGATTTTTTTTTCTGTTTCTGTGAAAGACATAATTGGTATTTTGACAGGAATTGCATTGAATCTGTAGACTGCTTTGGGTAGTATGGACATTTTAACAATATTTATTCTTCCAATCCATGAACATGGAATATCTTTCCATTTTTTGTGTCTTCTTCAATTTCTTTCATTAGTATTTTATTGTTTTCATTGTAGAGATTGTTCATTTCTTTGGTTAAATTAATTCCTAGGTAATTAAATTTATTTGCAACTATTATAAATTGAGGAACTTTCTTAATTTCTTTTTCAGATTGTTCACTATTGGCATAAAGAAATGCCAATGATTTTTGTTTGTTGATTTTGTATCCTGCAACTTTACTGAATTTGTTAAACAGGTTTTTTGTTTTTTTGTTTGTTTGTTTCTTTTTTTATTTTTTTTGAGATGGAGTCTTGCTCTGTTGCCCAGGGTGGAGTGCAGTGATGCAATCTCATCTTACTGAAAACTCTGCCTCCTGGGTTCAAGTGATTCTCCTGCCTCAGCCTCCTGAGTAGCTGGGATCACAGGCATGCACCACCATGCTCAGTTAAGTTTTGTATTTTTAGTATAGATGGGGTTTTGCCATGTTGGCCAGGCTGGTCTCGAACCCCTGACCTTAGGTGATCCACCCATCTCGGCCTCCCAAAATGCAAGGATTACAGGCGTGAGCCACTGCACCTGGCTTGTTTATCAGTTCTAATAGTATTTTAGTGGAGTCTTCAGATTCTTCCCAATATAAGAGCATATCGTCTGCAAACAAGGATAATTTAGCTTCTTTCTTTACAACTATGACGCCCTTTATTTCTTTATCTTGTTTGCTGTAGCTAAGACTTCTGACATTATGTTCAATAACAATAGTCAATGTGGGCATGCTTGTCGTGTTCCATATTTTAGAGGAACAGCTTTCAGGTTTTCCCCACTCAGTGTGATATCAGCTGTGGGTTTATTGTATATGGTTTTTATTATATTGAGGCATACTCCTTCTTCACCCAGTTTTTGAGTTTTTATCGTAAAGGGATGCTGAATTTTATCAAATGCTCTTTCAGCAGCAGTTGAAATGATCACTGGTTATTCTCCTTTATTCTACTGATATCATGTATCACATTGATTAATTTACAAAGGTTGAACCCTCTTTACATCTCTGGAATAATTCCTCCTTGGTCATGATGAATGACCTTCTAAATTCATTGTTGAATTTGGTTTGCTAGCATTTTGTTGAGGATTTTTGCGTCTATATTTACCAGTGATACTGGCCTGTAATTTCCTTTATTTCATGTATTTGTTTGATGTTGGTACTGGCCTCGTAGAATGAGTTTAGAAGTATTTCCTCCTCAGTTTTTCAAAATAGTTTGAGTAGCATTGGCATCATTTTTTTTAATGTTTGGTAGAATTCAATAGTGAAACCCTCAGGTCACAGGCTTTTCATTACTGGGAACCTTTTTATTATGCCTTTGATTTTGCTACTTGTTTTTGGTCTATTCAGGTTTGGGATTTCTTCCTGATTCAATCTTGGTACATTGTACGTGTCTAGGAATTTATCCATTTCCTCTAGATTTTCCAATTTATTGGCGTATAGTTACTTCTTATGGCCACTAATGATCCTCTGAATTTCTATGGTATCAGTTGTAATCTTTTTTTATCTCCAATTTTACTTATTTGGGTCTTCTCTCTTTTTGCCATAGTTAATCTGGCTAAAGGTTTGTCTTTCTTTTTCTACCTTTTCAAAAATACAACTTTTTATTAAATCATTGAACTTTTGTATTGTTTTCTTTATTTCAATTTAATTTATCCCTGCTCTGATTATTATCATTTCTCTTCTACTAATTTTGGGTTTGGTTAGCTCTTGGTTTCCTAGTTCTTTAAAATGACTTATCTGGTTGTTTATTTGAAGTTTTTTTCCATTTCAATGTAGGTTCTTATAGCTATAAATGTTCCTGTTAGCTCTGCTTTCGCTGTATCCTGAAGGTTTAGGTATATCATGTTTACATTATTATTTGTTTCAAGAAATTTTTCAATTTCTTTTTTCCTTAGTTTCTTCATTGACCCATTGGTCAAACAGGATCCTGTTGTTTAATTTTTGCATGTTTGTATAGTTTCTGAATATTCTCTTGTTAGTGATTTTTAGTTTTATTTCATTGTGGTCAGAGAAGTTGCTTCATATTATTTAAAATTTTTGAATGTTTTAAGACTTATCTTGTGACCTAACGTATGTTCCATACTTGGAAATGATCATGTACTGAGAAAAAGATTGTGTATTCTGCAGCCTTTACATGAAATGTTCTGTAAATATCTATTCTGTACATTTGGTCTGTAGTGCAGATTCAGTCTGATGTTTTTTGGGAGGTTTCTGTCTGGAAGATCTGTTCAATGCTAAGAGTTGGGTGTTGAAGTCTCCAGCTATTATTGTGTTGATGTCTACCTCTCTCTGTAGCTCTAATAATATTTTCTTTGTATAGCTGGTTGCTCCAGCATTGGGTACATATATATTTGCAATTGTTATATCCTCTTGCTGAATTGACCCCGTTATTATTATACAATGACCTTCTTTGTCTATTCTTATAGTTTTTGTCTTGAAATTTATTTTTTTGGATATAAAAGTACGTACTCCGTTTTTATTTCCATTGGCATGGAATGTCTTCTTCCATCCATTTATTTCCAGTTTGTGTACATCTTTATAGATGAAGTGTGTTTCTTACAGCCAACAGATTTGGGGCCTTTTTTTTTTAATCCATTCAGCCACTCTATGTCTTTTGATTGGAGAGTTTAGTCCATCTATATTCAATGTTATTATTGATAAATAAAGACATACTTCTGCCATTTTGTTATTTGTTTTCTGGTTGTTTTGTGATCTTCTCTTCCTTCTTTCCTCTTTCCTGTTTGCCTTTTAGTGAAGGTGATTTTTTTTCTGTTGATATGACTTAACGTCTTGCTTTTAATTTTTTCTGTATTCATTGTATGTTTCTGGAATTGAGGTACCATTAGGCTTGCAAATACTATCTTATAAACCATTATTTTAAATGATGACAACTTAACACTAATTGCATTAACAAACATGCATAAAGAAAACTAATAAAAACTCTATTCTTTAACTTTGCAACCCCACCTTTTATATTTCTGTAGTTTCTACTTATGCTATTGTACTGTATATGTCATGAAAAGTTGTAGTTATTATTTTGGATTTGTTCATCATTTAGTCTTTTGACTTAACATAAGAGTAGTTTATACACCATCGTTAAAGTATTATAAAATACTGTGTTTTTCTATGTATTTACTATGACCAGTGAGTTTTGCCCTTCAGATGATATTTTATTGCTCATTCACATTTTTTCTTTCAGATAGAACTCCCTTTAGCATTTCTTGTAGGACAGGCCTGGTGTTGATGAATTCCCTCATCGTTTATTTGTCTGGGAAAGTATTTATTTCTCCATTATGTTTGAAGGTAATTTTTGCCAAATATACTATTCTAGGATAAAGTTGGGTTTTTTGTTTGTTTGTTTTGTTTTGTTTTCTCCAATGCCACTCTCTCCTGCCCTATAATGGAAAGTCAGCTGCTGGATGTATTGAAGCTCCATTGTGTATTTGTTTCTTTTCTCTTGCTTCCTCTGCTTTTCTGAAGCAGGAGTTTTTCACAATAGCCACCAGAGCTGGGAATGTGCTAGGTCTCACCTGAAGCCAGCACATTTCAGAGTCTCACCCAAGGCCACAGCATGCTATGTGGGTATTGCTGTTGGTTATTCAGGGCCCAAGGCTCTTCAGTCAGCAGGTGAACAGTTCTGCCAGGACTGGGTCCTTCTCTTCAATGCAGCTGGTTACATTCTGGTCCACGGTGTATCTAGAAATGCTGTCTGGGAGATAGGGCCTGCAATGCGGGCCTTGACTCTGCCCGGTGCCCTATTCTATTGTGACTGAGCTGGTATCCAAGATGCAAGACAAAGTTCTTTTTATTCATTTCTATCCTGTCTTCAAGCAGAAGGAAGGAGTCACCTTTTCTTCTCTGAGCTGCGCTGCCTGGGGTTGCAGGAGAGGTGGTGCAAGCACTCCCTTAGCTGACCTAGCTTGTGTCTCCATTGGTCACATGCTGCCCTAGTCCACTAGCTCTAAATCCAGCCCAATAGTCAGAGTTGCCTAATAATTGCAGTCTTTGTGTCCTAGACTCCCTTTCAAGTTTACTTAGAACCTCAGAGCACTTTAGCTTGTGGTGGTGAGGCTTGTGGACACCAAATTTCAATCACTTTGATGGGCAATTTCCCTCTGGCTAGGGCTTGTCCACATGCTCCTCCATGGGCAGGAACCAGAGGAGCCCAGAATGGCTTTGCTCTTTGCTGTGACAGGGCAGCACTGAGTTTAATGCTAAGTCTCTGAGTTGCTGTGCTCTCCCTCTCTCAAGTACACAGATTCTGTCTCCATGCCACATAGCCACTGCCAGGGGATGGAGGAGGGGTGGCAACAGCAATTCATGACTGTCTTTGCCACCTTCCTCAGTGCCTCTTTTTGCAATATAAAGTTAAAACCAGAACCAGGTACTGTTATTATTCACCTAGTTTTTGGTTCTTATGATGATATTTTTTGTGTGTGTAGTTTGTTGTTAAAATTTGGTGTTCCTGCAGAAGGGGTCATTGGTGGAGGCTTCTTCTAAGCCATCTTGCTCTGCCCCTGCTCCAAACTACCTCTAAACCTAGCCACTGATTTCTCAATTTTAAATATTGTATTTTTGTTTCAGTTATAAAACTTCCATTTTCTTTGTCTATCTGCCTATCTTTCTATCTATCTAGAGAGAAAGAGAGGGATAGAGAGGCACAACTCTGGGCAACAAAACAAGAACCTGTCTCTACAACAACAAAATTAAAACAAAAAATAGCCAGGTGTGGTGATGGCTGCCCATAGTTCCAGCTACTCAGGAGGCTGAGGCAGAAGGATCACTTGAGCCCATGTAGTCAAGGCTGTAATGAGCTATGATACATTACTGAGCATTGCACTGCATTCCAAACTTGGTTCAGAGTGAGACCCTGTCTCTAAGAAGAAAATAATACTAATACATTTTAAAATAAATGCATAAACACATATGTGTCTGATAAGTTCCTTCCTAATACATTTCTCCATTGGTATGTTTATATTGTCTATTGCTTTTTCTTTATTTTCATTCTTGTTCTCTTAACTATTTGTGTGCCTGTTATTTTTGAATAAGCAGCATTGTAAATCCAAAATTGTAAAAATAATGTGGCTTCAGATGATGATATAGTCCTCAGGAGAATATTTACATTTTTCTCTGCAGCCTTTTAGGGATACAGAATTCTGGCAGTATCTTTATCCAACATGAGGACTTGAAATGATTCAAAACTGGATTTCAACCAATACAAGGCTGACTTATTTTGATTGCATTCCCATGCTTACCGAATGCAACTCTTCAGAATGTCAACCAAATACAGGAAACTTAATGGGCCTTCTCTGAGAATGAACTAAACTTGACTTTTTGTCCCTTTAGCTTCACAAGATTTTCAAAGGCCCCTTTCAGTTTCTCAGCCACTCAGTCACCTCATCAACTCTCTTCTTCCAAATCTTAACCTCATTCTTCATTGCCTTATTGACTTTCCATGCCTTCAGGTAAATATTCTTCTTTCTTCATTTTTTCTCAGTAGGAAAGTTGGTCAAAATTTTCCAATATGCAATGACTGAAAGCCTAAATCTATCCATAAATTTCTTACTGAAGTCATAGTAAAACAAGTTCTCATAGTGATTGGAGTAACAAAAACACTGAGTATTTACCAGTTTCAGAAACTCAGCCTCCAAATGTTACATACAGATTTTGCAGTAGAAAAGTTTATTCTAATGAAAATAATCGTGGTTGAGTGGATTTGAAGTGCTTCATTTTCATCTTATATACACCATCAATTTGTATATAAGACAGATTAAAAAGAGAAAATAATATAAAATTAAGTTTATGCAAAGGCTTTAAAACTCATGCATATACATTAGAGACAAAGGGGTTAGTGTAAATTACAAGATTATTTTAAGCTTTCATACTCCCACATAAATTTATTTTTCTTTGCAATAAAAATAATTTTATTGACATGTGTTGTTTACTTATGTAAACTTCATGTATATTTTCAAAATCAGTCCTTATCTTAAAAAGTAAAAAATACAGTGTAATCACAAAATAGATAAAGTTAGGGACAAGATTAATCCATAATACCACCATCTTATCATATAACTTATTTTTATTTTTTGTTATATTCTAGTACCGATATAAAAAATAAACAAGGATGTTTGACTTGACAAGGATGTTAATTCTTTATATATTTGCAATCAACTACATTATACACTTCAGTTCTATTTTTTTAAAAAATTTACAATATAATAAATATGAGCCCAAATCTCTACTCGTTTTTTATGGTGATTATTTAAATATCTGCATTAAAATCCCAATATTTCATTGGCATCTAATCGCATTGTTTATTTAAACCCTACTCTAGGGAAATGTATAATGCACTATAACTTAATTCAAGAACATCAGGCTGAGCGCGGTGGCTCAGGCCTGTAATCCCAGCACTTTGGGAGGCCAAGGTGGGCAGATCACAAGGTCGGGAGATCAAGACCATCTTGGCTAACACGGTGAAACCCCATCTCCACTAAAAATACAAAAAATTAGCTGGGTGTGGTGGCGGGCGCCTGTAGTCCCAGCTACTTGGGAGTCTGAGGCAGGAGAATGGTGTGAACCCAGGAGGTGGAGCTTGCAGTGAGCCGAGATAGCGCCACTGCACTCCAGCCTGGGCAAGAGAGCGAGACTCCGTCTGTCTCAAAAAAAAAAAAAAAAAAGAAGAAGAACATCAAATTGGAGTTAAATTTGGAATTGAACAAGGATTCTTCTGCTTGCTACATCTTTATTTGTCTCCCTGCAACCTGAGACCCCAAATCTGTAAAATGGGATAATAAGAAAACTTATATCAAAAGACTATTGTGAGGTTGTGAGGATTATGCTAATCCAGATAAAACACTAAACATGTTCTGGCATACAGTAAGCACTTAATAAATAAATATCAGTTTATCAACTTTATTCAATCACTGCTAATCATAAACTTTGAATTACAGTATTGCATACATGCTAACCAAGAATCAAAGAGCGTCATCTTTGAAATTGGAATGATAGGTTTGAATACTGACCTCATCGCTGACTTGTTAGCCAGTTGGAAAGTTACATAACTTTACAAAACCTTAGCTGGCCTTTTGGGATTTTAGAGGAAAAAAATGACTCAAAAAGTACAGTGCTGTAGGCTGAGTGCAGTGGCTCATGCCTGTAATCCCATCACTTTTGGAGGCCAAGGTGGGTTGATCACCTGAGGTCAGGAGTTCCAGACCAGCTTGGCCAACATGGTGAAACCCTGTCTCTACTAAAAGTATAAAAATTACCTGGGCGTAGTGGTGCCAGCCTGTAGTCCCAGCTACTCAGAAGGCTGAGGCAGAGAATAGCTTGAACCTGGGAGGCTGTGGTTGCAGTGAGCCAAGATCAAGCCATTGAACTCCAGCCTGGGTGACAGAGTGAGACTCCATCTCAAAAAATAAACAAAAACAACAACAATAGTGAAATGTGCTTAATTCAGAAAATCGGTGTTTAATTTCTTTTTTCTATTGGTTTTCTCCTATTAAGTTTGTAAAGCATGATTTTTCACCATGAATATTCTGCTGTCTCTAAAATCATTCAGTAACTTAGCAGAAAAGCTAGAAATATTTCTCTTGGCAACTGTAGTTTTAAAAAATAGCAACTCCTTTTTTACTGTTTTGATATGCCAGGGCTTAGGTGCAAAATTTCCAGGAAGAAGGAGCTACATTAATTTGGGTGAAATTTACTCTTTTGTGATTATAATAAATGGATATGATAAAAGTCAAATAGGAGATACTCCCTTCCGTCTTGCATTTTTTAAGAAAAAGAGAAAAAGATTTTGTTTCAGATAGAGTAATGTTCATATCTGGGACTCTGACACAAATTAGTTGCATGAGTTAGGGAAAGTCATTTAACCAACCTGAGCCTCTGTTTATCTATTTAAAAAGGGGAACAATATTATCCACCCTGATAATCTACTGAGAGTTTAAATAAATAATGCACATAAGATAGCTACACATTTCATAACTGTTCAAGAAAGAATTGTCTTGTCATTTTATTTTTATTATAATATTTGCTTGTTTGTTTGTTTGAGACAGAGTTTCACTCTTGTTGCCCAGGCTGGAATGCAGTGGCACGATCTCGACTCACTGCAACCTCTGTCTCCTGGATTCAAGCAACTCTCTTGCCTCAGCCTCCAGAGTAGCTGGGATTACAGGTGCATCCCACCACGCTTGGCTAATATTTTGTATTTTTAGTAGGGACTGGGTTTCGTCATGTTGGCCAGGCTGGCCTCAAACTCCTGACCTCAGATGATCCACCTGCCCCGCCTCCCAAAGTGTTGGGATTATAGGTGTGAACCACCACATCTGGCTATTTTTATTATTTTTTAATTCTAAGAAAAGTTTACTGCTTCTAACCTAGTAATTTCACTTTTAGGTGTTAATCTTGAAGAAACAAACCTGATTTAAAAATGTGTCATGTCCAATTCTTTAACATTATTTAAAATAGTAAAAAATTAGAAACAGCTCAAGTACTCAACAATAGAGTATGCTTAAATAAAGGAATAATGGTAAAAGAAATAGTTGTAGCTATTAGAGTAATAAAACTTGGGTTGTAGTGTTTTTATGTAATGTAACTTTTATTTTTTTTTCAGCTTCTACTTTAGATTCAGGGTGTACATATGCAGGTTTGTTAACTGGGCTTACTGCATGATGCTGGGGTTTGCAGTATGAATGATCCAGTCACCTAGGTACTGAGCATAGTACCCAGCTGTTAGTTTTTCCACCCTTGATGTCTCATCCCTGCTCTAGTAAGTCTCAGGGTCTAATTTTGTCATCTTTGTGTTCATGAGTACCCAACGTTTAGCTCCCACTGATAAGTGAGAACACGCAGTATTTGCTTTTCAGTTCCTGCATTAATTTGCTTAGGATAATGGCCACCAGCTGCATCCATGTTACGCAAAGACATGATTTTATTCTCTTTTATGGCTGCATAATATTCCATGGTATATATTTACTACATTTTCTTTATCCAGTCCATCACTGATGAATACCTAGGCTGATTCCATGGTTTGGCAATTGTGAATAGTGCTGTGATGAACATGTGAATGCCCATGTCTTTTTGGTAGAGATTTGTGTTCTTTTGGATATATACTCAGTAATGAGAATGCTGTGTTGAATGATAGGTCTGTTTGAAGTTCTTTGACAAATCTCCAAAGTGCTTTCCACAGAAGCTGAACTAATTTACATCTCCATCAACAGTGTATAAGTGTTCCCTTTCCTCTGCAGCCTCACCAGCACCTGTTGCTTTTTGACTTTTTAACAATCACCATTCTGACTGGTGTGAGATGATATCTCATTGCAGTTTTGATTTGCATTTCTCTGATGATTCATGATGTGGAGCATGTTTTCATGTTTGTTTGCTTTTGAGAAGTCTTCTTTTAAAAAGTTTCTGTTCATTGTTTTTTTTCTATTTTTTATGGGGTTATTTGATTTTCTGCTTGTTGAATTATTTAAATTCCTTATAGTTTCTAGATATTATATCTTTGTCAGATGCATGCTTTGCAAATGTTTTTTTCCATACTGTAGGTTGTCTATTTGCTCTTTTGACAGTTTTCTTTGCTGTGCAGAAGCTCTTTAGTTTAACTAGGTCCCACTTGTTAATTTTTTTGTTGTTGTTGCAATTGCTTTTGATGACTTAGTCATAAAGTCTTTCCCAAGATCAACGTCAAGAATGGTATTTCCTAAGTTTTCTTCTAGGATTTTTATAGAGTATCTCAAAAAGTAAATAAGTTAATAAAAACAAAGGTACATTCCGCAGTGGGAACTCAAAATATTGAGATACATTGCAGTTTAAATCCACTTGATGTGAGAAACTTGTAAAGGACTCAGAATATTTAGCCTTCTCCTGTGAATAAGGAAGGCTTATGATGCATGTTCCATGCCAGAGAGCAGACAAAAAGAAAGAATGCAAGTTAAAGGAAAGTTCACTTTCATCCAGACTCAGGTAAATCTAGCAATTAGAGCTACAAAAAAAATGAAAAATGAATTTTTTTTGAGAATTTGAGAATTGGTCATTACTAAAAATTTTCACCCAAAATGTGAATGATTACTTATCATTGTTTTATCGTTTCAGATGTGGTTTACTTACACTAAGTATAATCCCTAAACTTCAAAAAAAAGACCTCCTTTCTAGTCAATTTCTCCACAGGTGATAGCACCAAGGGTTGTTCATGCTGGATTCAGAAAGCAAAGGTGGAGAATCTATTCGTCTCTGACGACAGCTGTTGGACATGGAATTTTACCTTTGCTTTCACTGTTGCTGCTAGGTGAAATCTTGGACAGTCATTTCTTGTGCTACCAGATATCTGGACCTCTTCTGGAGAGGTTCCTCACTTCCGTGCTGCAGATTGCTAACTTCATTGGTGGGGTGTCCTTGTGCTGTGATGTCTCCATTTCTGAATTCCCTAACAGCAGCTTTCTCCAGCCTTCCAATCGTATACCTTATTTTAAGCCTTTAATTCTCTGTATTAAGACTCTTCCTGCTTAAAATACCCAGAATGACTTTTATTTTTCTTGAATGACTGATACATAATTGAATAGAAGCTGGATCACATGCATTCCACAAAGCACACTGTCATTACTATACATAACACTGTAGAGTATAATTACAATATATATGCAATATATATTACCATATATATTACTGTGTATATATTATATATTAGGTTGAAAAAAAATAATTGAATAAGTATACCTGTATATTTATTTGACTAAAAAGCAAATATGCCATTGTATACTGTTTTATAAATTCTACCCTGTTAAATGTGTAATAGTCCAATGCAATTAAAATACGTCGGCACAGAGATGCAAATTTTATATGTAATTGCTAATTATTCTGGAAATTAAAACACTGACATTTTCTGAACTCCTAGTAACTAATAAAATCAAGTCACTAGTTTTCCACTCACATCCTTAATTGTCTGAAAAATTAAAACTGTCAGATTATATTCAAAGTATGGCTATCCCTTTGAAGTTTTATTTTATTTATGAGTTTTATTTTCACTCTGAATTAAGAAAGGAGGGTAAAGCCAAGAATATAATTGAGATGGTCTTTAAGTTGAATAGTCATGGGCGTGGCCTACCCAAACATGCAAGCTATGGGAGGATGCCACTTTCTTGGATTAATTCTGGAAGGAGACTTTCAGAGTCTGAATTTCAGAATTATTCATATACTTATGGGAGAGCATGTCACCACAGATCAGAGCTCTGGAAAAGACCTGAAAGCCTAAGCTAGGGTAAAGAATGGAGAGAATCTGTGGGAGCTAGACCTTAGATTTGTAAAGAAACTGGGCTCGATTGTGTTGGCAAACAAGAGGAATTGTTCCGACACTCAGGGTGTGAGAGCCTAGGATGAGGTTCATAGAGCAACACTGGGTAAAGTAGTTAAGATCAATAAGAAAAGCAGAGCTGCATCTTGAGGTTCATATAGACATCAAAATTTTCCCACTCCTTAAATATAGTTTTGTCTTTGTCCTGTCTTCCATCACACACACACACACACACACACTCACACACATACACACTGTATTATTGTGTCTAAATGTCAAATATAGTGCTAATTGCCAATAATGTAAAATAAATGTACTGATTTATTTTTAAGTACCCAGTCTCTGAATTGTAATTGTGATTTAAGAATTTCCCTTTCATAATCCTAACCAGTTTCAACTTCTTATATATGTCTTATCCCCTTTACTTTTGGAGGGTAGGAAACACTCTTGTGCAAAATTAGGAAATTGTTAAATGAGCCTACTGTTCTTTATTTGTCCTCCCCCAACTCCCCAGTGACTGAAACAATGTGCCCTTCACTAATTCATCTTACTAGATTTTTGGATTTAATTAATAATATCTCTTAGGAAGTATTTCCAATTAAAGTTGTTTTTTATCCTTGCCTTCATTACACTAAACATTCACAGATTTATATATTGATATTTTAATATTATTTGTCAGTTTTTTTAAATATGAAAATTTCTTATGAATTATAATATACAAGCCGAATCCCAGTGGGTATTAATGCTAAAAGATTAATTGGATATCCAGCTTCATTATTTTACAACTCATGATACTAAAACTGTGATGATAATGTCCACCCACAGAAGTTGTTAGGATTAATTGAGACATCATGTATAAAGCACTTAGCACAATGACTGCCTATGTCCAATTAATATTAATCCTTTTGTCTTTCCCTTTAGAAAAGTTTTAAAATTTCTCAGAGCTACCACATCCTAAATTCCTCTCAGCTATGTTCACATATATCAAGTTCATGGTTTCTCCATGTATCTAGAGATCACCTGCCTCTGGTTAAAATAACAGATTCATGAGCTCCAATTATATAATGATCTTTAGGACTAGGAACAGAAATCTGCATTTTAATAAGCTCCCACCTGTTATGTACGTACCTGATGTTTGAGGGCAATTCACGTAGGCTTTTCATAACGTTGACTACTGAAATAGTTCGCTGCAAATCTTATCTAGAAGAAAAGATGAAAAGTGATTTTTTTTAAGTTTTAAAAACTGAACATGAGGATTAATTGTAGAAAAGAATATTGGGTAGAAAAATAGTGCATGCTGAGTGATGTGGAAGTGAAATATGATACCCAACAAATCAGAATTTGAGAAAGGAATGAAAATATGTTATTAATAAAATTGCATAGTAAATGGAGAATTTGAGTGGTTTCTACACAACTCAGGCAATGCAATAACTGCCTTGAATGCAGTGAGGTGTCAGTTTTCTTTTTCATCATTTTAACAGCATATGATTACAGCTATCAGGCTATATTCAATTTTCAACCTTAATGTTATTAGTATATTTTCCCTTAACTGCACACTTTAAAATTCATTAAAGTGCAAAAGTAACAGAAAAAATAATTTTAATTCTTTCATCCAAACTTTCCAACTTACACCTCTCTCCAGTGAGATTCAGGTATCTCCATAAATTATTCTAAAGTGAGACCAACCTCAGGTTTAACAAATTGGGATATTTTAAATCCTATGGTCACAGAGAGGACTGCAGTCTTCATGCTAGTTAACAGGCGAGTTTTTACATTTTTAAAAATTTGGATTGACTGTCTCGATGCAAATATTCTCAATTTATTTTTCTTAGTTCCTTTGTATTGTATTTACCTTCCTGCAAGTTTGATAATTACTTTTCCTATTTTCTCTTCTCTAAATTAATTATTTACTATTTTATTATAATATTTACCAAGAGGCAACTTTGTCACAGATATTTGGCATCTGGTGAACTTTCTATTCTCTTTATTTTTCTAGGACACATTAAAATGTCAGATTTTCCTTATAAAAAATTACAAATCTGGTTGTCTGAAAGCTGTGCTTATATGAATTGTTATTTGGTAAATTTCTGCTTCAAATGTCTACATTATATCATAATGGAGTATAGGAATTAATAACAATCCCTTCCATTTATTACCATGTTATAAAATACATGATTCCATTTGTTTTTGCAATGTTATGGGAAAGACAAAATTATTGTCTCCATTTACATACATACAAGAATTGAAAAGTTTAAGGTTATGCAACACTGAGTGGTGGACCCAGAAACTATGACTCAAACCTTCTCACTCAGCATCTATTTGTCTCTGCCCTGTGCCAACTTCTGGTTGGTATCACTGCTGATGATCTCTAGATAATTGGAACTAGTCTGGTGCAAACTATTTAGCTCTTGGTTGTAATTCTAATGATATTTAAATATATAAAATAGGCTGGGCATGGTGGCTCACGTCTGTAATCCCCGCACTTCGGGAAGCCGAGTTGGGCAGATCACTTGAGGCCAGGAGTTGGAGGCCAGCCTGACCAACATAATGAAACCCCATCTCTACTAAATATACAAGAGCTGAACTACAGTAAGTAAGAGTCAGATATTCGACTCATAAAGTAGAGTTAATCTGAACTGTTTGCAGCTTCTAGTCACATAGTGGCAATAGTCAGCCATCGAATTTTAACTCTATATAGCCCCTAATTCAATATTTTATTGACAGAGAAACATAAACCCAAAAGTTCGTCTAAATCAATTACATCGCTAGGATCCTGGTCCCAGAAGCAGGGAACAGTGGTTCACAGCTTGAAAGCTGGCTTCCCTGAACAGTTGTAGTAGCAGACCTTTAATAAATTCAGCTTATCATGATTGCTTTAACAGTATGTTTAGAATGTAAACTCAGTAGTATTTCCTTTATCTCAGAGACTAGAAACTATATTGCACTGTAGAGATGATCCAGAGATTGGATGTGTTACAGGCACCATCCAAAACCCTGCTTAGTCACTTTCCATCTGGGTGAACTTGAGCAACTTAAATGCCACCAAGATTCAGAGTTCTCAGCATTAAAATGAAGACAATAACCACTTGTAGGGAGGTCAGAGATCTAGCATACATAAAATTTGCCACAGTTATCACTTGTGAGTATTTTATATTAATTAAATATTTAATTCTTAATATATGGAAAGAATATTACTCTAGTATATGAAGACAAAATTTCCACCCTGGGTTGGCTGTGACCTGGCCATTTAACCTTAGTTGAGTCACTTATTCTTTCTCTGGGTCTCGTTGTTAAAATAAAGTGGTTTATTTTTCTAACAATATGACTACCACTGTTTAATGATGTACCTCTAAGTTGCCGGAAGTTAGTTCTATATTCTTTTTTTCCCACACAAAGATTTTCAAGCACTGGCTCTCGGTGTACTGACAAATAAATGCTCTGAAACATTATATGTATTTCTAGTTACTGGCTCTAGATTTTTATATCTGAATAGCATAATCTTTTACATCGACTAAGCTGCCAACTGACTAAACTATTGGCAGCTTAAACTATATTGTGAAAAAAACATATTCTCTGAGAATTATTGGATAGAAGAGGAAAATAGCCTCTATGTTCATCAGAGTAAATGCTGCCCATCCTTTCTTAAAAGATTCTGCCACAACTATCATTACAAATAAGGCTAATAGAGATGAATCATGATTTAGTTGACCATAACTTAAAATATTCAAATGGAAAGATTTTAACAAAAGTCTAAGCTGCTGTATTATCTGGTAAATTTTAAGTCAATAATATTTTAAGGGAAATATCTGTTGATTAGAATAAATTATAACTTGGCTTATTTTTCCCTTTAGTTTTGTCAAGTATAAGATCTGTGTGAACTGCCATGAAATAAGGAGTAGACAAGATTAGCAGCAGCTGCTATTAAAGGGATGAATGAGAATGTCAGAAGAATAGCTCAATGAATTAGCAGGGGGAGAATGGGCAAGTTCTGCTCATAGATGGTAACATGAATAGGGACATTCAGAAAGAAAACAGAGCATTAATACGGCTATAAGTACAATTACAACAGGATGTAAAGCAATAATAGTTAAAGGATTAATAGAAATGGCATCCACTAGAGTTAAATTTGAACAAAAGCAGAGGTTAGGTGGAAAACAGGCAGTTTCATCAGAACAGGGACACAATGGGTGTTCTGATGTCACACCTATCCAACAAATTCTTCACCTTGGCTTTGGTTTTCTTCTGTGCACCTGTGAATTTTCATTCAGTAACATCAATATTTGGTGAGACTTTTAGGTATAATATGTAACATTTATTTGTTATATTTATTATTTGTACTTTATATGCATCAGTATTATGCATAATTTTATGTAAGAATCCTAGCAAGAGATTAGATCTTCCATAAAGCAAGTACTGCAAGGAATCCTGAGAAAAAATAGTCTGGGGTATGTGACACTCAGACTAATGGCCTGAAACTCATGTCACTGAAGCCCAAGGTTTATCAGAGCTTCTCTGGCATCAAAAGGACCTCCTATCCTGCTTCACCAATAGCAAATGCCTTTTTATTATTTTACATTTTGGAGTTACATGAGTTCTGCTTCTTAAAAAATTCAATCATTACAAAATGTATCCATGCATTGAAACATCACATCATATCCTATAAATATTTACAGTTATTAAATTGCCAATTAAATTAAAACAAAACTTTAAAAAGTAAAAATAAAATCAAACATAAAAATGTTTGTAAACAATAGACTCCAGAGACCATATGGTACCAAATAAACCATAATTCTTCCAAAAAGTTACAAACTCTTCTGAAATATTATCTTTTCAAATATACTGCCTGCTTATTACTAAGGTTTTAATATCAGAGAATATACAGAACACAATATTTTAGTTTTGATACTGCAAGAATTAGAGGAAAGAAATACAAATTTTTGTGATAAATAAGAGAAAATATAGAAGAAAAAAAGAAATTGCAATAAAGTTAGAAAAACAAGTCAGAAATCCTCTCCAAGAGAGAAGTGTTTAAACATGTGAACACATTTATTCAAAATGCAAAACATGTACATCAAAAGTTGTTCTCTTACATTTCAATAAAATAGGAGAATTACAAGGGCTTCCTATTGTCTTAAAGGTAATTTTTCATTATGGGAGAGTAACTGTCAGCAGTATTCTTATGATGAATTTCAATGTATATATAAACAATAAGTTAATCTAATATGCATTACCTTGCAGATCATTCATATAGAGTTAACTGACTTTAAGCTTTTAATAATGTCATCCGGCAAACTCAGTCCAAGTTATCATTTAGTGGCATAATATAGCTACATTTTCAAGAACTTTATTTTGAAGGTGAAATAAAGCACCAAGCACAGGAAATGCTTATTTGTCAAGAACAGACATAAGTCATTTTATGTCCACCACAAACACACCTTATTATATTACTCACCAGTTTCACATTCAGCCAAGGTCAAGCCATTCATTCCCACATCACCTTTGGAAACTTTGTAGCAAGGCTTGGTATAAATTTACCTTTAAATTATGAACAGGTAATTTATCATCCCTCTTAGGAAAAAGAAAATGGTTTTTGGAGGTTTGATTATATGCTTTGACACATTTTTTACCCTTTACTGAGACCTCACCAAGCACAGTATCATTCGTGAAGAAATATATGTTCTTGTAATTTGTGCAGCACAGCCCTCATCACCAGGCCTTAAATTATCTTACCTAACATCCATTTCCAGTTATTAAAAAGGAAGCATAAAAATTGAAGACAATTTATAGTACAAAGAATAAAAAAGAAAAGAAGAAGGAGACAGATGGGGAGAAAGAAGGAAATGAGGAGTTAGGAAATAGAACCTAAACTGATCAATGAGGAGATTAAAATTGCCTGGGTATTGTGGGCTGAATTATGCCCCCCTCCCAAATTCAAATGTTGACATCCAAACTCTCAGAACCTCAGAATATAACTTCATTTGGAGATAAGATCTTTAAAGAGGCAATGAAGTTAAAATGCAGTCATTAGGGTGGACCCTAACCCAATATGACCATGTTCTTGTATGGAGATTAGGGCACAGACACGTGGAGAAAAGACCATGTGAAACAGGGAGAAGACAGGCATCTTTGTGGCAAGAAAGGCCTCAGGAGAAACCAAACCTGCAGACACCTTGATCTCAGACTTCTAGACTCCAAATAAATTTGTTGTGTTTAAACCACACCCAGTCTGTGGCACTGTTATGGGAGACCTTACCAAACTAATAGACTGGGCAATGGAAAAAAAATTGAGTAAAAATTTAATATGTGTTTAATTATGAGAAGGCTTATTAAATGAAGAGTTTTTATTAAATTTATTGGCAATACATAATTAGGTGAAATGGAAAGAGCAAATAGTTGAGGTTTCCAGTTATTTTGCTAAGTCAGTTGTTTGCTAAGTATAATAAATTAGACTAATATACTCATCAGAATTTTTCACTAATAAAAGTGTTGATATCAACCTCATAGACAAAAAATAAAGTTACTTCCATTCAAAATTAATCATATATCAAGTGGTATCACTTAACAAATGTCTGGATATTTTTTTACACCTAATATTGAAAATCACCCCTTAAAATATGAAAGCCTAACTTGAGAGAGGCTTTATTATTCAAAAACAGAATGAAGTCGTCTCAGTTCCTACTTGCACCCTCCTGAAAACACCAGATTTCTTACACTTTGCCCATTTCTTAAATATATAATGAAAAAATAACCAAACTGATGAAATCAAAGAAAATTTTACACAATAATTCAATCTTTTGTGAGGTTGAATTATTGGTATTATCAATATCAAGATCAAACTGAAAACTGCTTTAAAAAGAATTTATTGGTTTATGTAACTGAAAATTCCTAGGAAAAGAGAACTTAGCTGTAGTTTAATTCTGAGGTTCATTAACTTGTCAGATTTCCATCTTGAGTTCACAATAATTCTCCCAGTCCTGCTCTCCTTCATGTGCCAAATATGTGCTCCAGTGGCTTTCTATATGGTAAAAAAGTAGTTGCCACAGCTGTCGGCTTCCCACTCAGACGTTATACTGTCATTATATCCAACTACTCAAAGTGTATCCATGGGATGGGGCCTAAGAATCTGCCTACGTCCTCCAAGTGATGTCTACAAGCACTAAATTTTGAGAAGCACTGTTCTAGAGCTTGCATATTAGTATGACTTGAGGGAGATTGTGAAATAATATCATGGCCTTAATCCTGTCTCAAAGATTCTAAGTGTATTGGTCTGAGATGGGGACCACGTAGTGCTATTAAAGGCAGTCCTTCCTTTACATGGTTTCCGTATCCAGCTTTCAGTTATTATAGCTTACTTAGTTAAATAACACCTGTTCCCCAACAACACTGCTGAAATTTCAGTTGTGATGGCATACTGATTGTGAGGAATTGTATAAAGTGCAAATTTTACTGTTAGTTCTTCAGTCCACAAATTTCTACATAAAAAAACAGGTACTCATGGGGTCAGTGATCAATCACACCACTTTTTCTAAAGCATGCTTGTGACTCGTCACTGCAATCCGTTCATCAGTTCACTCACATCAAAGTGTGTCCCTCAGTGATAAACCCATGTAACATATTATAACATGGGTAATCAGAAAAGGAAATTGGCCAACCAAGTTAAAAGGGCAGCAAAGAAATAAAAATGATAATTCTAGGAGTGAAATGAAAATTCAGTGTAAATGGAATAGCTGACTGTGGGAAGGTGTTGACACTGCTGCTGTCTGATAGATCCTAGATGTGGAAGAGACAAATAATAGTGAAGGTGAACTTATCAGCATGAATGAGGAAGTGGTTGGGAAGAAAAGAATAAAGATGCTCCAGAGGAAGTGACATGGGCAACAAGTTTTGTATTAAAGGAAATCTGAGATATCTCATGGCATTGAAAACACAAAGGATAAAATGTTGGAAGCTGACCTAAACTCGGAAAGGAGTGTGGTAATTTGCAAAAGCATGGAAGAGATGCTCATTCAGCATCATAAGTGATACAAGAAGGCAAGCACTGTTTAAATTTCTTTATGTAAGTTTTCTACAAAAAAGTAAACATATTTCTCAATGTTTGTGATGTTTTCACTACTAAATAAATATTAGGTTACTTTAAAATTTCACATTAATGAGACAGCAAGATAGTTTTTAATAATTTGCCAAAAAATCAAGGAATAATTTGAATTTTCTTAATGATTGATAATTAAGATCACTTTGCATGATTTCAGATTGTATTGTCATTTCTACAATCACGCGCTACTGTGCAAAGCAGGAACTGCCTGTGTTCATAAACTCCCCAGGTATCTCAAAAGTGCTGACAGAGTTGAGAAACACTGATCAGATAAGCAGCTCTCAAAATGTGGTACAGGGACCATTAGCATCAAAATCAATAACATAATTTATTACAAATGTAATAACTCGGGCTCCATGCAGCTGGGGGTGGTGCCTCATAATTTGTGTTTTATTTAGTAGGCCCTCTGGGTAATCGTGATTCTAACACATGCTAAAGATCGAGAATCACTAATCTAGTAAATACAGAACTTCTTTTCCTAAGACTTCAACAAAGTAGGAAACAAGTCTTTCTCAGTATTCTAGCAGTATCTTGTGTGCTCTTCACCTCTATCAAGACATGGGACTGTCACTGATTCAATTGCTCTGTCTTATTAAGAAAGTGAAGAGGAAATATGTAAAATTATTATGTATCAATTATAACTTTTAAAATTACATTAAAAAGATCATATCCCTAAGAAAGTGAAGAGGAAAGTGGCTGCTAGGAGAATCTGAAGTTTCTACTATAAACCTCTTTTTTATTATTATTTTACTTTAAGTTCTGGGATACATGTGCAGAATGTGCAGGTTTGTTACATAGGTTTACATGTGCCATGGTGATTTGCTGCACCCATCAACCCGTCATCTAGGTTTTAAGCCCCACATGCATTAGTTATTTGTCCTAATGCTTTCCCTCCCCTTGCCCTCCACCCCCGACAGGCCTCAGTGTGTAATGTTCCCCTTCCTCTGTCCATGTGTTCTCATGTTCAACTCCAACTTATGAGTGAGAACATGCGGTATTTGGTTTTCTGCTCCTGTGTTAGTTTGCTGAGAATGATGGTTTTCAGTTTCATCCATGTTCCTGCAAAGGACATGAGCTCATTCTTTTTTATGGCTGCATAGTATTCCATGGTGTATATGTGCCATATTTTCTTTATTCAGTCTATCATTGATGGTCATTTGGGTTGATTCCAAGTCTTTGCTATTGTAAATAGTGCTGCAATAAACATACGTGTGCATGTGTCTTTATAGTAGAATGATTTATAATCCTTTGGGTATGTACCCAGTAATGGGATTGCTGGTATAATCCTCTTTTTTAAAGGCATCCCAAAACATTAAAAGGGAAAGTTTGGATACAAGTTTTAAAACTAAAAGGAAAGAAAAATCTAGGCAAGGTATGCCTTCTAAGTAGTAATAAAAGTTATTAAATTTTGATAACTGTTCCATAAAAAATTTTTTCTGATTTAATTGTGCAAAGAGGTTTATATAGATACACACGAAAATGCACTTTCAAACTAATGAACTGTAATATTGACATTTTCTCTAAACATAAATAAAAGAAAATGTTTTATTGAGATCAAGAAACTAATATACAGAAAAAGAAAAGTTTGATAGTTTTGGCATATGACCCATATTATAACCAATAAAATAATGCATGTAGTATAGTAATTATTACTAAAGCTTTGACCAGAATTTACAAATACAATTTATTTTTTAAAACATCAGCACAGGCTTTTCAAGGTTGTTTTTTAAGCCATGATCACAACACTTGCATAAGCTTAAGGACCGTATTTATAGATTCAGGTAAGCAATAGCTTATGCAAAGTGGGGAATTTTTCTCACACATACCTTGGCCCTTCAGTTTTTATTACCACTTACCCCATCAGGCTTGCTTAGAAGTAGTATAGCAGTTTCTGAATTATGTATTGATCCCCTATATTAAATTGCTCATGTGAAGGTAAAGGTAAAGAAAAACTAAAGAATTAATAATTAGCAAATTAATTACAAACCTTCTTACTGGAAATACTACTTAAAATTATATCCAATCTACCTAGAACTTCATCATAGTCACATAAAATTATACCTGCTGAGTATGTTTTTTGCTTTGAAGTGAAAGTTTTATTAAGTCTTCTTTTGTTTCCCAATGGTTATGATGTGGATAAAAATGTTTCTTAAATAACTGGCATAGAATACTTCTCATTAGCTTTAGTTTTTAAAAACTAGCATAAAAATGTATTTTTCAATTTTAAGAATTTGTTCAATTTTAAGCCATAATACAGTTTCTTTCTTATTTATGATGAACATACAATAAATAAAGCAAGAACTTAGTCTCCCATCCAAGATGGAATAACAAAACAAGACTTTACTCTTGCCCTGAAATAACTGAAAAACAGGATGAAAAATACAAAACAATGGTCTCCTGTTTTGGACATCCAGTAGTGCATAGAAGTGTTTTCTGAGAGAGCAGAAACTAAGAGCCCTATGGTTTCCCAGTGACAAAGATTCTCTGCTTGACCAAACTTTAATCGGCTCCTCTAAACTCCCCTCTCAACTAGACCCTGACTTTTGGGCTTCCATGAATGTGCATTGTCCAATTTTAGCAAAAATCTTGCTAAGACAGGGTAGCCAGAATCCTCCATTTTCAATACATATCTGATCAAGTTGCTCACCCTCCACCAGCCCTAAGGTGATGTCTGATCACCTTGGCCTGCCTTCAGCAAGAATTCTGTTAGGTTTATTTAGCCAGAATCCTCCCTTACTCCTGGTATTTCCTATTAGTATTTTCCACCCACTGAATCCTACCCTGCTTCTTAGCTATAAATTCACTTTTTGTTATATTTACAGTTGAGAACATGAAAGTTGTCAGAATCAAAATAGAGTCACTAATGTTAAGACAACCCTGACAAATAGAGCTAAGAAGGCTATGAAGAGAGGGTTCTCACACTTATATGCCAATTACAACAACCAAAAATAACTACAGAAACCACAACCTTGCACATCACAACCTTACACAAAAAATACTTCTGCAAGAACATCTGCCCCACAGTTGCCTGTCCAGCCTTGAACTGGCACCACCCATGTTCTTGATCATTGCTGCCTACGGTAATTATTTCCAAACAACTGTATAATCCTTTTCATTTTTTTCTTTTAAAACCTTTGTCTTCCTTTACCTCCCTGAATTTGCTCATAGCTTACTATGGCATATGTATTCCCATTGCCATGCCTTATTCCCAAGTAAATTTCTTTTAGAGAGTCTCTCTCTGTTTGTTATTTGGTTGACAAGAACCATCTCTGTCTCCTTTTGCAAAACCTCATTTTAGTGGTCCCTATTCCTACTGCAATAACCCCTGGAATAAAGTCAGCTTTACCATTCTTTAACAAGTGTCATGAGTAATCCTTTCTTTAACACCAGCTCACTGCCTGGAAAGAATTTACAGATAGCGTGAAGGTACCAGAACTCAACTGGAGCCTAGCAGCCTCCATAATTTGTGGAGATGAAGCTGGGAGTCCAAGGAGTTCCAGACAGCTACAGTTCCTAGAACAGAGTACCAGAGAAGAGAGAGGGAGAAAGCTGGAGAAATGCAGCTGGGAGGAAGGGGTTAGACTTCTCGACTGGGTATTGATTAATTAGCGAGGGCATGTGAGGAAACAACCTAAGCCTGGGAAAATAACCACATGAAAGCTGTTCTTTGAGCTTACACAGGGCAGGTAAATAGTTTTTGTTCCTGTAAGCATAATGGAAAACCTCACCGATCTAGGGGCATCAGTTACAGTCCTCTGAAAAATACTGCCTCACTACTGGGGGGAAATTAGTCCTATATAAAGGCTGTTTTGGACACTTCTGGGAAAGCTTTAAGCTTACATTTGATCAAACTATTCTCAAGCAACTTTAAATGTATCTCAGAATACAACTCAAGAATATTTACAGAAATTCGAAAATATCTAGCAAATAACAATATGAAATTCACAAGGTCTGACATCCAACTAAAAGTTATCAAGCATGTAAAGGAGCAAGAAAGTTTTTTTCTTAATAATAATGAGAAAACACAAACAAAGAGAAACAAATGTTAAAATGACAATGATGATGGAATTTCTAGTCAGTCACATTAGAAGAGTTACAATGATGTTTCATACATTTTGAAATACTACGAAAGACTAAAA
Organism: Nomascus leucogenys; assembly: GCF_006542625.1. Taxonomy (NCBI): domain Eukaryota; kingdom Metazoa; phylum Chordata; class Mammalia; order Primates; family Hylobatidae; genus Nomascus; species Nomascus leucogenys. The sequence continues at coordinate 66,923,553 of NC_044383.1, read as the reverse complement.
ATATTAAAGATATATATATATATGCAATATTGAAAAGGTCCAAATTAAATTTTTGAGACAAAAAATGCAATTCTATTAAAAATATGCAGTTTTTTACTAACAGCACCTTGGACACAGCAGAAGAAAATATTATCTAAAGACACAGCAATAGAAACTGGCCAAAGAAATAAAGAGAGAGGAAAAAGACTGAATAAATGATGAACAGAGCATCAATGAACTGTGGGATATGTATATTTGAGAGAGGAAAATATTTGAAGAAATAGTAGCCATTTTATTTTCTAATTTGATGAATACTATAAACCACAATTTCAAGAAGCTCAACAAAACCCAAGCACAAGAAACAGTAAGAAAAAGGACATCATAATAAAATTACTGAAAATCAATAATGAAGAGAAAATCTTTACATCCAGAGAAAGTACAAATCTTACATGTAGAGAACAAGAATGCAAAGAACAGTAGACTTCTCACATAAAACCCTACAGACCTTTATTGCAATAAATATTAAAGGAAGCCTTTTAAGCAGAAGGAAAATGATAGCAACTAAAAATCTGCATTTGAGTAAAAGAATGAAGAAAACAATAAATTATAAAAATACAAGTAAATTTTTAAGTTTTTTATTTTTAATATTCTTTTAAAATATAAGTGACACATATAAAAATGATAACAAGGCCAGTTGTGGTGGCTCACACTTGTAATCCCAGCACTTTGGGAGGCCGAGGCGGGTGGATCACGAGGTCAGGATATTGAGACCACGGTGAAACCCCGTCTCTACTAAAAATACAAAAAATTAGCCGGGCGTGGTGGCGGGCGCCTGTAGTCCCAGCTACTCGGGAGGCTGAGGCAGGAGAATGGCGTGAACCCGGGAGGCGGAGCTTGCAGTGAGCCGAGATAGTGCCACTGCACTCCAGCCTGGGCGACAGAGCGAGACTCTGTCTCAAAAAAAAAAATGATAACAATACATTATGGTGTTTATAACAAATGTGTAAGTAAAATTACAACTATACAGTGCAAATACAAAGGAGAAATAACAGTCTACAGTCGTAAGATTTTATATCTTGAGCATACACTAGGATAAGTTAAAGATGTACACTATAAATTCTAATGCAAACCAAAAAACAATAAAAAGTAATCACTAAAGGTGAATAAAGAAGATAGACTATTTAAAAATATTCCATTAATGCAAATGAAAAGAGAAAAAAGAGGAAGTAAAATAATTCAGATGAAACAAAAAAATATAAAGCAAAGAGTAGCTATAAACACTAAATCTGGCCGGGAGCAGTGGCTCACGCTTGTAATCCCAGCACTTTGGGAGGCCGAGGCGGGCAGATCACGAGGTCAGGAGATCGAGACCACGGTGAAACCCCGTCTCTATTAAAAATACAAAAAATTAGCCGGGCATGGTGGTGGGCGCCTGTAGTCCCAGCTACTGAGGAGGCTGAGGCAGGAGAATGGCGTGAACCCGGGAGGTGGAGCTTGCAGTGAGCCGAGATAGCGCCACTGTACTCCAGGCTGAGTGTCAGAGCGAGACTCCATCTCAAAAAAAAAAAAAAAAAAAAAAAAACACACTAAATCAATAATCGATTTTAAATGATCTAAGTATTCTAAAAAAGAATTCCAGATTTTATAAGAACCAGACGCTAGTCAAAAATAGCTCAAAAATAAAAGGATGAATTTTTAAAAGATACGTCATACTAATGTTAAAAGAAAACTGAACAACATATTAGTATATGATGACTATACCAACATCAGACAAAGTTGCTTTTAGTCATTAAATAATGATAAGGCAATCAATTTTTCAAGAAGATATAACAATCTCAATTCCACACCCAATAACAGAGCTTCAAAACATACAAAAGTAAAACTAATAAAACAGCAAGAAGAAATACACAAATCCATAAATTTAGTAGAATATTTCAACACTGCTCTCACTGAATAATTAATAGAACAGAAAGAGAAAAATCTCAGTAAGAATATAGAAAATTTACACACTGAAACAAAGTGACCTAATAAACATTTATATAACATTTCACACAACAGTGGAAGAATATGTGTTGTTATCAAATGTACATGGAACCTTTACCAAGATCAATCATGTTCTGGGTTATAAAACAGAGCCTAATACATTTAACAGGATTTAATTCACACAAATTATTTTCTCATGCCATAGTGGAATCTAGTTAGAAAAAAAATCAATAAGACAAAGACATTTGGAAAATTTCAACTATTTAGAAAAAAGTTATTAGGTTAGTGCTAAGTAATTGCGGTTTTTCCCATTACTTTCAATGGCAAAAACCACAATTACTTTTGCACTAGCCTAAAACTTATGTGTCAATGAAGAAATTTTAAAAGCTAGAAACTGTATTGAGCAGAATGAAACATGACATAGAAAATTTTATGTGATGAAGACAAAGTGGTATTTATAGGGAAACTGTTAGTACTACCAGTGTTTTTTAAAATAAACTGAAGAAGATTCAACTAAAACAAGTTTGCATCCGTATTAGGGAAATAGAAAAGCAAGAGCAAATCAAACCCAAAAGAAGAAAAAGAGGGGCAAATACCAATTATCTAGAAAGAGTGTGAACAGTATAATAAATCAATAAAGTAAAAAGCTATAGTTCCAAGAAAATCAATCAAAATGATAGCCTCCAGCTTAACTGCTCAAGAAAAAGCAAGTTACCAAGATCAGAAATGAGAGCAGAATGATAACTAAAGATTCTACAGATAATAAAAGAATAAAAAGAGTAATAATAACTCTATGACAATGAATTCAATAACTTCGATGAAATGGATAAACTTCTCGAAGGAGACAAACTTTAAAAATTCTCTAACAATAGACAAATGGAATAATTCTATATTTATTCTAATAAGTGAATTTGAAGTTAACTTAAAACTTCAGAACCAGAGAGCTTCAATGGCAAAATTTACCAAATATTTTCAGAAGAAAATATCAAATCTTTACAAATTCTTCCAGAAAAATTAGAGAATAATATAGCTCATTTTATAAGCCAGTATTAGACTAACATCTAAATCACACAAAAACATTTTAAAAAGTGAAAAAGCAAATTACAGACCAATATTCCTTATAAACATATAAACAACAAATAAAATTTTAGTAAATCTATCCAAGAACATATAGAAAGGTCAGTAAATACATCATGACCAAGTAGGGAATTATCCACAAAATACAAAACTGATCTAAAATTTGAAAATTCAAATCAACATAACACTATATTAATATATTAAACAAATATTTTATTTTTTCCATAGGTTATTGGGGTACAGGTCATATTTAGTTACATGAGTAAGTTTGGTTTCATTTTGCTTTTAATTATATATTAAGATCTGGGATACACGTGCAGAACGTGCAGGTTTGTTACATAGATATACATGTTCCATAGTGGTTTGCTGCACCCATCAACTCGTCATCTACATTAGGTATTTCTGCTGATGGTATCCCTCCCTTAGCCCCCCTCCCTCCAACAGGCCCTGGTGTGTGATGTTCCCCTCCCTGTGTCCATGTGTTCTCATGGTTCAACTCCAACTTATGAGTGAGAACATGCAGTGTTTGGTTTTCTGCTCCTGTGTTGGTTTGCTGAGAATGATAGTTTACAGTTTCATCCATGTCCCTGCAAAAGACATTAATTCTTCCCTTTTTATGGCTGCATAGCATTACATGGTGTGTATGTGCCACTTTTTCTTTATCAAGTCTATCATTGAGGGGCATTTGGGCTGGTTCCAAGTCTTTGCTGTTGTAAATAGTACTGCAATAAACATACGTGTGCATGTGTCTTTATAGCAGAATGATTTATAATCCTTTGGGTATATACCTAGTAATGGGATTGCTGGGTCAAATGGTATTTCTAGTTCTAGATCCGTGAGGAATTACCATGCTGTCTTCCACAATGGTAGAACTAATTAACACTCCTATCAACAGTGTAAAAGCACTCCTATTTCTCCACATCCTCTCCAGCATCTGTTGTTTGCTGACTTTTTAATGAACGCCATTCTAACTGATGTGAGATGGTATCTCATTGTGGTTTTGATTTGCATTTCTCTAATGACCAGTGATGATGAACGTTTTTTCACATATTTGTTGATTACATAAATGTCTTCTTTTGAGAAAAGTCTGTTCATATCCTTTGCCCATTTTATGATGGGGTTGTTTGTTTTTTTCTTGTAAATTTGTTTAAGTCCTTTGTAGATTCTGGATATTAGCCCTTTGTCAGATGGATCGATTGCAAAAATTTTCTCCCATTCTGTAGGTTGCCTGTTCATTCTGATGATAGTTTCTTTTGCTGTGCAGAAGCTCTTTAGTTTAATTAGATCCCACTTGTCAATTTTGGCTCGTGTTGCCATTGTTTTTGGTGTTTTAATCATGAAGTCTTTGCTCATGCCTGTGTCCTGAGTGGTACTGCCTAGGTTTTCTTCAAGAGTTTTATGGTTTTAGGTTTTACATTTAAGTCTTTAATCCATATTGAATTAATTTTTGTATAAGGTGTAAGGAAGAGGTCCAGTTTCAGTTTTCTTTATATAGCTAGCCAGTTTTCCCAATATCATTTATTAAATAGGGAATCCTTTCCCCATTGTTTGTTTTTGTCAGGTTTGTCAAAGATCAGATGGTTGCAGATGCGTGGCGTCACTTCTGAGGCCTCTATTCTGTTCCATTGGTCTATATATCTGAAATTGACCACATCATTGGAAGTAAAACACTCCTCAGCAAATGCAAAAGAATGGAAATCATAACAAACAGTCTCAAACCACAGTGCAATCAAATTAGAATTCAGGATTAAGAAACTTACTCAAAACCACACAACTACATGGAAACTGAACAACCTGCTCCAGAATGACTACTGGGTAAATAACAAAATTAAGGCAGAAATACTTCTTTAAAATCAATGAGAACAAATACACAACGTACTAGAATCTCTGGGACACAGCTTAAGCAATGTTTAGAGGGAAATTTACATAATATTGGAAGTTCTGGCCAGGGCAATCTGGCAACATAAAGAAATAAAGGGTATTCAAATAGGAAGAGAGGGAGTCAAATTGTCTCTGTTTGCAGAATACATAATTGTATATTTAAAAAACTCCATTGTCTCAGCCCAAAATCTCCTTAAGCTGAGAAGCAACTTCAGCAAAGTCTCAGGATAGAAAATCAATGTGTAAAAATTACAAGCATTCCTATAAACCAATAATAGACAAACAGAGAGCCAAAATCATAAGTGAACTCCTATTCACAATAGGTACAAAGAGAATAAAATACCTAGGAATACAACTTAACTCTTCAAGGAGAACTAAAAATCATTCCTTAAAGAAATAAGAGAAGACACAAACAAATAAAAACAATTCCATGCTCATGAATAGGAAGAATAAATGTCATGAAAATAGCCATACTGTCCAAAGTAATTTATAGATTCAATACTATCCCCATCAAGCTGCCATTGACTTTCTTTATAGAATGAGAAAAAAAATTCTTTTTTTTAATTTTCTTATTATTATACTTTAAGTCTTAGGGTACATGTGCACAATGTGCAGGTTTGTTAAATATGTATACATGTGCCATGTTGGTGTGCTGCACTCATTAACTTGTCATTTAGCATTAGGTATATCTCCTAATGCTATCCTTCCCCCTCCCCCTACATCCACCCTGCCCCCACCCCACAATGTCCCCGGAGTGTGATGTTCCCCTTCCTGTGTCCATGTGTTCCCATTATTCAATTCCCACCTATGAGTGAGAATATGCAGTGTTTGGTTTTTTGTCCTTGTGATAGTTTGCCGAGAATGATGGTTTCCAGTTTCATCCAAGTCCCTACAAAGCACATGAACTCATCATTTTTTATGGCTGCATAGTATTCCATGGTGTATATGTGCCACATTTTCTTAATCCAGTCTAACGTTGTTGGACATTTGGGTTGGTTTCAAGCCTTTGTTGTTGTGAATAGTGCTGCAATAAACATACATGTGCATGTGTCTTTATAGCAGCATGATTTATAATCCTTTGGGTATATACCCAGTAATGGGATGGCTGGGTCAAATGGTATTTCTAGTTCTAGATCCCTGAGGAATCGCCACACTGACTTCCACAATGGTTGAACTAGTTTACAGTCCCACCAACAGTGTAAAAGTGTTCCTATTTCTCCACATCCTCTCCAGCACCTGTTGTTTCCTGACTTTTTAATGATGGCCATTCTAACCAGTGTGAGATGGTATCTCATTGTGGTTTTTATTTGCATTTCTCTGATGGCCAGTGATGATGAGCATTTTTTCATGTGTTTTTTGGCTGCATAAATGTCTTCTTTTGAGAAGTGTCTGTTCATATCCTTGCCCACTTGTTGATGGGGTTGTTTGTTTTTTGTAAATTTGTTTGAGTTCATTGTAGATTCTGGATATTATCCCTTTGTCAGATGAGTAGGTTGTGAAAATTTTCTCCCATTTTGTAGGTTGCCTGTAAATTGATAGACCATTAGCAAGACTAATAGAGAAGAAAAGAGACATGAATCAAATAGATGCAATAAAAAATGATAAAGGGGATATTACCACCAATCCTACAGAAATAAAAACTACCATCAGAGAATACTACAAACACCTCTACACAAATAAACTAGAAAATCCAGAAGAAATGGATAAATTCCTCGACACATACACCCTCCCAAGACTAAATCAGGAAGAAGTTGAATCTCTGAATAGACTAATAACAGGCTCTGAAATTGTGGCAATAATCAATAGCTTACCAACCAAAAAAAGACCAGGACCAGATGGATTCACAGCTGAATTCTACCAGAGGTACAAGGAGGAGCTGGTACCATTCCTTCTGAAACTATTCCAATCAATTGTAAAAGAAGGAATCCTCCCTAACTCATCAGCATCATCCTGATACCAAAGCTTGGCAGAGACACAACCAAAAAAGAGAATTTTAGACCAATATCCTTGATGAACATTGATGCAAAAATCCTCAATAAAATACTGGCAAACCGAATCCAGCAGCACATCAAAAAGCTTATCCACCATGATCAAGTGGGCTTCATCCCTGGGATGCAAGGCTGGTTCAACATACACAAATCAATAAATGTAATCCGGCATATAAACAGAACCAAGGACAAAAACCACATGATTATTGCAATAGATGCAGAAAAGGCCTTGGACAAAATTCAACAACCCTTCATGCTAAAAACTCTCAATAAATTAGGTATTGATGGGACGTATCTCAAAATCAGAAGAGCTATCTATGACAAACCCACAGCCAATATCATACTCAATGGGCAAAAACTGGAAGCATTCCCTTGGAAAACTGGCACAAGACAGGGATGCCTTCTCTTACCACTCCTATTTAACATAGTGTTGGAAGTTCTGGCCAGGGCAATCAGGCAGGAGAAGGAAATAAAGGGTATTCAATTAGGAAAGAGGAAGTCAAATTATCCCTGTTTGCAGATGACATGACTGTATATCTAGAAAACCCCATTGTCTCAGCCCAAAATCTCCTTAAGCTGATAAGCAGCTTCAGCAATGTCTCAGGATACAAAATCAATGTACGAAAATCACAAGCATTCTTATACACCAATAACAAACAGAGAGCCAAATCATGAGTGAGCTCCCATTCACTATTGCTTCAAAGAGAATAAAATACCTAGGAATCCAACTTACAAGGGATGTGAAGGACCTCTTCAAGGAGAACCACAAACCACTGCTCTATGAAATAAAAGAGGATACAAACAAATGGAAGAACATTCCATGCTCATGGGTAGGAGAATCAATATCGTGAAAATGGCCATACTGCCCAAGGTAATTTGTAGATTCAATGCCATCCCCATCAAGCTATCAATGACTTTCTTCACAGAATTGGAAAATACTACTTTAAAGTTCATATGGAACCAAAAAAGAGCCCGCATCACCAAGTCAATCCTAAGCCTGAAGAAGAAAGCCAGAGGCATCACGCTACCTGACTTCAAACTATACTACAAGGCTACAGTAACCAAAACAGCATGGTACTGGTACCAAAACAGAGATATAGACCAATGGAACAGAACAGAGCCCTCAGAAATAATGCTGCATTATTATATATATCTACAACCATCTGATCTTTGACAAACCTGACAAAAACAGGCAATGGGGAAAGGATTCCCTATTTAATAAATGGTGCTAGGAAAACTGGCTAGCCATATGTAGAAAGCTGAAACTGGATCCCTTCCTTACACCTTATACAAAAATTAATTCAAGATGGATTAAAGACTTACATGTTAGACCTAAAACCATAAAAACCCTAGAAGAAAACCCAGGCAATACCATTCAGGACATAGGCATGGGCAAGGACTTCATGTCTAAAACACCAAAAGAAATGGCAACAAAAGCCAAAATTGACAAATGTGATCTAATTAAACTAAAGAGCTTCTGCACAGCAATAGAAAAAAAATTCTTCAAATTTTATATAAAACCCAAAAAGAGACTTAATATCCAAGAGAATCCTAAGCAAAATGAACAAAGCTTGAGGCATCATGCTACCTGACTTCAAGCTATACTATAAGGCTACAGTAACCAGAACAGCATGATACTGGTCCCAAAACAGATATTTAGACCAATGAAACAGAAAGGAGGCCTCAGAAATAACGCCACACATCTACAACCATCTGATCTTCAATAAACCTGACAAAAACAAGCAATGGGAAAAGGATTCTGTATTTAATAAATGGTGTTGGGAAAACTGGCTAGCTGTATGCAGAAAACTGAAACTGGTCCCCTTCCTTACACCTTATACAAAAATTAACTCAAGATGGATTAAGACTTAAATGTAAGATCTAAAACCATAAAAACCCTACAAGAAAACCTAGGCAGTACCATCAGGACATAAGCATGCACAAAGACTTCATGATGAAAACACCAAAAGCAATGGCAACAAAAGCCAAAAGTGACAAATAGGATCTCATTAAACTAAAGAGCTTCTGCACAGCAAAAGAAACTAGCATCAGAATGAACAGGCAACTTACAGAATGGAAGAAAATTTTTGTAATCTATCTATCTGACAAAGGACTAATATCCAGAATCTACAAAGAACTTAAATTTACAAGAAAAAGACAAACAACCTCATCAAAAAGTGGGAGAAATATATAAACAGACACTTCTCAAAAAAAGATATTTATGCAGCCAACATATGAAAAAAAGCTCATCATCATTGGTCACTGGAGGAATGCAAATCAAAACCACAAAATCAAAACTGTTGTCAGTTAGAACGGTGTTCATTAAAAAGTCAGGAAACAGCAGATGTTGGAGAGGTTCTGGAAAAATAGGAATGCTTTTACACTGTTGATGGTAGTGTACATTAGTTCAAACATTGTGGAAGAGAGTGTGGTGATGCCTTGAGGATCCAGAACCAGAAATAATTTGACCCAGTGATCCCATTACTGGATATACAACCAAAGGATTATAAATCATTCTACTATAAAGACACACACACACGTATGTTTATGGCAGCACTATTCATGATAGCAAAGACTTGGAACCAACCCAAATGCCCATCAATGATTGACTGTATAAAGAAAATGTGTCACATATATACCATGGAATACTATGCAGCCATAAAAAAGGATGAGTTCATGTCCTTTTCAGGGACATGATAAAACTGGAAACTATCATTCTCAGCAAACTAACACAGGAGCAGAAAACCAAACACCACATGTTCTCACTCATAAGTGGGAGTTGAACAATGAGAACACATGGACACAGGGAGAGGAACATCACACACAGGGGCCTTTTGGGTTGTGGGGGGCTAGGAGATAGACAGCATTAGGAGAAATACCTAATGTAGATGATGGATTGATGTGTGCAGCAAACCACCATGGCACATCTATACCTATGTTACAAAACTGCACGTTCTGCACATGTATTCCAGAAGTAAAGGAAATTAACAAAAAAAGAAAAAATATAAAATAAATAAAATCAGGGGTGAGAAAAAATCTTAAACCACATTCTTTGTCACTTGCCTTTTACAGATATGGGAAATGAGACTCAGGAGATCTTTAGTGCCTTCATCAAAATCACCCTTTTTCTTTTTTTGAGACGGAGTCTCGCTCTGTCACCCAGGCTGGAGTGCAGTGGCGTGATCTTGGCTCACTGCAAGCTCTGCCTCCCGGGTTCACGCCATTCTCCTGCCTCAGCCTCTCCAAGTAGCTGAGACTACAGGTGCCCGCCACCACGCCCGGCTATTTTTTTTTATTTTTATTTTTAGTGGAGACGGGGTTTCACCATGGTCTCGATCTCCTGACCTCGTGATCCGCCCACCTTGGCCTCCCAAAGTGCTGGGATTACAAGCGTAAGCCACCGCGCCTGGCCCAAAATCACCTTTTTTATATGTAGATGAGCAAGAAAAGCTCATAGTGTTGTCAGTCATGGGTTCTTTCTCTTATCCCAAAGCTGTCATACTATTGAATTCAAAACACTATTTTCATATGGCTTTCTACAGGGATATTTTTTCTGTGGTAAGGTTGTTTCTATACCTATGAGGGGCAATCCCTAAGGTTTGTTATAGCATACCATGCTAACTACAAAAAACAACTGTGACTCACATAGAAAGGAGGACAGAAAGGTAAGTGTCTGCTTTAAGACTCTATTTTCTATCACAAATGGGTAAAGAATTGGACTTGCTAAAAGTGTCCTGGAAACTCAATGTATAAAAGTATTTGTGTGTTACTGAATCCTTTCTTTAAAATATCTTGGCAGCTGGAGATTTAGATAGGTTATTAGCAAAAATATTTTATCTTTCTGGTTGATATTTAATGTGAAGGAATCCTAAAATCTTACCTGCATGAGGCCAATATGTTTGCAAAATATCTCAAAGTTTTATCTTAATAGGCATGAAATATCTAGAGAGAGGAATAAAGGAGTTTTAATCCCCAAAACATCAAATATACTGGACTTGCTACTTCACTTATCTGAAGCTCTATTATTATTGTTAAGTTCTTCCAATTTATTAAACCTTCATCATTACGAAATGTACCTATTTGTTTCTGATTCTATTCTGTCTTGAAGTCTACCTTATTTGACATTAATATAGCCACTCCAGGCTTCTTTTCTTTCTTGTTTGCATAAAATACCTTTTTTTTCACTCATTTACTTCCAACCTATTTGTTTCTTAATATTTAATGTAAATCTTATAGAGCACAGGATTCTCTTTCATTTGTTTTTTGTCTTAAATCCACTTTGATAATCTATGGCTTTTAATTGTAGTTCTTAGTCAAGTGACACTTAATTATTGATATAGTTGTATTTAGGCCTACAATTTTACCATTTGCTTTTATTTGTTCCTCCTGGATTTTGTTGTTGTTGTTGTTATTACTCATTTTTATTTTTTTCTGCCTTGTTTGGAAATATCAAATATATAGTCAAATTAAGTTTTAATTTATCTATTGTTTTCCACTTTGTATTTTTTTCTTTAATGGTAGTTTTAGAAATTATAATACATATCCCTTCTTTAGTATTATTATTTTTATTTCAATAGGTCTTTGGGAAACAGGTGGTGTTTGGTTACATGGATAAGTTCTTTCATGGTGATTTCTGAGATTTGGTGCACCCATCACCTGAGCATTGTATACTGTACCCAATGTGTAGTCTTTTATCCTTTCCCATCCAGCCTTCCTCCTAGTCCCCAAAGCCTGTTGTATCATTCTTATGCCTTTGCAATCACATAGCTTATCTCCCACTTATAAATGAGAACATACAATGTTTGGTTTTCAATTCCTGAGTAACTTCATTTAGTTAAAAAAATAATAATAATAATAGTCTCCAAATTCATCCAGGTTGCTGTGAATGCCATAATTTTATTCTGTTTTATGGCTGAGTTGTAAGAATTATAGTATATAACCTTAAAAACTCACAGCAAACATATAGTTAATATATTGTATTAGTCCATTCTCACATGGCTAATCAAGACATATTTGAGACTGGTTAATTTATAAAGGAAAGAGGTTTAACTGACTCACAGTTCTTCATGGCTGGGGAGGCCTCAGGAAACTTACAATCATGGTGGGGAAGAGAAGGAGAAGCAAACGTGTCCTTCTTCACATGGCGGCAGTAAAGAGAAGTGCAGAGCAAAAGGGAAAAAAAGTCCTTTATAAAATGATCAGATCTTGTGAGAATTATTCAATATCATGAGAACAGCATGACAAAGACTGCCCCCATAATTCAATCACCTCCCACTGGGTCCCTCCTATGATACATGGGGATTATGGGAGCTACAATTCAAGATAATATTTGGCTGGAAATACAGCCAAATTATATCATCTCACCCCTGGCCCCTCCCACATTTTATGTCCTCACATTTCAAAACCAATTATGGCTTCCCAACAGTCTCCCAAAGTCTTAACTCATTTCAGCATTAACTCAAAAGTCCACAGTTCAAAGTCTCATCTGAGACAAGGCAAGTCCCTTCCACCTATGAGCCTGTAAAATCAAAAGCAAGTTAGTTACCACCTATATACAATGTGGGCCAGGCATTGGATAAATACATCCATTCCAAATGGGAAAACTTGGCCAAAATGAGGGGGCTACAGGCCCCATGTGAGTCAGAAATCCAGCAGGGCAGTCAATCCTTTTTTTTTTTTAGATGAAGTCTTGCCCTGTTGCCCAGGCTGAAGTGCAGTGGTGTGATCTCGGCTCACCACAACCTCTGCCTCCCGGGTTCAAGTGATTCTCCTGCCTCAGCCTCCTGAATAGCTGGGACTACAGGCACATGCCACTATTCCCAGCTAAATTTTTATTTATTTATTTTTTTTTTTTTAGAGACAGGGTTTCATTGTGTTGGCCAGGCTGGTCTCAAAATCCTGACCTCTTGATTCGCCCTCCTTGGCCTCCCAAAGTACTGGGATTACAGGCATGAGCAGTCAATTTTTAAAGCTCCAAAATGATCTCCTTTGACTCCATGTCTCATACGCAGGGCAAACTGATGGAAGAGTTGTACTCCCATGGCCTTGGGCAGTTCCACTCCTGTGGCTTTGCAGAGTACAGCTCCCTTTCTGGCTGCTTTCATGGGCTGGCATTGAGTATCTGCAGCTTTTCCAGGCACATGGTTCAAGCTGTTGTTGGATCGACCATTCTGGGGCCTGGAGGATGGTGGCCCTCTTCTCACACCTTCGCTACACAGTGCCCTAGTGGGGACTCTGTGTGGGTACTCCAACCCCACATTTCTCTCTGCATTGCCCTAGCAAAGGTTCTCCATGAGGGCCCTGCCCCTGCAGCACACCTTTGCCTGGGAACTCATCCTCTGAAATCTAGGTGGAGGCACCCAAATCTCAATTCTCAACCTCTGAGCATCCACAGGCTCAACACCATGTGTATGTCACCAAGGCTTGGGGCTTGTACCCTCTGAAGCCACAACCTGAGTTGTACCTTGGACCCTTTTAGCCATGGCTGGAGCAGTTGGGATGCAGAGCACCTAGTCCCTAGGCTGTGCACAGCAAGGAGGCCCTGGCCCCGGCCCACGAAACAATTTTTTTTTTCCCTAGGCTTCTTGACCTGTAATGAGAGGGGTTGTTGTGGAGGTCTCTGACATGTCCTGGAGACATTTTCCCCATTGTCTTTGTGAGCAACATTCAGCTCCTTGTTACTTATGCAAGTTTCTGCAGCCAGCTTGAATTTCTCCCCAGAAAATGGGTTTTTATTTTCTATAGCATTGGCATGCTGCAAAATTTCCAAACTTTTATGCTCTCCTTCCTCTTGAATGCTTTGCCACTAAGAAAATTTTTCCCCCAGATACCCTAAATCATCTCTCTCAAGTTAAAATTTCCAGAGAGCCCTAGGGGAGGGGCAAAATTCCTATGCCAGTCTCTGCATAGGAAGAGTGACCTTTACTCCAGTTCTCAACAAGTTCCTAATCTCCATCTGAAACAATGTCAGCCTGAACTTTATTGTCCATATAATATCAGCAGTTTGATTAAAGCCATTCAATGAGTCTCTAGGACATTCCAAACTTTCCCACATTTTCCTATCTTCTCAGCCCTCCAAACTGTTCCAACCTCTTCCTGTTACCCAGTTCCAAAGACACTTTTACATTTCCTGATATCTTAAGAGAAGTACCCCACTCTATTGGTACCAATATACTGTATTAGTTCATTCTCATGCTGCTAATAAAGACATACCAGAGACTGGGTAATTTATAAAGAAAAGAAGTTTAATTGACTCAGTTCCACATGGCTGGGGAATCCTCAGGAAACTCACAGTCATGGTGCAAGGGGAAGTAAACATGTTCTTCTTCACATAGCGGCAGCAAGGAGAAGTGCTGAGCAAAAGGGAGAAAACCCTTTATAAAACTGTCAGATCTCATGAGACTTATTCACTATCATGAGAAAAGCATGGGAAAAAGCAGCACCCATGATTAATATACCTCCCACCAGTTTCTTCCCATGACATGTGGGTACGATGGGAACTGCAATGAAAGGTGAGATTTGGGTGGGGACAAAGACAAACCATATCATATTTGTTTTCTGTTTATATTTTTATTTCTTGAGATGGAGTCTCACTCTGTCACCCAGGCTGAAATGCAGTGACATAATCTCAGCTTGCTGCAACCTCCACCTCCTGGGTTTATGTAATTCTCCTGCCTCAGCCACCTGAGTAGCCTGGATTACAGCCATGAACCATAATGTCCAGCTAACTTTTGTATTTTTAGTAGAGACAGGGTTTCACTATGTTGGCCAGGCTGCTCTCAAGCTCCTGAACTCAATCGATCTGCCTACCTCAGCCTCCCAAAGTGCTGAGATTACAGTCATAAGTCACAGCGACTAGTGTATAGTTAATATTGAACAACTTTAAATACATGTAAAATGTTGCTACTGTATAAGGTCTATTTAACTCACCTCTTATCTTGTATAATCATACAAGAGCTTGTCATATTAGAGTCATATAAGTGATATGCTACACAATACAATATTACAATATTTTTAAACAATTTTATCTAGGTTAATAAGTTAGAAGAAATGTTATTTTAAATTTATCTGCTTTTATATCATTTCCAGTTCTTCATATTTTCCTGAAAATGTGAATATTCAACTGGAATTACATTCTTTTAGTCTACTAAATTAAAATTTCCATTAACCTTTTTTAGTGCAGATCTACTGGTGAAAATTTTACAGATTTGTTAAATCGGGAAAAAGCCTATTCTTTTCTTCATTCTTGAAGGGTGGTTTCATACAATGTAGAAATCTAGATTGATTTTTGTTATCAGCAATTTAAATAAGTCTTCTGGCCTCAATTTTTATAATTTAATCCATGTTCAATGCAGTTTCAGAGACCCTGGTTTGATCATGGTTAACATTCTAGAGTATCTTATTTCAGCTGTATTTTCTTATTTTTAACATAATTTTTGGAATGAAAGACATTCTTATGACAGAGGGAAAAATATTTTCATATACCTTTAACTTAAAGTAATTTATAAAGTCAGTTTTCTTATACACCTCTTTAGAGATTTGTAATCACCCATTTTAAAATTTAAATCACCCTTAACATTTTTCATCTCAACTTAAAAATGCACAGTAACTTCACCTTTCTGTAAATGATAAAATGAATTTAGTCAAAATATTACTTAATAAGTTTAATGCATTTCCAAACTGCAAATGTTATCTCCCACTTCACTTTCCATCTTTTATTTTTTTCTGTACTTATTTTTTGGTGCTAGTAATTTTCAATTAAAATTATTTTTTTTTATTTTTCTTAACTTTCATTTTCTCTAGTGTGTTTAAATTTATTGATAGTAGGATTTATTTCTGATTCATCTGTGCATCCATGTATTGGTTTGCTTTCACACTTCTGTAAAGAACTACTTGAGACCTGATAATTTAGAAAGAAACGAAGTTTAATTGACTCATGGTTCTGCATGCCTGGGGAGGCCTCAGGAAACTTACAATCTTGGTGGAAGGTGAAAGGGAAGCAGACACCTTCTGCTCAAGGTGGCAAGAGAGAGAAAGCACGCAGGGAAAAACTGCCACTTTTCAAACCATCAGATATCATGAGAACTCCCTCACTATCATTAGAACAGCACTGGGGAAACTGCCCCCATCGTGCAATCACCTCCCATAAGGTCTCTCCCATGCCATGTGGGGATTACAATTTGAGATAAGATTTGGGTGGGGACAGAGCCAAACCCTACCATTCTGCCCCGGCCCCTGTCAAATTTTATGTCCTTTTCACATTTCAAAGCAAATCATGCCTTCTCAACAGTGTCTCAAAGTCTTAACTCATTCCAGCATTAGCCCAAAAGTACAAATCCAAAGTCTCATCTGAGACAAGACAAGTCCCTTCTACTTATGAGCCTGCAAAATAAAAAACAAGTTACTTACTTCCAAGATACAATGAGAGTACAGGTATTTGGTAAATGTTACTGTTCTGAAATTGGAGAAATTGGCCAAAACAAAGGGGCCACAGGCCCCAGGCAAGTCCAAAACCCAGCCAGGAAGTTATTACATCTTAGAGCTCTGAAATGACCTCCTTTGACTTAATGTCTCACATCCAGGAAATGCTGATGCAAGAACTGGCCTCCCAAGGCCTTGGGCAGTTCCACCCCTGTGGCTCTGCAGGATACAGACCCAGTGGCTGCTTTCATGGGCTGGCATTGAGTGTCTGCAGCTTTGCTAGGCACATGGTGCACTCTGTTGGTGGATCTACCATTCTGGGGTCTGGATGATGGTGGCACCATTCTCACAGCTCCACCAGACAGTGCCTCAGTGGAGACTCTGTGGGGGCTCTAATCCCACATTTCCTCTCTGCATTGCCCTAGTAGAGGTTCTCCATGAGGGGTCCATCCCTGCAGCAGACTTCTGTCTGAACATCCAGGCATTTCCATGCATCCTCTGGAATCTAGGCAGAGGTTTCTAAACCCCAAGTGTTGCCTTCTGTGCACCAGCACGCCCAACACCATGTGGAAGCCACTAAGGCTTGGAACTTGCACCCTCTGAAGCCACAGCCCGAGCTGTACTTTGGTGTATTTTAGCAATGGCTAGAGCTGAAGCATGGTTGCAGTGTACCATGTCCTGAGGCTGCACAGAGCAGCTGGGACCTGTGCCTCGCCCATGAAAGCATTATTTTCCTCCTAGACCTTCAGACCTATGATGAGAGAGGTTTCTGTGAAGGTCTCTGAAATGCCCTGGAGATATTTCTCTCATTATTTGGCCATGAACATGTGGCTTCTCTTTACTTATTCAAATTCCTGCAACAGGCATTTCTCCCTAGAAAAATGGGTTATTTTCTACCACATTGTCAGGCTGCACATTTTCCAAGCTTTTATGCTCCGCTTCTTTTTAAATATAAGTTTCCATTTCAGATAATCTCTTTGTTCACACATGTGAGTGTACACTTTCAGAATCAGCCAGGTCATGTCGAATGCTTTGCTGCTTTGAAATTTATTCCAACAGATACCCTAAAACATCTCTCTCAAGTTCAAAGTTCCACAGATCTCTAAAGTGGGGGCAAAATGCTACCAGTCTCTTTGCTAAAGCATAGCAAGAGTGACCTTTACTCTACTTTCCAATAAGTTGCTCATCTCCATCTGAAACCACCTCAGCCTGGACTTCACTGTCCATATCACTATTGGCATTTTGGTCACAAGCATTCAACTAGTCTCTAGGAAGTTTTGAACTTTCCCCCACTTTCGTGTCTATTCTAAGCCCTCCAAACTGTTCCAATCTCTGCCCATTACCCAGTTCCAAAGTCACTTCCATATTTTCAGATATTTTTATAGCAATGCTTCACCCCCCCATACCAATTTTTTTGTATTCCATTTTCACACTCCTGTAAAGAATTTCCTGAGACTAGGTAATTTATAAAGAAAGGAAATTTAATTGACTCACAGTTCCACAGTCTTAAAAAGAAGCATGACTGGGACACCTCAGGAAACTTACAATTATGACAGAAAGTGAATGGGAAGCAAGCACCTTCTTCCCATTTTGCCAGGAGAGACAGAGAGAGTGACAGAAAATTCCCCATACTTTAAAAATATCAGATCTTGTGAGACCTCACTATCACAGTATATCAGCAAGGGGAAAATCTGCTCCCATGATCCAATCACCTCCTACCATGTCCCTCCCCCAACAATGGGAATTAAAATTCAACATGAGATTTGGGTGGGTTACACACAGCCAAACCATATCAAGCCATGTATGCACTTTAGCATCTAAAATTCACATGCATTTAGAAAGTATTCAGAAGTTTATTTGATGTGTAAGAGATTGCCTAAAACTCCTTTTGTCTTCCTAAACTCCATATATGTTAAGAAAAAACAACAACCCCCCCAAAACCTTCTTTTATAATTTTACATTTATGAGAAAAGAACAAGTTATCAGCTTGTTTATACTGAGATATTACTAAAGGATATTACTATAACCTCTTCTTGGTAAAATATATTAGTAATATTCATGTTGAAGGTATTTAAATTTAGACATTACGTATATTTGGGCTTAGATATATATATGTGATAAAGTGAATATGAGCTCATTTGGTACAATTTAGTGAGACTTGGTCATAATGATATTTTAATTTCAGTGCATTATTCACTTGTTACCTGAAGCAAAATGAAACAGTTGAGCTGATAAAATTTTACTTGTAGAAGTCTTAGAATAAAATAAATTAATGAGAAATAAATTCACATTACTGATATAACAAAATTGATAGGAGATTTTATTATGAATCCGTCAGGGTTAAATGTATGATTGAAAGAAGAGGAGAAACAGTAGTGGAAGGCACTGTGCATGCTTGAGGTCGAGGGGGAATCTTAAGTGCATGATTTTTTGACCCAAAGTTAACTTCTTAAGACTTTTTAACAATAATCTTAAAGATCTAGAAGTCAATTAGCTGGCCAAAAGGAGCTACTCATCTCATAACAATAGACATTGACACTCATCCTGAGTGGATAATGGCCTACTCTCAGAGTATCCTGCCCTAGGATAGAGGCATTGGGAACTTGGTGCCATTTGTAAGTAATAGGTAGTAAGTACTCACACTAGTCAGGTCACTGGAAGATTAAAATGGCTTGTCTTTGTTTTATTAGGCTAATGTAGAAGTCATCTGCAGTATTAAAATGAATGGATGAATTCAATAAATGTAAATTTTTAACATTAAATAGGTGCTACAACTACTTACTTAAAAACATACTTAAGACGCCATATCACTTAGGATACTTTTGCCTACAAAGTAAAAGGAATCTTAAATATGATAATGTTTCTTATCTCACAGAGCAAGAAGTCCAGAGGTAGAACAAGATCCTGACCTGATGCCATTAGGGCTTTGGTTCCATATCTCTCCACTTCTCATGATTTATTTATTTATTTGGTATTGACTTTGGCTTTGCTCTTGAGCAAAAGATGCCTACCAGCACCTACTGGGCAACATGTATTTTGTTCAAGTATGGTAAGAAAGAGAAACTTTCTTCTAAGTATGGAATGTAAGTCCCTATGTTCAGCCTGATTGGTCCATTTACCCTCTCTTGAACAAATAATCTCTAGGAGAATGCTGTGTACTAATTGGCTTAACTCTAGGTTTCTCAAAAGAAAAAAAAAATTGGCAACAATTAATATGGTTGGCTTCGACTAAACAGAATAAAGACTGATTATTTTACAAACAAAAAAGGAGCTAAAAGGTGCTGGTTAGACTGCATCAACATTTATTGAAAGAGTTTGCTATATTTGGTTATATAAGCATACACATAAACACAACCAGTAAATCATTGCTTATTCTATTTTTCTGCATTGAAATAGCACCTCGTTTTATAGTACTGGCTGTATTCGCCCATCAAAACTGAAAAAGTTAGTGTCATAAACTGGAGATTTCTTCAAATTGTAAACAAAATTTGTTTATATTAAATTATTCAAGCTTATATTAAACTATTTGAAGGTGTTTTTATTAAACTGTATTTTATATTAAACTTTTTGAAGTTTATATTAAACTATTTGAAGGTGTTCTTTAATGTTTAGCTTGAGATGACAGAAACTATACTTGAAAATTTCTGTCACCAGACCAAACTGATGGTCCGGCTACTATTTCTTGTGGCCCAATAATGAGATGCAGGTGAACTCGGGAGGAAGAGAGTTTTTATTTCTGTAACCAGTTACAGAGAGAAAGCTTGGAAATTATTGCCAGACCAACTCAAAATTACAAAGTTTCCCAGAGCTTATATACCTTCTAAGCTATATGTATATGTGTAAGTGTGCATTCATCTAAAGAATCATCTAAGTGATTAACTCCTTTTAATGTGTAACTAAGGTCTGTGTACTGAAGACCTTTCTCTGGAGCCTCAGTAAATTTATGTAATCTAAATGGATCCAGGTGCTGGGGTGACTACCCTTATCTTATCTCCTGCTAAATCACTAAGGAGTTCCTTCAGACCCCCAGTAAACTTGTTTTTGGAGGCCTGAGGAGTTTCTTCAGACCCACAGTAAAACGTGTTTAATTCTAAATGGGTCTGTTAAGAATTCCTTCATTATTTTATCATGCTTTAAGGCCCAGGAAAGGCCTAGGCAAAACTCTTCATGGGCTTTTGTTACATCTCAGCCTTTGTATAAGGGCGCAGGCTTTTAATATTTAGCTTAACTACTCAGTCAGTACTGAAATAGTTTTTAGTGAAAACTGGCCTGCCCCATTTCCATATGGGAGTTTAAAATTAATTTAAAAATTAATGGCTGGGTGCAGTAGCTCATGCCTGTAATCCCAGAAGTTAGGGCAGCAGAGGTGGGTGGATCACTTGAGGTCAGGAGTTTGAGACTAGCCTGGCCAACATGGGAAAACCCTGCCTTTACTAAAAATACAAAAAAATTAGAAAGGTGTGGTAGTGCAAGCCTGTAATCCCAGCTATTCAGGAGGCTGAGGAATGAGAATCACTTAAACCCAGGAGGCAGAGGTTGCAGTGAGCTGAGATATGCCACTACACTCCAGCCTGGGTGACAGAGTGAGAGTCAGTCTCAGAGAACATTTAAAAATTAATAATTCTAATATTTTTATTAACATATATTCAGGTATCTGTTTCAACAATGCCAGTAAAAAATAATGATACTATTAAGAAAAAAGAACTAGTTATTTGCATGAACAAAAATATGGTGAAAGAACAAATGACTTTTTAAAAAATGGCATGGAAAGTAATCACTATGTTTTTTAAAAGATGTCAGAAAACATCTGAAAAGACAACAAGAGTATACTATCTTCTAAACAGACTAAAAGTTTTACCATTCTAATTCTAACAGCTTTCCTCTGGTTTTTCTTTTAAAATTTATAGCATATTATATATAGATTTACACAATTTGCAATAAAAAAGATATAATAGGTAAAATGTGTGATTTACCAAAGAAGGTTGAGCTATTTTAAATATTTTTTTTTAAATGGGGCTATTTTAAGTGGCTTACTTTGATTGGGGACTCTTAAATCAGAATAGAGCTTCCTCCGGGTTGGAAAAATATCTATTAACATTTTTCATTATCAGCAGAGGGTCTTTCATTCTAAGTGCCTTTTTATGAATGTTGGGAATAACGTTCAAAATCCTAAGGAAACTGAACACTCAAACACAGGATTCTTAGCAAAGTAATTTTACTTCTGCACAGAGGGGTGCTTCTCTTTGGCCAGTCACCATGAGAGCACACCTGAACAAAGAGGCACGAGAGCCTTTATTCCTGACACAAGTCCTGACCCTGTACACGTTCCCCATTGGCCGGGGTCAGACCGCACAATCTAAACTAGTCCTGGTGGTCTAAACATTTGAAATTTGTTTAGATAAGGTGGGCACGTAAGGGAGAGAGGAGAAAGGGGGAAGGGGTGTCTGCAATGAGCTAGAGAGCTAGTATTCTTTCCAAATAAGGAAAGGAATGTGAGCTGGTACTGATAACACCTGGTACTGTGGCGTGTCTGGGCATGTAACAAAGGCAGAAAGGAAGAAAAAAGAGGAAAAGGAAAAAAGGAGTAGGGGGGTACTATGAATTAAAGAATAAAGGATTGATCAGGCTATTTGAAGAGAAACCTCATCATATCCCACAATGGATAAAACACTATAAGATACTTAACCTAAATTGGTTCTTCTGTCCCAGTTTTTTCAGTCTTACAGGTCAAAATTTGCACCTTAAATTATTAGGTGTAAATCATTTAATGGGAATAACACATTTAACTGGCCTTAGAACTCTTTCAGAAGTTGTTAGTGACTTACCTAAACAATTCAGCAGTCCAGGCAATTGCCCATGACCTGTGGCTTTCCTGCATTTCTCTTACTACCTACAAATCTTCCTGGCAGTCAGGAGGAAACAGGGCTTAGGCTTGCCTTAGAAAAAGTGTGGATAATGAGAAATTTTCCTTAAAGTAAAAATGATCTGATTTGGTGCTTAATTAGTTCACAGAGTGGGAATTTTGCTCATTCTGTAAATTACAGGGCACCATCTATGGTAATGAGTTATAGTCATTAGTAAGCTGGAGGCAGAAACTGACTCATAAAAGGGAATGTGTAGTTCATTTTATCATCTACCAAACATTTATCTGATTTCTGTGAAGAAATTTAATATGCAGCAAGTTTGTAGAAATTATTCTACACCAATGTCAATTTCAAAATCTGCCTTTAAAACTTCTGTAACTTCTACTACTCAAAGGGAAATGTATTGAATACAAATAGATGACAAGGAATAGAAAACCTGGAAACATGTCTCTTTCTTGGATCACATAAGCCTTTTAGAAAGGATGCTATTAAAATTTATCCATAATGTGTCAGAACAATTATTTAACTTGAATATCAAAGAACTAGAAACTGAAGTAGAGTAATTACAATTAAATCAGTGGCTGTAGTTCTTTTTTAATAGGGACTTAAATCATTAAGAAATTAAAGTTGGCAATAATTTGTTTTGTGCTGGGAGCCCTATAAGAAATATCTGAGAAAAATGAAATGTGTGAAAGATTTATAAAAAACAAGAGGAAGTCAGTTGGATTTACATGGCTTAATATCCGTAAAATACATTGTCTTCATTGATACCAGTCAGATATTTTATAGCAGTGAAAATAGGTTCTATCAACTATCTATTAACATATGAAACCAAATATCTGGTTCTTTCATATTGGATAGACATATTGTTTATTTAATTCTGAAACTTAGAGATAAAATGGTAAGCATTTTAATTCCTCAGGGGAAAACATACCTCATTATGTAGTCATTAACTATTTTTTTAGTCTTTTTTATTATTTCAAGGAAGGATTTATTATATTTACTTCAAAGCTTCAACTTTTGGCTTATAAATTAGTAAGACAAAGGACCTGACTTTTCCAAGTATACCAGAAAGTTAAAATCTAAATCAAACTAATAAACAAACAAACAAAAATTCTTATAGAATAATTTGTAAATCTTCTAATGAAACTCATTAGAAAAAAACGTGGCATAGTCAATAGACTTTTTTCCATGTTACTACTTTAAGTGAGAATGTCTGTGTATGCATATATTTAATATGTATGCAATTTAATATATTAGATATTAGTATAGAGTTTTAATATATTATACATACTTTAAATACATACAAAAATTGTAATTCAAATTGAAAAATTATTATATGCCTTTTCATGTCTCAGAGATTCACAACTAGATTATGAAATAAACCAATGATAATCCAAATGTAATTTGCTCAAGAAGCAGTATTAAGCACAAATATTTCTTGAAAAATATTATAAATCAATTTAGAAAAGTAAGAATCTGTCTCTAAATTTGCAGCTACTATTTCCTGTGATATAAAACAAATACAAATACTTAAAATCAGTGCTTTCAAAACACACTTGTATTCAATATAGTTTTGGGAGAAAATTATATTTAGAATTACATTAGAAAATAACTAATAACTAATAAACTAATAACTAATAAAATAACACCTCTTTTTTTAAAAAAAGCAAGTGTAATGCTAAATCTGTTTCATTCTGTGAGATATGGGATATTCAATGTACCTAGGTGAATAAAAATGTATTCATAGTTTCTGAGAATACTGATGGGTTTATGCTAAAAAAAGAAAAATGTGTCATAATTAATTCCAAAAGGAGTAAGTAAAGGAAAGCAAAACATATCCCGCAGACATTCAGCAAAAAGAATTCTCTGTGTTCTTCAGCTGACCTTTGGAGTTCTTCAATACCAGTTTTGGACAGCATTTGTGATGCCTTTGTGAAGGGAATGGTGGTAGCTAAGTAGGTGAATCAATAACTCAGTGTGAATCTACACACCTATACACAGTTGTAGAGCTAAAAAGACCCGCAGAGTTGATTCTTTCATTCCTAGCTAGAATCCACACTGGGTTAAAATAAAGATGAACATGGAAACACCAGTCTCTACAACTATTAAGACAGTTGTATAAGTGTTTACCCTGTTTCTGCTTCGATGCATAAACCACAGATACAGGCCTCAACAACCTCAGAGTATACAAGATGTCATAGAATATAACTTAACTCTAAGAGGGCATACAGGAATAGACTTCCCTCCAAGTTGAATTGAATGATTCACACATTTGCCAGGATTAACTATAGCAATCTCTTTGAACTTACTAAGAAAATATATCAGAATGGAAAATCTAATTTAATTTGAGAATTGATTTTGATTAATTTTTTTTTGATTGGTAAAATTATATGATATAAATAATATTTAAGCTAATGTGAAAATGACATAAAACATATATTTAAAATGTTTTAAATACTTATGGATGGTGTTCTTGAGTGCAAATTGAAGCTAAAGGACTATGTTATTGGCAAACTCTGACTTTTGTAACTCCCTGAAAATCCTGCTTTCTTCCAGTTCTACCAATTGCATAACCACAGAAGTGAAGATAAGCTACATTATGAAGTTTAGTTATTCATTTAACTAACAATTATGGATCATGTATACAAAGCGTGTGCCATATTTCCACCAATGTGTGAAGAGTTTATAATGTAATGGGGACATACACATACAAAGCTAAGTCAAAAATTGTGGTTCCCTGGACATAACATTTGGAATTGCTAAAAGGGTTTCTTTCACAAAATAATTTCTTATTGCTTCAAGAATTTTTTTACCGGTGGAGCTATTAGCCTTTATTTTCTCAATAAGAAGACAGGTACACTCATACAAATTAAGTCAGGTGAAGGGCTGTAACCACACCCAATTATCCTCTCCTGAAAGGTGGAAACAGTGGCACCTTCTCAAGAACCGAGGCAACATTTAAACCCTGCTCAGATTCCTTTTGATTTTCTCCAAAGCTTGTTCCTTCCTTGATCAGGAAGGCTTTTGTTATCTTTGCATGTACAAACAAATCGTCTTTATGTTTCACGCTGCATCCTTCTAAGCTCTCTGATTAACTTTCTTGAACTTTTTCTTGTCCTCCATGTTTGGTCTCAAATTCTAAAACAGTTCTTTTGAAAATCAAAAGCTATAACAAAATTATTTTCTTTCCAACTTTGGGACTCATACACATATAAAATGATTTGGCTTCCGATTCCTGTCTATGCTCTGACTAAAGCAATTCATTTACTTTTCCAATATTCCAGGCTGCAATCCTGCTGTTCTTTGGGTCAAAGCGTCAGGCCTCTGAGCCCAAGCTAAGCCATCATATCCCCTGTGACATGTACATACACATCCAGATGGCCTGAAGTAACTGAAGGATCACAAAAGAAGTGAAAATGGCCTGTTCCTGACTTAACTGATGACATTACCTTGTGAAATTCATTCTCCTGGCTCATGCTGGCTCCAAAGCTCCCACACTGAGCACCTTGTGACCCCCACCCCTGCCTGAGAAAGAACAACCCCCTTTGACTAATTTTCTTCTACCTACCCAAATCCTATAAAATGGCCCACTTCTAAATCCCTTCGCTGACTCTTTCTTCGGACTCAGCCCACCTGCGCCCAGGTGAAATAAACAGCCTTTTTGCTCACACAAAGCCTGTTTGGTGGTCTCTTCACATGGACACTAGTGAAATTTGGTGCCGTGTCTCCGATTAGGGAACCTCTCTTGGGAGATCAATCCCCTGTCCTCCTGCTTTTTGCTTGGTGAGAAAGATCCACCTATGACCTCTGGTCCTCAGACCAACCAGCCCAAGGAACATCTCACCAATCTTAAATGGGGTAAGCGGCCCCTTTTTACTCTCTTCTCCAACCTCTCTCACTGTCCCTCAACCTCTTTCTCCTTTCAATCTTGGCACCACACTTCAATCTCTCCCTTCTCTTAATTTCAGTTCCTTTCCTTTGCTGGTAGAGACAAAGGAGACGTGTTTTATTCGTGGACCCAAAACTCCGGCGCCAGTGATGGACTGGGGAAGACAGTCTTCCCTTTGTGTTTAATCACATGGGGATGCCTGCCTGATTATTCAACCACATTTCATTGGTGTCTGATCACTGTGGGGATGCCTGCCTTGGTCATTCACCCACATTCCCTTGGTGGCAAGTCAATTGCAGGGACGCCTGCTTTGGCTGCTCATCTGCATTGCAGCCCACGGCTGCTCACCCAACCCCTTCTCTCCATGTCTCTACCTTCTCTTTTCTCTCCACTTTCCTGGGGGCAAGCACCCCCCATCCCTTCTCTCCATGTCTCTACCGTTTCTTTTCTCTCCTCTTTCCTGGGGGGCAAGCACCTCCCACCCCTTCTCTCCATGTCTCTAACTTCTTTTTTTTCGGGCCTTGCCTCCTTCAGTATAGGCAACCTTCCACCCTCCATTCCTCCTTCTTCTCCCTTAGCCTGTGTTCTCAAGAACTTAAAACCTCTTAAACTCTCACCTGACCTAAAACCTAAATGGCTTATCTTCTTCTGCAATGCCGCTTGGCCCCTATACAAACTTGATAATGACTCTAAATGGCCAGAAAACAGCACTTTTGATTTTTCCATCCTACAAGACCTAAATAATTCTTGTCATAAAATGAGGAAAGGGTCTGAGTTGCCTGACGTGCAGGCATTGTTTTACACATCAGTCCCTCCCTAGTCTCTGTTCCCAATGCAACTCATCCCAAATCTTCTTTCTTTCCCTCCCGCCTGTCCCTTCAGTCCTAACCCCAAGCATCTCTAAGTCTTTTGAATCTTCCTTTTCTACGGACCCATCTGACCTCTCCCCTCCACCTCAGGCTGCTCCCTGCCAGACGGACCTAGGTCCCTATTTTTCCTCAGCCTCCACTCCCCTACCTTATAATCCTTTTATCACCTCCCCTCCTCACACCCGGTCCAGCTTACAGTTTCATTCTGCCACTAGCCCTCCCCAACCTGCCCAGCAATTTCCTCTTAAAATGGTGGCTGGAGCTAAAGGCATAGTCGAGGTTAATGCTCCTTTTTCCTTATCTGACCCCTCCCAAATCAGTTACATTTAGGCTCTTTTTCATCAAATATAAAAACCCAGCCCAGTTCTTGGCTCGTTTGGCAGCAACCCTGAGACAGTTTACAGCCTTAGACCCTAAAAGGTCAAAAGGCCGTCTTATTCTCAATATACATTTTATTACCCAATCCACTCCCGACATTAAATAAAACTCCAAAAATTAAATTCCAGCCCTCAAACCCCACAACAGGACTTAACCAAACTTGCCTTCAAGGTGTACAATAACAGAGTAAAGGCAGCCAAGTAGCAATGTATTTCTGAGTTGCAATTCCTTGCCTCCACTCTGAGACAAACCCCAGCCACATCTCCAGCACACAAGAACTCCAAACACCTGAACCACAGCTGCCAGGGGTTCCTGCAGAACTTCCTCCCCCAGGAGCTTGCTACAAGTGCTGGAAATCTGGCCACTGGGCCAAGGAATGCCTGCAGCCTGGGATTCCTCCTAAGCCATGTCCCATCTCTGTGGGACCCCACTGAAAATCGGACTGTTCAACTCACTGGCAGCCACTCCCACAGCCCCTGGAACTCTGGCCCAAGGCTCTCTGACTGACTCCTTCCCAGATCTTCTCAGCTTAGCAGCTGAACACTGATGATTCCCAATTGCCTCGGAAACCCCCTAGACCATCATGGATGCCAAGTTTCGGGTAACTCTTACTGTGGAAGATAAGTCCATCCCCTTCTTAATCAATATGGAGGCTACCCACTCCACATTACCTTCTTTTCTTGTGGGTATTGATGGCCAGGCTTCTAACCCTCTTAAAACTCCCCAACTCTGGTGCCAACTTAGACAATACTCTTTTAAGCACTCCTTTTTAGTTATCCCCACCTGCCCAGCTCCCTTATTAGGTCAAAACATTTTAACTAAATTATCTGCTTCCCTGACTATTCCTAGGCTACAGCCACACCTCATTGCCACCTTTTCCCCCAGCTCAAAGCCTCCTTCACATCCTCTCCTTGTATCTCCTCACCTTAATCCACAAGTATAGTACAACTCTACTCCCTCCTTGGCTACTGATCATGCACCCCTTACCATCCCATTAAAACTTAATCAACTTTACCCCACTCAATGCCAATATCCCATCCCACAGCACTCTTTAAAAGGATTAAAGCCTGTTATCACTTGCCTGTTACAGCATAGCCTTTTAAAGCCTATAAACTCTCCTTACAATTCCCCCATTTTACCTGTCCTAAAACCGGACTAGCCTTACAGGTTAGTTCAGGATCTGTGCCTTATCAATGAAATTGTTTTGCCTATCTACCCCATGGTGCCAAACCCATATACTCTCCTTTTCTCAATACCTCCCTCTACAACCCATTATTCTGTTCTGGATCTCAAACATGCTTTCTTTACTCTTCCTTTGCACCCTTCATCCCAGCCTCTCTTCGTTTTCACTTGGACTGACCCTGACACCCATCAGGCTCAGCAAATTACCTGGGCTATACTGCTGCAAGGCTTCACAGAGAGCCCCCATTACTTCAGTCAAGCCAGAGTTCTTACACAAGAGCTGGGACTGCACCCTGTAGCCTTTTTATCCAAACAACTTGACCTTACTATTTTAGCCTAGCCTTCAAGTCTGTGTGTGGTGGCTGCCACTGCCCTAATACTTTTAGAGGCCCTCAAAATCATAAACTATGCTCAACTCACCCTCTACACTTCTCATAACTTCCGAAATCTATTTTCTTCCTCCCTCCTGATGCATATACTTTCTGCTCCCCAGCCCCTTCAGCTATACTCACTCTTTGTTGAGTCTTCCACAAAGAGTCCTGGCCTGGACTTCAATCTGGCCTCCCACATTATTCCTGATACCACACCTGACCCCCATGACTGTATCTCTCTGATCCACCTGACATTCACCCCATTTCCCCATATTTCTTTCTTTCCTGTTCCTCACCCTGAACACATTTGGTTTATTGATGGCAGTTCCACCAGGCCTAATCGCCACTCACCAGCAAAGGCAGGCTATTCTATAGTATCTTCCACACCTATCATTGAGGCTACCACTCTGCCCCCTCCACTACCTCTCAACAAGTCAAACTCATTGCCTTAACTCAAGCCCTCACTCTTGCAAAAGGACTACATGTCAATATTTATATTGACTCTAAATATGCCTTCCATATCCTGCACCACCATGCTGTTATATGGGCAGAAAGAAATTTCCTCACTATGCAGGGGTCCTCCATCATTAATGTCTCTTTAATAAAAACTCTTCTCAAGACTGCTTTAATTCCAAAGGAAGCTGGAGTCATTCACTGCAAGGGCCATCAAAAGGCATCAGATCCCATTGTTCAGGACAATGCTTATTCTGATAAGGTAGCTAAAAAAGCAGCTAGCGTTCCAACTTCTATCCCTCATGGCAGTTATTCTTCTAATCTGGCCACTCCCACCTACTCCCCAATGAAACTTCTGCCTATCAATCTCTTCCCACACAAGGCAAATGGTTCCTGGACCAAGGAAAATATCTCCTTCCAGCCTCACAGGCCCATTCTATTGTCATCATTTCATAACCTCTTCCATGTAGGTTACAAGCTGCTAGCCCATCTCTTAGAACCTCTCACTTCCTTTCTATCATGGAGATCTATCCTCAAGGAAATCACTTCTCAGTGTTCCATCTGCTATTCTACTATCCCTCTGGGATTGTTCTGGCCCCCTCCATTTCCTGCACATCAAGCTCAGGGATTTGCCCTTGCCCAGGACTGGCAAATTGATTTTATTCACATGCCCTGAGTCAGGAAACTAAAATACCTCTTGGTCTGTATAGACACTTTCACTGGCTGGGTAGAGACCTTTCCCACAGGGTCTGAGAAGGCCACTGCGGTCATTTCTTCCCTTCTGTCAGACATAATTCCTCAGTTTGGCCTTCCCACCTCTATACCGTCCAATAAGAGACTGGCTTTTATTAGTCAAATCACCCAAGCAGTTTCTCAGGCTTTTGATATTCAGTGAAACCTTTATATCCCTTACCATCCTCAATCTTCAGGAAAGGTAGAATGGACTAATGGTCTTTTAAAAACACACCTCACCAAGCTCACCCACCAACTTAAAAAGGACTGGACAGAGTAGTGCTGGGGCCGGGGATCGCCTCCCGCCTCCCGCCGTCCGCGTCGCCCTCGCCGCCCGCGTCGCCCTCGCTGCCGTTGGGCCATGCCACGCCGCCATGTCGGGCCCCAGACTGCGGGAGCCGCTGCCGGAGGCAGGCGCGGCAGGCGGCGAGGCGGGCCTCGAGGGCATGGGTGGCGGGGATGCGGCGCTGGGCGAGCTGGGGCTGAGCTTCACGACCACCCACCTGAGCCTGGTGGAGATGACGGAGGTGGAGTACACGCAGCTGTAGCACATCCTCTACTCGCACATGGAGACGGCGGCTGACGGCGAGCTGGAGAGGTGCCTCAACTCGGCGCTGCTAGCGGCGGCGGGCCCAGGCGCAGGCGCGGACGCCTTCGCGGTGGGTGGTCTGGGGGGCGCGGCGCCCATGTACCCCGTGCTGTGCCCGTCCGCGCTGGTGGTCGACGCACCCTGCCTGAGCCACATCGACTTCCAGGAGCTGTGCATGATGCTGAACGAGGCGGGCATGGTGGAGAAGTCGTCTGGGGGCGGAGACGGAGCGAGGGCCCCGGGCGGACGGCGCCGCCAGGGAGGGCGCAGGCGCAGCTGGACCCGAGGGCGTGCCTGAGGCCCGGGCCAAGCCAGCCATGCGCGTCCGCCTGGAGGACCGCTTCAACAGCATCCCCGCTGAGCCGCCGCCTGCGCCACGTGGCACCCAGCCACCCGAGCCAGGCGTGGCGCTCAACAATTTGGTAGCTCTCATTCGACATCCATCTGAATTAATGAATGTTCCTCTTCACCAGCAACAAAACAAATGTACAACATTAGTGAAAAATAAAACTGCTGCTACAACTACTGCTTTGCAATTTACATACCCACTGTTTATTACAAATGATTGCTCTACTAGTGGAAATTCTAATGTTTCACAGACGCAGAGTTCTAGTAACTCATGTTCTATACTTGAAGCTGCCAAGCACCAGGATATTGGATTGCCTAGAGCATTTTCTTTCTGTTATCAGCCAGAAATTGAATCCACTAAACAGACGTTAGGTAGTAGGAACAAAGCTTTGCCTGAGCAAGTTTGGATTAAAGTGGGAGAAGAAGTGCTATGCAAACAAGCACTGAAGAGGAATCCGAGTAGAATGCATCAGTTGGGCACAAATGTAGAGCGAAGAGCCCTTGCAGAGATTCAGAATGTGGGCAAAGGCGCCACCGCCACACAAGGTGCTCAGCAGTCCTCGGAGTCCTCACAGGCAAACGTGGGGGAGCAGGCCCAGAGTGGGCCCCAGGGAGGAAGGTCTCAGCGTAGGGAGAGGCATAACCGAATGGAAAGAGATAGAAGGCACAGAATCCGCATTTGCTGTGATGAGTTGAATCTCTTAGTGCCGTTCTGCAATGCTGAGACTGACAAGGCCACAACTCTGCAGTGGACCATAACATTCCTGAAATACATCCAGGAAAGACATGGAGATTCTCTTAAAAAGCTGCCCCAACTCCCAGGAGACGGGTTGTGGGCGGGCCCTGCAAGGTCCAGATGGAACCATAACTTAACCCTGCCTCTGCCCAACTGTTCATAGTGAAGGCGGACGCTGGGACTAGCCTCATCACTGTGTGAAAATAGTTTAGAAGATCTCGCGAGTGCCTGGTTATGTCATCTGAGGATGATTATTTTCTTCCTTCCTTTTTTTTTTTTGAAATTATCTTCTTTTAAATTTAGATGGATAATTAAGAACGCTTCCAATTTAAGGTTCTAAGCACAAACTCCAGATACGTCATGTTATGGACTTGCTTCCTGAAGATGAAATCAGCAGTTGATGGAAAGAATCCACAACACGCCTACAGAACAGCAAATCACAAATGGTTGTCTCCATGAAGCCAGGAGCTTTGCATTTGAAATTTCTATCTGGGCTCATTTCCAGCTGTTCAGGATTCAGATTCCTGAAGGCTTCCTCAGCATTTAACTCATTCCTTGTTGGCTGAAGGCACTGGGACTGTTTCTCCACACGCAAACTGATCTTTGTCATATTTTTTTTTTTTTTTTTTTTTTTTTTTTTTTTTTTTCTTCATGATTTTTCTCTTTCCTTTTTTGTGCTGATAGGGCACTTTTTTTTTTTTGTGGACGGTTTCACCATTAGCAATCTGATCTTGATCTGATCCCGTTCCAATGTATCACTTTTATAATGAGAGAGCAGCTAGGACACATTGCCACGCCTTCCCCATTCTCCAACTCTTCCTTGGTGATGGAGAAGTTATCTCCACATGGGCAGGGAATACATCTCCGAGTCCTCGTCATATTGGAAGTCCTCAATTTCCACCTTGTCGTGAAATACTGCCATGGTCAGCGGGGGTCCCTGAAGGGGTGACGCCCCGGCAGTCCGAGACCAGCTCCGAGGGTCTAACTTCGCCGGAGCTGGCCCAGGCTCTGACTTTCATTTAATTATCCTAAAAGGTGAATTCTATCTTGCCAAATAGGCAAGTGTTTTTTATATGTAGGCTTTAGGTGTCAGAATATAGGAAATTATCAAAATGTGGGGTCATCTTAAATTGCATCCTAAAACCTTTTAAAATTTGGGAAGAAGCTGGGTATCATAGCTCATGCCTGTAATCCCAGCACTTTGGGAGGCCGAGGTGGGTGGATCACCTGTGGTCAGGAGTTTGAGACCAGCCTGGCCAACATGGTGAAACCCTGTCTCTACTAAAAAAACAAAAATTAGCCGGGTGTCGTGGCGGGCTTCTGTAATCCCAGCTATTCAGGAGGCTGAGGCAGGAGAATTGCTTGAACCCTGGGAGGCAGAGGTTGCAGTGAGCCGAGATCACACCGTTGCACTCCAGCCTGGGTGACAGAGTGAGACTCAGTCTCAAAAAAAAAAAAAAAAAAAAAAAAAAAAAACAGAAAAGAAAAATGTTAAAACCAGGCATGATGGTGCACACCTGTAGTCCCAGCTACTCTGGAGGCTGAGCCTGCAGTGAGCCGTGGATATGCCACTGCATTCCAGCCTGAGAGAGCAAGACCCTGTCCAAAAAAAAGACAACGCAACTCAAAAATGGGCAAAGGACTTGAATAGACATTTCTCCAGAGAAGATACACAGATGGCCAATAAGCCCATGAAAGATGTGCCAAGCTGTTAGTCATTAGGGAAATACAAATCAAGACCCAATGAGTTACTACTTCACACATACTAGGATGGCTATTTAAAAACAAAAACAAAAACAAAAAAACAGAAAATAGCAAGTGTTGGCAAGGATGTGGGGAAATCAGAATCCCTGTGCATTGCCACTGGGGGTGTGAAATGGTGCAGCCATTGTGGAAAACAGTATGACAGCTCCTCAGAAGGTTAAACAGATCACCAGAGAAGCATAAACCCCAAAGAGGTGAAACAGGGACCCAAATGGATGCTTTTCTGTGAATATTCATGGCAGCACCTTTCACAGTGGCCAAAAGGTGGAAACAACTCAAGTGTGCTCCAACAGGTGAATGAATAAACAAATGTATTACAAGCACACAACAGAATCTTATACAGCCATGAAAAGGAATGAAATTCTGACACAGGCTACGGCATGGATGGCCCTTGAGGACATTATGCTGAGTGAAATAAGCCAGTCACAACAGGGCACACCTTGCAGGATTCCGTAAATGAGGCACCTAGAGCCGTCAGATTCATAGAGACAGAAAGTGGACTGGTACATGCTGGGGGCTGGGGCCGGAGCGGGTGTGGAGTTAGTGTTTAATGGGTACGGAGTTTCTGTTTAGGGTGATGAAAAGGTGGTGGTGGTGGCTGCACAGCACCGTGAATGGACTTCACGCTGCTCCACTGTACACTTACACATGCTTAAAAGGCAAATTTTATTCGATATTTTAATACCACAATAAAAAATATATAAACCTGAAAAAAAAAAAGGACTGGACAATACTTTTACCACTTTCCCTTCTCAGAATTCAGGCCTGTCCTTGGAATGCTATAGGGTACAGCCCATTTGAGCTCCTATATAGACGCTCCTTTTCATTAGACCCCAGTCTCATTCCAGACACCAGATCAACTTGGACTGCAACCCAAAAAACTTGTCATCCCTACTATCTTCTGTCTAGTCATACTCCTGTTCACCATTCTCAACTATTCATAAATACCCTGTTCTTGTCCACACTGCTGGTTTACACTGTTTCTCCAAGCCATCACAGCTGATATCTCCTGGAGCTATCCCCAAACCACCACTCTTAACTCCCTCTTAAAGTAAATAAATAATCTTTGTTGGCAGGGCTATGCTGAACCCCCTTGAGCACTCTCTAATTGGATGTCCTGGGTCCTCCCAATTCTTAGTCTTTTAATACCTGTTTTTCTCCTCTTAATTTGGACCTTGTGTCTTCCATTTAGTTTCTCAATTCACACAAAACCACATCCAGGCCATCACCAATCATTCCATATGACAAACGCTCCTTTTAACAACCCCACAGTATTGCCCCTTACCACAAAATCTTCCTTCAGCTTAATCTCTCCCACTCTAGGTCCCAAGCCACCCCTGATCCCACTCGAAGCAGCCCTGAGAAACATCGCCCATTATCTCTCCATACCACCCCCAAAAATTTTTGCCGCCCCAACACTTTACCACTATTTCATTTTATTTTTCTTATTAATATAAGAACACAGGAATGTCAGGCCTCTGAGCCCAAGCTAAGCCATCATATCCCATGTGACCTGCACATATACATCCAGATGACCTGAAGTAACTGAAGAATCACAAAAGAAGTGAAAATGTTGTGAAAGTTCCTGCTTTAACTGATGACATTACCTTGTGAAATTCCTTCTCCTGGCTCATCCTGGCTCAAAAGCTCCCCCACTGAGCACCTTCTGACCCCCCACCCCTGCCTGCCAAAGAAAACCCACTTTGACTAATTTTCCTTTACCTACCCAAATCCTATAAAACGACCCACCTCTATCTCCCTTCGCTGACTCTTTTCGGACTCAGCCCACCTGCACCCAGGTGAAATAAACAGCCTTTTTGCTCACACAAAGCCTGTTTGGTGGTCTCTTCATAGGGACATGAGTGAAACAAAGAATAAGGAAGAGTCTCTGGGCCAGCAAGAGCAACTGGAGATGGGAAAGAAGTACTTTGAAGTTAAAATCTGTAAATATTGTTCCTTACATAAAAATCACCATATTTCTCCAAATATTGATGAAAATATTTGCAGCTTTTCATTAGAACATCCTTGAGACTTTGTGAAAGTGGTGCTTAGTAGTTTATAGAGGAGAAAATTAGAAAAAAAGAGGGAATTAGTAATTCAGTGGTTAGACAGGAGAATATTTTCTGAATGACCACTGCTTCTTCATTGTGTCTTCCATTGCTCCTCATTACCTCTTCAGAAACTGCTGCTTTCATTGTTTCTAATGGTTAGAAACACACGGGGGATATGGTGCTGAAGCAGGCATTGGAAGAGTATTTGGGTGTGGACAAAAACCAAAGGAAATAGTAAAATACATTAAGTGAATGATTTAGATTAGAAAATAAATATTTCCTTATGTTCTGGATGAAAATACAGAGCTGCTCTAGTTTAGACATTTTACTTTGCATCTGAGAAGGATGGTGCTCACGCTGGCTGAGTCAGAGAAACACAGATAATGGGTGTCCATATTGAATATACAGTTAGGTTTCTTGACTTTCCTTTGACAGGGAATTGTATAGCCTCATGTAAAAAAGCTAGAGTAAATTGATCTTACTATTTGCTCTTCCTTTAATCTGCTTTCATGTTCCCTTTTCCTATTGGCCAAATGTAATCAGAAGCCCAAGAGAAAGGAAGCCATTGATAATACAGTTCACACTGCTCAGAGACAGAGAGCAGGTGAATAAGACAAGAGAATAAATCTGGAAGAGAAACAGGTAACTAACATGCTACTTTTTTTTTTTAATTTGTCCTTTCAAGGTTTTCCCATGAGTTTAATTTGATTAAAAACACTTTGTTGAGAGTTATATTCTGGTCACTATTCTCTTTCACACTTACATATCATTTAAGATTATGAACCCTTACATGTGCTCAAGGTGGTCAGAGCACAGTTTGGTTTTAAACATTTTAAGGATACATGAGACATCAATCAACATATGTATGACAAGCATTGTTTCAGTTTGGAAAAGGAGAGACAACTCGAAGCAAGGGTGGGACAACTTGAAGTGGGGAAGGGGCTTCCAGGTCAAGAGACAAATGGTTGCATTCTTTCGAATTTCTGAATTAGCCTGACCTAAGGAGGCAATGAGATATGTATTTATCTCAGTGAGCAGAGGGGTGACTTTGAATAGAATGGGAGACAGATTTGCCCTAAGCAGTTCCCAGCTTGACTTTTCCCTTTAGCTTAGTGATTTGGGGGCCCCTAGATTTATTTTCCCTTCACAAGTTATAGAAGGGATAAATACATTTTCTTTTTTTAGAAAACCAGGCCAACGTATATTTTTTCCTGTCCCTCTTACCTAGTTTAAATGGTATAAGGCAAAGGTGTTACAAATAACTATGAGATGGAGTGATACTGATGACATAGAAAAGTAAGAGTGATATGGTAATGTTCAATTCGCCATGCTGACAAGAGTGACTTTCGCAACTAATTTAGTTCATTTACTGCTGTTTAAATATAAGTGTGAGGGATATTTCCTATATTCTGTAATTTACCACTTGTGCTATCTACAAGTGTCTTTATTCTAGAAAAAGTAACCCAACCATATCATACACCAAAAAAAAAAATTTTTTTTAAAAAATCAAATGCTTGAATACATAGGCAAAAGAAAAATTGTTCTTGACCCATGTAGGTGAATGGTTTGCATCATGAATATGTTTTGTTACCCATATCATTGTCCTAGGCTAAAAATATTTATGGGTGGTCATAAAATTAGCTATCCTTTTACAAATATTTAACCTGTAGTGTGTATGCTGTTGATCTCCAGTGGAGGGTATTACTGGAGTTGACTATGTTATATATCTTATTTAAAGAATGACTAATTTGGGGGGGAGCTTTAAAATTACTTCACTTTAACTTTCTTAAGTTTTTCACAATTTTATTTTATGAAAAAAATTCAAGTTAAGAGTTCAACTGGTTTTCATTATGTCCTTCAAAATAGTTTCCAAACAAGTATATTTTCATGCTTAACTGTTTCAGACAGCCTAACTTAACAGATGCATACAGTTATACAGAGAAACTCCAAAACTGATTTCTAAGGATTTTCTTAATAGTAAACTAATTTCACCACTTAGCATGTTTATCATTTCTATTTTTTTCTCTTTTTTCTTTTTCTTGTAATCTTTTGTTGAAATTTAATTTTTTTTTATTTTTTACGATACATAGTAGGTGTATATATTTGTGGGGTACATGAGACCTGACAAAGACATTTGAAAACACACAATCTAATCACACTCTTTAAGCTATTTTAACATGTATCATTAAGTTATTATGGACTATGGTCACCCTGTTGCACTATCAAATAGTTATTCAGTCTTTCTATTTTTTTTTGTAGGCATTAACCATCCCTACCTCCCCCCAAGTCCCCCACTACTCTTCCAAGCCTCTGGTAAGCATCCTTCTAGAAGAAAAAGTTACCTTTGATGAAGATCTTCATACAGATTTAAATAACAATATGTTCTAAAAACTTTGGTAAACAATTCAGAATTAGAAAAAAAAAAATACATCGGTTCATCACCCACACAGGTGAAGAAAGTCTATGTAATAGAAAGAAAAATTCAAAAACACTATTGTGTTTAATTTTTAAGTACGATCTTAGATTTGATCTTGTAAAAATCAAAGCCTGAGGCAAGGATTAAAGCCACATTCTTTGGGAAGTGCAAGCCCAGGGTGTTGAGAGTGAAATCAAAATGAGGTGACAACAATGAAAAATATGCTTATCACTGCACTGGACACCTTTCACAGTTCTCAAGGTGAAACAGACCTTGTTCAGCAGGCATAGGTTTCTTTACATGTGGGACTTTCTTTGCAAGAACTGTAAAGAGAAATCATACCTTAGAGAAGAGTATGAAAAGAAAAAAAGAGAAGAAATGTCTTTGTTTGTTTCTCTTACATCTCCCAGTTCTCATTAGTCAAGGAACACTCCATGGAATGAAATTCCTTGAATTTCTGGGTTGTGGCTGCCTTCTACTTAGCAATCATTCAGGAAGCTATAGTACCTACCCAATAAGGTGGCATTTCATCTAAGTAAGAAAATGGCAGCAGATACAGGAGCTCAGTGATTATAGGAACGTGATGAGCCAGCTAGATGAGCTTGTAAAGAGGAATCTTCTTTGGAAAGAAGGAATTAAGAGAACGAATCTGAGAAGGCATACAAAGTTGGCACACTGGAAAAACTAAAATGGTTTGAACTTGATAATGGTTTACAAGGGAACATTCAAGAAATATTTAATATTTACTGATAAACATATTATATTAGAATTACTCCTGTGCTTGTCTCTCCTATCGGCTTGTAAATATTAGGATGGGATTTTTTTTCTCATTTATTTTTACAATCCCCATATGCTTAGGCTTTATAATTAACACCCGTCCACACACATACACACACTCACATTATATTTTACCAAGATATTTCAAATAATCGAGTGACAGAAGTGTGCTTCTATGAATATACGATTTCTAAAGGTGGTAATTTGGGGGAGATATTAAAACTCAGTTAAAAATTGGATATTTGTAAGAAAACCTTTTTGGGTAGCAGAACAGACACGAGGTAGAAGAAGTTGGAAATTTAAGGCAGCTTTTACACCTTTTTACACCTTTTACAAGGTCTTAATTAATAAAAATATGATTTATTTTATTCATTAAAAATTTATTCAACAATGTTCATGGAATACATACTGTATTCTATATCCTGTATTGGCACTGAAGACCTCAAAATGTGCAATACTGTTCTTTCTAGAAACTTAGAGACTAATGAAAGAAATAGGCATGTAGGCAATTCATTATTTATTAACATAACTTTTAAGAGGTGCTTTAATGGGTAAATAATGAACAAGTATTGCTCAAGTCGGTTCTATACAGCTACAACATTACTCTGAACTAACTCTACCTAAAATTATAGCAATGAAAAATAGAAAATAAAAATCATCCAGAACATTTATAGCATCTTCAACATACATAATGAAGTAAGCAGAATGAGAACACAGGAATAGAATCTGGTGCATAGCATTGATATTGCATAATTGTAGCAGTACACACAGGTTACTGTAATATTCTATAGGATAAGTCAAAATTTGACAACATTGGTAGAACTATGAATGTCTGTATATACAAAAAGCTCAAATAATTTATTAAAGGAAATAAATTAAGTTTTTACAGGCACATATTGTCTCATCATGTTTTGCTTTGTTGCACTTTGCAGATACTGCATTTTTTACAAATCAAAGGTTTGTGGCAGCCCTGTGTCAAGCAAGTTTAACGGCACCATTTTCCCAACAGCTTGTGCTCATTTTGCATCTGTGTCATGTTTTGATAATTTTCACAATATTTCAAATCTTTTCATTACTGTTCTATCTGTTATGGTAATCTGTGATCAGTGATCTTTGATGTCACTGTTTCATTGTTTTAGGAAGCCAAGAAATGTGCTCATATAAGACAGCAATTTAACAAATATTGTGTGTGCTTTGACTGCTTCATCCACTGGCCATTTCTTCATTTCTATTCCTTCCCTCAAGCCTCCCTAGTCACTGATATTCACTGACATTGCCTATTCGCTCCCTAGACACTGATATTTACACAATAATATTTAAATTAGGCCAATTAATAACCCTACGATGCCCTCTAACTGTTCAAATGGAACAAAGAGTCGTACATTTCTCACTTTAAATTGAAAGCTATACCTGGGCGGGGTTGGGAGGCCAAGGCAGGTGAATCACGAAGTC
Organism: Nomascus leucogenys; assembly: GCF_006542625.1. Lineage (NCBI taxonomy): Eukaryota > Metazoa > Chordata > Mammalia > Primates > Hylobatidae > Nomascus > Nomascus leucogenys. The sequence goes on along the minus strand of NC_044383.1, from coordinate 66,883,351 downwards.
AGGAGTTCGAGACCAGCCTGGCCAACATGGTGAAACCCTGTTTCTACTAAATATACAAAAATTAGCCAAGTGTGGTGGCGGGTGCCTGTAATCCCAGATACTCAGGAAGCTGAAGCAGGAGAATCGCTTGAAGCCAGGAGGCAGAGATTGCAGTGAGCTGAGATCTCCTACTGCACTCCAGCCTGGGCAACAGAGCAAGACTCCATCTCAAAAAAAGAAAAATCAAAAGCTATAAATGGAACAACAAATTCTGTACGATAGTACATCTGTTTACAGCATGGTTTACTGAATACTTTAAGCCCACAGTTGAGATCAACTGAACAGAAAAACAGATTCCTTTCAAAATATTACTACTCATTGACAACGCCCTGGTAACCCAAGAGCCCTGATGTAGATGTACAAAGAGATTAATGCTGTTTCCATGCCTGATAACATAGCATCCATTCTGTAGCCCAGGGATCACGTAGTAATTTTGACCCTGAGTCTATTATTTAATAAACACATTTTGTAAGGCTATAGCTTTCATAGATAGTGATTCATCTTATGGATTTGGGCAAAGTCAATTGGAAACTTCTGGAAAGCCTTCACCATTCTAGATGTCATTAGGAATATTAGTGATTCATGGGAGGAGGTCGAAATATCCACATGAACAGGAGTTTGGAAGAAGTTGATTCCTACCCTCCTGGATGACTTTGAGAGGTTCAAGACTTAAGTGAAGGAAGCCACTGCAAATATGGTAGAAACAGCCAGAGAACTAGAATTAGAAGTGGAGCCTGAAGATGTGATTGAATTGCTGTAATTGCATTGATATGGTTTGGAAATTTGTCCCGCCCAAATCTCATGTTGAAATGTAATCCCCAATGTTGGAGGGGGAGCCTGGTGGTAGATGTTTGGGTCGTGGGGCTGGATCCATTATGGCTTAGTGCTGTCCTTGCAATAGTGAGTGAGTTCTCATGAGATCTGGTTGTTTAAAAGCATATGACACCCTTCCCCTTGCTTCTGTTCTCTCCACATGACATGCTTGTTCCCACTTTGCCTTACTCCATAAGTAAAAGTTTCCTGAGGCTTACCCAGATGCCAAGCAGATGTCAGTGTCATGCATTTACAGCCTGCAGAACAATGAGTCAATTACACCTCTTCCCTTTATAAATTACCCAGTCTGTTATTCCTTTATAGCAATGTAAGAAAGAGCTAACACATGCATGATCAAATTTGAACAGATGAGGAGTTGCTTTTTATGGATGAGCAAAGAAAGTGGTTTCTTGAGATAGAATATACTTTTGGTGAAGATGCTGTGAACATTGTTGAAATGACAACAAAGATTTTAGAATATTACATAAACTTAGTTCACAAAGCAGCAGCAGGATTTAAGAGGATTGAATCCAATTTCGAAAGAAGTTCTCCTGTGGGTAAAAATGCTATAAAAGAGCATCATATACTACATAGAAATCTTTCATAAAAGGAAGATTCATTCAATGTGGCCAACATCATTATTGTCTTGTTTTCAGAAATTGCCACAGACACCCCAACCCTGATTAGTCAGCAATCATCAACATTGAAGCAAGACCCCTAGCCAATCAAAAGATCAGGACTGGCTGAAGGCTCGGATGATCATTAATATTTTTTAGCAATGTGATATTTTTAAAATTAGGTATGTACTTTTTTAAGAACATTGTGATATTGAACAAATTAATAGACTATAGTATAATGCGAACATAACTTTTATATACACTGGGAAACAAAAAATTTTTGTGACTTGCCTTATTGTGGTGGTCTAGAGATGAACCTACAGTTTCCCCAAGTTATGTCTATATTTTTATGAGTTTTTATTTAATGACATCCAAAGTTTCTTGGAGGATATTTTTATGTATATAGACATATATATGTAAATACATATGTATTTTTTTGAGATGGAGTCTCATTATGTTGCTCAGGAACTCCCAAGCTCAAACAATCCTTTTGTCTTGGCCTCCCAAAGTGCTGGGTTTACAGGCATGAGCCACCATATCTGCCCTATTCTGTATTTTTATTCAGATGCCAGAGAGCAAGGACATGCATGCCCTTAAGCAAGGAGAAAAAAGAAGGTGCTAAATTATAATGTTGATAATATGAGACTAAAAACATTAAAACAGAATATACTTATACTTATTCCTTGTTTAGAAAATGATTTAAAGCATTTTATAAAGATGTATGAAATCAAAGATACAATAAATCTGGAAAATGAAAGGCAAAATAAAAAGAGTGGGAAAATTTTTAAACAGCTTAAATTATTTAGATTAGTACATATTATGCTTGCCAGAAGTGGGACACAAATATGAAACTAAGCTTCTGGCAGCCATTTGTGTTTGTGTGTATGTGTGTGTGTGTGTGTGTGTCAGAGAGAGGGGGAGATATTATATGCCTACATTTTAGAATTTATAAGATAAAAACAAACTATTTTCTAAAGACAGACAAAATTAACCTTGATAATGAAATTCGAGTTTAACCATAAACCTAGTAACATGTTCTTAATACAGATTGATGTCATGATACCAAAGCACAAAAACTCACTTATAGCAGGAGAGAAGAACAAAAGTAATGACACTCAAGTGTGTGGCTCTCTGATGATCTAGCTTATTTCAAGGATAAATTTTGAACTATCTAAAAGATTAATAAATTGCATATGCTTCCTGTTATATTACTGGAATAATGAATTCAATATCTATTAACTCTGTTTCTCTTTACTGGGCTTTTGAAAGCTTTCTATTTAGTGACAGAGGTTTGAAGTTATACTCCTTGACAGGTGGCTGGAATATTTGTATTCTTTATAAAATAAGTGCACAGCTGTGTATTTTTAATAGTCAGCTAAGCTGAAGGCAGGGTAAAAATTGAAGAACTCAAAGAGAGAGGGAGAGGGTCTGAATACAATGGTATTCCAAGTACTCCTAGAAGTGAGCAAAAAGAAACCTAATTGGAGCCACATTTATGTGATGGTTTTTGCCTAAATAAATTTCCAAAGCAGATAAAGGGACAGTTATTTTAGTCATAACAAAATCCAAGACAAACACATGCCCATACGTGTCCACACAAACACATGGACACATAATAAAGGTCCTGGAGCATATTGAGGTTGGAGATATATAAGTTACTTTTATACCTTTTCAAAGAAACTAGTGACAAAAGGTACATGTAAATAGTTAGTTGAAGTGATTTGAATAATATAATGGAGTACCTTTTAGTTTTATTTGCTAAATTAAAAAATCAGATTTTAAGATGTTTGCTAAAATAGCTTTGGTCATAATTAATAACAATTTGGTCAATAATATATCTGTAACACAGTTTTTTGATAATAATTAGACAGATAGAAGAAGCAGCTATATACTACAAATATTCCTAATTCATGATAACTCCATTTCCTCTCTACAAATCCAGGAAAAATACATATTATATACATAGTAGACAACAAGCTTGTATCAGATCATCCAACATGATATCAAAATATAAGAAACAAATTCAAAAACATGGGTCAGTCTCCATCTCTTTTTTAGTATAATAGTGAAATAACACTTTTTAAATAGTGTATTAAAAAACCTCAGTAATGTATATTTCTCTTCAGCTGTGTGCTTATTAAAGTTAAGGTAATCTTTGATTTGGGACAAGGAGATACAGCCAGAGAAAAGGAACAAAGAATTTATAAGCGGTTTTGGTTTTCAAATATAATTTTTAATACCTGGAGCAGAAACAAAAGTAGTCTTGAAAGTGACTTTAGTTTGCAGAAGCCAGAATTTTGAAAGAATAAATGTTTGTGGTCCTCTAAACTACACAGAGTATAGAAAATTACCTAAGCAAAGTTTCCTGTTATGCAGAAAAGAAGATGATTCCATTTTAGGCTACAGGAGATGAACTGGGAGAGAGGAATTAGAGTGGCAGAGATAGGTTTAGAAGGTAGAGGTTTTACAACCCACTCCATCCTGGGACTGCAAATTAGACTTTTCTTGTTTGTTGAAACCCCTAATAGAGGCGTCCTGCACACTGGAGAATTAATCGCTGGGCAAATGCCAGGGAGGGGAGACATCAGGCATTGGCAAGGGGATTCCATATCTCAGAAGCCTCCAAATCTGAGCATGGATAAGATATGTGGCTTTGCCTCACAAGGCTGCATCAGAGTCCGAGGAGAGCTGAGCTAGAAGGCACATTATATGTGTTTGAGGTGATGGGTTATGCCAGGGATGAGGGATGATCAGCAGCAGGGGTGTTATCATTGTGTATTTGATTGTTCTGAAGGAATAGACCATATATTACACCTATCACAACAATTAAATAGCACATAATATGAGGACAGATGTTGTCAGTGTAAAGCATTGTATCAGTTATATTCTATCAGAAATTATCTGATTCATGTGGATTTATTTCTCATCAAATTGACTTGTCACAATTTCATTGCAGGTTCAGTATGATCATGTGTAGCCACAGATCTACAGTGAGTTCATGGAGGTTAGGGTCTGATATAGTTTGGATGATTTTCCCCTCCGAATCTCATATTGAAATGTGACCCCCAGTGTTGAAGGTGAGGCCTGGTGGGAGGTGTTTTGGTCACACGGGCAGACCCCTCGTGAATGCTTGGTGCCCTCCCTGTGGGAGTAAGTTGGTGCAATAGTTGATTGCTCCCAAGTCTGGCACATACTATTCTCTCTCTTACTCCTTCTCTTGCCGTGTGATACGCTGGCTCCTCCTTTTGCCTTCTGCTATTATTGCAAGCTTCCTGAGGCCTCACCTAAAGCAGATGGCACTATGTTTCTTGTTCAGTCTGCAGAACCATGAGGTAAATTAAAGGAAAATAAAAATAAATTGCCCAGTCTCAGATATTCCTTTATAGCAACATAAAATGGACTAACAGAGAGTCATAAATGATTTCTGTCTACAGTGTCCAAGAACAAAGAAAAGTAAATGAGACCTGCTATCGATCCTGCATTATTCACAGCAGATTTCTTTATAAGGCTATATGTAATATAAGGACAATCTTTAGTGTTCATATTTAGATATAATGCTTTTCTAAAATTTTACTTAGCATAGTTTTGGACTTGGTTTTTGTTTCTGGTGAAGTCCCCAAAAGTAATTCTAATAAAAACAAGAATAGACAATAGGACTTAATTAAACTAAGGAGCTTCTACACAGAAAAAAAAAAAAAAACTATCAACAGAGCAAACAGACAATCTACAGAATGACAGACGATATTTGTGAACTATGCATCCAACAAAAGCCTAATATCGAGAATCTATAGGGAACTGAAATCAACAAGCAACATACTGAATTTTAATTATGAGATATTTACTAACATTCTTTTGTGCTAAGATTATCCATATCATACTGCTGCTAAAAATCTTTTTTGTATTTAATTTGTAAACATTTCCTAAAAATGTGTAAGTAGTTTAAATGATATATACTCTTCTCATTACAGTTGGCCTTGAACAACTCAGGGGTTAGGGGCACTGGCCTTCTCTTGTCCCCTAGCAGCAGTTAAAAATCTGCATGTAACTTTTTACTCCCCTGAAACAATTACTAATAACCTACTGTCGATCAGATGTCTTCTGATCACACTGTAGATGACACATATTTTGCATGTTATATGTTTTGTATACTATAGTCATACAACAAAGTAAGCTAGACAAAAGAGTTATTAAAAAGTTATACAGAAAAAATATATATTTAAATTATCACAATAAAGTCATATATTTTCATGTGAATAATTTTTTTGGGGGGGAGTATTCCAGAGTGTATTTTCTATTGGAATTATTAATTTACATTTTATTATTCAAGAGATATTTCCTTCTTGTTGGTTTGTAAGACTTTGTTTTTTTAAAAAAGTTAAATCAAAAACAGGGTTTCAATAGGAAGCTGGCAATACCAGCTAGATAATGACAGCTCTCAAAAGAGAGCATTTTGTGTATCAAGCAGATCAACATAGATTAATTATATTCTGAAAACTGAGATAAATAAAACAGATTAATAAATATGAGTGCAACGTTTTGAAAATCAGAAAGTTTATTTTAATGAGTTAGTCAGAAGCTTTAACAAACTGTACATTGAATTATTATTTTGAACAATACTGTGCAGAGAATGGAAAAATAGTAAAACTCATTGCTGGTCTACAGATGTTTTATATCATTTTTTAACTGTACACAAAAATTGATGCTGCTTCATTGTCTATAAACCAGCTGTAATATTTTGTTAAGACATCTATTAATTCTTTGTAGAAAAAATAGTGAAATCAAAATGTATTTAACCTAAATGCAAATTATAGAAATTGAGTTTATAGTTATTCAATGAAAAAATAATAAAATAAAATATATACCTTTTCTCTACTGATAATACCTGAAAATTTGATGTAAAGATTTCAGGAACAGCACAAGAAAATATAAATTTTCTGCCTGCAATACTTTTCTTCTTTTTCACTGCATCAAATCTTTTCTTGTTCTGACCTAAGCATGTTCTTAACTGCCTATACTGCTGTAGAACAAAAAGTGCTGAATCATTCGTTCTAAATTTTTAATATAATTCAGCTAACTGGCAGCTCCTAAAGGCATGAGATTCCTAGCTGAAGTGAAGTAGTAATAAAAAAGTTTTGTGAATAGAATGGCTCATTAAGTAGACACATTAATTACATGCTGCTTGAAGAAAGAGCAGTTAGCTGGTAGATCCCTTCTCCCATCTACTTCTCATTCCAGATCTGGGATGAATCCCCACATTTCCCAGAAGGCATTTGGTGTTGAAGCCCAAGCCTAGTGAAGCTCCTGGTCTTTTCTCTGCTGTCGCTAATGTTCCTTTACCCAGGCTAAGCTCTAGCCTTGATGTTCTCAGCTGCTGGCTCTATCAGCTGATACATTTGTTGGTCTTTGGGCTATCCAATGGGCTGCTTGCGACAGCTTCCTAGTAGCAAGTGTCCTTCAGACATTGGGACACTGCACACTTTTGCCCTAATTTGCTCTAGCATTCTGCCATTTCCACACTACTTCCTGATTGGCATCATATTGGGCACAGTGATTCTCTAAGGTAGCTTGAAATTTTCTAATCTATGTTACAAGATTACAGAAGCAAATTTCTCTGGTCCAGAATTCTTCTAAACATATTTACCTGTTTCCTGTGTTCTTCTCACTACATCCCAGCTCCAGCTAAGAGTGGGGAGAAAGAGTATGCATCTGAAATCCTGTCATCCCCTCTCTCTTTCTCCTGAGTCTTTGGGAAACCAATGGACAATATATTTCATCTGGTGATGTCTTTCTTCGCATTTTTTGTGTCCCTTAAGACAGAAGTAAACTTGTTTAAAAGAAGAAATATATTTCAGGGCATATTTTAAAATATGGTCCTTGTTAAAATATAATTCTATTTTAAATCTGTTTTACAATTTTGCTGTCCTTACCCCGTAGAAGGTCCTTTATGAGAAGGCCTCATATTCCTTTTCCATTTCTATTTCCTCAGTACCAGCAAAGCCAGGCACATAGTATGTCCTTAGAAACTTCAATAAGTGAATAAAAGAAAATGAAAAAGAAAGTATGCAATAGTCTAGCAGCCTCTAAAATAGCTTCCATGCATCCCGGCTTTCCTTGTCTGTGGGCTGGGCCTACTGGCAGGCATCTAACAAACACTGATAGAATCCCATTTCCAAGACTGGATTACAAAAAGACTGAGTTTCTCACCTTCACTCTCCAACTCTCTGCCCACCTCTTTCTCTCTCTCAGCTCTCACTCTGCCATGTCTTGAGTTATCCTATTAAGAAGCTTACTGGCAAGGATCTGATGTCTCAGGCTAGTGAAGACCTGATGCCTATCAACAGCCACATAAGTGAGAATGGAGGTATATCCTCCTCTAGTCTAACCTTGAGATACATATCTTGGTTGGTACCTTGATTTCTGCCTGTGAGAGACTCATGCAGAGGACACAGCAAAAGTGTATTCTGATTCTGACCCATGGATTGTGGTATAATAAACACTTACTGTTTTAAGTCACTAAATTTTGGAGTAATTTTAATATAGCAACAGATAATGAATACAAATCTGTAGAGCCTTAAGAATGTACAGCTCAAGAAAAAATTACCTTAGGAATTCTTACCTTCTATATAGACCCCATTGCTAATGTGTTATATATTTGTCCTGATTGAGATTATAAGGATTTACTCTAAAGAAAGTGCTTATTGGTAATGTGATACATTATCCAATCTTTCTATGCAAATAATATGCTTGTCTAAATGCTTTGCTGGATACCCTTGATGAGCAGTTGCCTTGTGTGCATGACTGTGATTAAAGGTACTTCAGACATCTTTAGAAAAATGATTAAAAACAGGGAGACTTCTTTGAAAAATATGAGGAACAAATAAACTTTCAAAGGTACATAGCAAAAAATTTATCAATTGAGTGATTGAAGGCAAAAAAGCCCACCCTATAAAAGGCAGGAAATAACTCTGTGGCATGTACCTTCAGGGCACCTCAAAGGACCAGCTGAGGCCTAACTCTGCTACTTGATTTGTCCTCTGAAAGGAGGTCAGGCAATGGCCATTTCAGTCCAAGAATAACTCATGCCACATCATGTCAGGAAGTTGTCCTCAGAAACCTGTGTGGTTCTATTTTTAAGAAGAAGTTATCCATCTTTATTAGTGGGGGCTGTGGGAAGAAAGCAGGAAGCTTACATGTTTTCTGTATTGGCTAACACGTGCCAAATAATGTACTCTGCTTTAAGAACTTCTTTAATTTGTCCCCACTGTGGAGAGGAAAATATAAATGATGGTGGATACAAAGAAAAGTAACTTACTTGTTTGAGAGTTAGAATTAATCTGGAAAGCATTTATAGTTCAGTTTCCAATAACAGTAGTATAGCCACTAGGAATGTTGGCTCTTCATCAGTGGACCAGTAAGGGGACCAGATGAATGGTACTGATTCTCATCTAATCAGACCTTCAAATAAAAATCTCCAAACAAATATCGAGACATTATTAACTCACTTTTGGGCTGGAGAATTAAGATGGGGAAATGACTGATAGTATCTACATGGTGCATCTAGGTCCAATCCAAGTAACTGGGATTCAGAATAGTGGTCATTATTTTCCCATTAGGAAGCTGGACTGATGTCAGGAAACTAAGTCCACCTGTATTATCACAGGACATGATTGTAGACTTAGGAAGAAAGAGTGGCTGAGAGTGCACAGGCTGCTGGATACTGGCCTTATATGAATCAATT